>NC_069499.1:1114142782-1114507782 GCF_027579735.1 Bombina bombina | reverse complement strand
GCTCAGCAGTGGGGACGCACCCGTATCTCAAGGGCACAAGATCCTCCTCCAGATCGAAGCTAAATGGACATACCGCCTGAATACAATATATCCACATGGTCTCTCTCAACTCCATGTTGGATTGGCACTTTTTTCTTTAATGAGAGCGGTTTTTTTGTTCTAATTAGGGGTGGGGTTTGTGTTTATTGGATGTGTGTGTTATATAAAAGTGTGTGTTTCACTGAATGAGGAAGGGGTTACGGTCCCCGAAACGTTACATTAAAGGCATGTTTTTTAAAAGACCAGTGAGTGCAATCCATGGTTCATTGTGTGTGTGTGTGTGTATATACATACATACATACATACACACACACTCATTAAGTACAGTCAAGCTACTGATTTTAGGATGAAGGGTATAAGAATGTTTTACCAGTCACTCGTTTCTTACATAACAATAGCATTATAGGCAAGATGTAATATAAAGTGTTAGTGTGTTTATTTTCTGGTGCTGGGTTGAGATTGCATAATATTTGAGGTGCAGAGAATGTTCGTACATTGTAGTTTTCTGTTACTATGACGACCGCTATTATTGTATGTATACACAACATATGCCTTCACTATGAGAATTTTTTGATCGTTTGTTTATACATTGTATAATAGATTTTTGATGTACAGTTTTTGTGATGATTTGTGGTATGAACAGTAGCTCATATAATTTGTTTAATCCCTTGCCTTATGATAGGCTGTGCACTGGGGGGAGGAGTTGACGTGTTATATAATATGTTTTTTTTTATCACTTTAATTTGTCGAAAGAAGGGGGGGTAAAAGCCCCGAAAACGTTCACAATAAAATTTGAGATGCTGTAAATCCAGAGAGTACATCCTGTTGGACATATTGTTGATATTGAAGAATGCACAGTGGTCCAGTGCAGCTTTTGTCTGTGAGGTGCTCCTCTAAAGAGATTTTATATAATTTTCACTTTGTAAATGAAAAAAAAACATAATTTATGCTTACCTGATAAATTCCTTTCTTCTGTAGTGTGATCAGTCCACGGGTCATCATTACTTGTGGTATATTAACTGCTCCCCTACAGGAAGTGCAAGAGGATTCACCCAGCAGAGTTGCTATATAGCTCCTCCCCTCTACGTCACCTCCAGTCATTCGACCAAGGACCAACGAGAAAGGAGAAGCCAAGGGTGTAGTGGTGACTGGAGTATAATTTAAAAAATATTTACCTGCCTTAAAAAACAGGGCGGGCCGTGGACTGATCACACTACAGAAGAAAGGAATTTATCAGGTAAGCATAAATTATGTTTTCTTCTGTTAAGTGTGATCAGTCCACGGGTCATCATTACTTGTGGGATACCAATACCAAAGCAAAAGTACACGGATGACGGGAGGGATAGGCAGGCTCTTTATACAGAAGGAACCACTGCCTGAAGAACCTTTCTCCCAAAAATAGCCTCCGAGGAAGCAAAAGTGTCAAATTTGTAAAATTTGGAAAAAGTATGAAGCGAAGACCAAGTTGCAGCCTTGCAAATCTGTTCAACAGAGGCCTCATTCTTAAAGGCCCAAGTGGAAGCCACAGCTCTAGTGGAATGAGCTGTAATTCTTTCAGGAGGCTGCTGTCCAGCAGTCTCATAAGCTAAACGAATTATGCTACGAAGCCAAAAAGAGAGAGAGGTAGCAGAAGCTTTTTGACCTCTCCTCTGACCAGAGTAAACGACAAACAGGGAAGACGTTTGTCGAAAATCTTTAGTTGCCTGTAAATAAAATTTAAGGGCACGAACTACATCCAGATTGTGCAAAAGACGTTCCTTCCTCGAAGAAGGATTTGGGCACAAGGATGGAACAACAATCTCCTGATTGATATTCCTGTTAGTGACTACCTTAGGTAAGAACCCAGGTTTAGTACGCAGAACTACCTTATCCGAGTGAAAAATCAAATAAGGAGAATCACAATGTAAGGCTGATAACTCAGAGACTCTTCGAGCCGAGGAAATAGCCATTAAAAATAGAACTTTCCAAGATAACAACTTTATATCAATGGAATGAAGGGGTTCAAACGGAACACCCTGTAAAACGTTAAGAACAAGGTTTAAACTCCATGGTGGAGCCACAGCTTTAAACACAGGTTTAATCCTGGCCAAAGCCTGACAAAAAGCCTGAACGTCTGGAACTTCTGACAGACGCTTGTGTAACAGAATGGACAGAGCTGAGATCTGTCCCTTTAAGGAACTAGCGGATAACCCCTTTTCTAAACCTTCTTGTAGAAAAGACAATATCCTAGGAATCCTAACCTTACTCCAAGAGTAACCTTTGGATTCGCACCAATATAGGTATTTACGCCATATTTTATGGTAAATCTTTCTGGTAACAGGCTTCCTAGCCTGTATTAAGGTATCAATAACTGACTCAGAAAAACCACGCTTTGATAAGATCAAGCGTTCAATTTCCAAGCAGTGAGCTTCAGAGAAGTTAGATTTTGATGTTTGAAAGGACCCTGAATCAGAAGGTCCTGTCTCAGAGGTAACGACCAAGGTGGACAGAATGACATGTCCACCAGATCTGTATACCAAGTCCTGCGTGGCCATGCAGGCGCTATTAGAATCACTGATGCTTTCTCCTGTTTGATTCTGGCAATCAATCGAGGAAGCATCGGGAAAGGTGGAAACACATAAGCCATCCTGAAGGTCCATGGTGCTGTCAAGGCATCTATCAGGACCGCTCCCGGATCCCTGGATCTGGACCCGTAGCGCGGAAGCTTGGCGTTCTGTCGAGACGCCATGAGATCTATCTCTGGTTTGCCCCAACGTCGAAGTATTTGGGCAAAGACCTCTGGATGAAGTTCCCACTCCCCCGGATGAAAAGTCTGACGACTTAAGAAATCCGCCTCCCAGTTCTCCACTCCCGGGATGTGGATTGCAGACAGGTGGCAAGAGTGAGACTCTGCCCAGCGAATTATCTTCGATCCTTCCATCATTGCTAGGGAGCTTCTTGTCCCTCCCTGATGGTTGATATAAGCTACAGTCGTGATGTTGTCCGACTGGAACCTGATGAACCCCCGAGTTGTTAACTGGGGCCAAGCCAGAAGAGCATTGAGGACTGCTCTCAATTCCAGAATGTTTATTGGAAGAAGACTCTCCTCCTGATTCCATAGTCCCTGAGCCTTCAGAGAATTCCAGACAGCGCCCCAACCTAGTAGGCTGGCGTCTGTTGTTACAATTGACCAGTCTGGCCTGCTGAATGGCATTCCCCTGGACAGATGTGGCCGATAAAGCCACCATAGAAGAGAATTTCTGGTCTCTTGATTCAGATTTAGAGTGGAATGAAGGACACGGCATGCATTTTGAAGTTTTGTTAACCTGTCCTCTGTCAGGTAAATCTTCATTTCTACAGAATCTATCAGAGTCCCCAGGAAGGGAACTCTTGTGAGTGGAAAGAGAGAACTTTTCTCTTCGTTCACTTTCCATCCATGCGACCTTAGAAATGCCAGTACTATCTCTGTATGAGATTTGGCAGTTTGAAAGCTTGAAGCTTGTATCAGTATGTCGTCTAAGTACGGAGCTACTGAAATTCCTCGCGGTCTTAGTACCGCCAGAAGAGTGCCCAGAACATTTGTGAAGATTCTTGGAGCCGTAGCCAGTCCGAATGGAAGAGCTACAAACTGGTAATGCCTGTCTAAAAAGGCAAACCTTAGATACCGGTAATGACTTTTGTGAATCGGTATGTGAAGGTAAGCATCCTTTAAATCCACTGTGGTCATGTACTGACCCTCTTGGATCATGGGCAAAATTGTTCGAATAGTTTCCATCTTGAACGATGGAACTCTTAGGAATTTGTTTAGGATCTTTAAATCCAAGATTGGCCTGAAGGTTCCCTCTTTTTTGGGAACTACAAACAGATTTGAGTAAAACCCTTGTCCTTGTTCCAACCGCGGAACTGGATGGATCACTCCCATTAATAAAAGATCTTGTACGCAGCGTAGAAACGCTTCCTTCTTTGTTAGGTTTGTTGACAACCTTGACAGATGAAATCTCCCTCTTGGGGGAGAGGATTTGAAGTCCAGAAGGTATCCCTGAGATATGATCTCTAACGCCCAGGGATCCTGAACATCTCTTGCCCAAGCCTGGGCGAAGAGGGAAAGTCTGCCCCCCACTAGATCCGGTCCCGGATCGGGGGCCCTCAATTCATGCTGTCTTAGGGGCAGCAGCAGGTTTTCTGGCCTGTTTGCCCCTGTTCCAGGACTGGTTAGGTTTCCAGCCTTGTCTGTAGCGAGCAACAGCTCCTTCCTGTTTTGGTGCAGAGGAAGTTGATGCTGCTCCTGCTTTGAAATTACGAAAGGAACGAAAATTGGACTGTCTAGCCTTGGCTTTGGCCTTGTCCTGAGGCAGGGCATGACCTTTACCTCCTGTAATGTCAGCAATAATCTCTTTCAAGCCGGGCCCGAATAAGGTCTGCCCTTTGAAAGGAATATTAAGCAATTTAGATTTAGACGTAACATCAGCTGACCAGGATTTCAGCCACAGAGCTCTGCGTGCCTGAATGGCGAATCCTGAATTTTTAGCCGCAAGTTTAGTTAAATGTACTACGGCATCTGAAATAAATGAATTAGCTAACTTAAGGAATTTAAGTTTGTGTGTGATGTCATCTAGTGTGGATGATTGAAGTGTCTCTTCCAGAGACTCAAACCAAAATGCTGCTGCAGCCGTGACAGGCGCAATACATGCAAGAGGTTGCAATATAAACCCTTGTTGAACAAACATTTTCTTAAGGTAACCCTCTAATTTTTTATCCATTGGATCTGAAAAAGCACAGCTATCCTCCACTGGGATAGTGGTACGCTTAGCTAAAGTAGAAACTGCTCCCTCCACCTTAGGGACCATTTGCCATAAGTCCCGTGTGGCGGCGTCTATTGGAAACATTTTTCTGAATATAGGAGGGGGTGAGAAAGGCACACCGGGTCTATCCCACTCCTTAGTAACAATGTCAGTAAGTCTCTTAGGTATAGGAAAAACGTCAGTACTCGTCGGTACCGCAAAATATTTATCCAACCTACACATTTTTTCTGGGATTGCAACTGTGTTACAATCATTCAGAGCCGCTAATACCTCCCCTAGTAACACACGGAGGTTCTCAAGCTTAAATTTAAAATTTGAAATGTCTGAGTCCAGTTTATTTGGATCAGAACCGTCACCCACAGAATGAAGCTCTCCGTCTTCACGTTCTGCAAACTGTGACGCAGTATCAGACATGGCCCTTGCATTATCAGCGCACTCTGTTCTCATCCCAGAGTGATCACGTTTACCTCTTAGTTCTGGTAGTTTAGCCAAAACTTCAGTCATAACAGTAGCCATATCTTGTAATGTGATTTGTAATGGCCGCCCAGATGCACTCGGCGCTACAATATCACGCACCTCCTGAGCGGGAGATGCAGGTACTGACACGTGAGGCGAGTTAGTCGGCATAACTCTCCCCTCGTTGTTTGGTGAAATATGTTCAATTTGTACAGATTGACTGTTTTTTAAAGTAGCATCAATACATTTAGTACATAAATTTCTATTGGGCTCCACTTTGGCATTAACACATATAGCACAGAGATATTCCTCTGAATCAGACATGTTTAACACACTAGCAAATAAACAGCAACTTGGAAATACTTTTCAAAGTAATTTACAAATAATATGAAAACGAACTGTGCCTTTAAGAAGCACAGAAAAATATTATAACAGATAAAATAATTAAGTTATAGCATCAATCTTTGTCAGAATATACAGTTTTAGCAAAGGATTGTTCCCCTCAGCAAATGATAACTAACCCAGGCAGCAGAAAAAAATACACAAATAAACGTTTTTTATATCACAGTCAATACAATCAGCACAGCTCTGCTGTAATGATTACTTCCCTCAAAAAAGGCTTTGGAGATCCCTGAACTCTGTAGAGATGAACCGGATCATGCAGGAAGAAAATGAACCTCTGACTGAGTTTTTCTGATGCTTAGAAAAAGCGCCAAAAATCGCCCCTCCCCCACACACATAACAGTGAGAGGGATCAGTGAACTGCTCTAATTTAAATCAAAACTATTGCCAAGTGGAAAAATAGTGCCCAAAACATTTTTTCACCCAGTACCTCAGAGAAAAAAACGTTTTTACATGCCAGCAAAAAAACGTTTTACCTCAATAATTAATTGTCATTTAAAACCTATTGCAAGTCCCTGCAAAATAGGTTAAGTCTATGTATACAGTTTAAAAGCCAGAGAAGTACCATTTCCCAGAAAACTGAAGTGTAAAATATACATACATGACAGCCTGATATCAGCTACATCTACTGCCTTCAAGGCTGAGTTTACATTATAACGGTATGGCAGGATTTTCTCATCAATTCCATGTCAGAAAATAATAAACTGCTACATACCTCTTTGCAGATTAATCTGCCTGCTGTCCCCTGATCTGAAGTTTACCTCTCCTCAGATGGCCGAGAAACAGCAATATGATCTTAACTACTCCGGCTAAAATCATAGAAAAACTCAGGTAGATTCTTCTTCAAATTCTACCAGAGAAGGAATAACACACTCCGGTGCTATTATAAAATAACAAACTTTTGATTGAAGATATAAAAACTAAATATATCACCATAGTCCTCTCACACATCCTATCTAGTCGTTGGGTGCAAGAGAATGACTGGAGGTGACGTAGAGGGGAGAAGCTATATAGCAACTCTGCTGGGTGAATCCTCTTGCACTTCCTGTAGGGGAGCAGTTAATATCCCACAAGTAATGATGACCCGTGGACTGATCACACTTAACAGAAGAAAACAGAATTTATGCTTACCTGATAAATTACTTTCTCTTGTGATGTATCGAGTCCACGGATTCATCCTTTACTTGTGGGATATTCTCCTTCCCAACAGGAAGTGGCAAAGAGAGCACACAGCAGAGCTGTCCATATAGCTCCAGCTCCACCCCCCAGTCATTCGACCGAAGGTTAGGAAGAAAAAGGAGAAACCTTAGGGTGCAGTGGTGACTGTAGTTTAAACAAAAAAGCTACCTGACTTAATAGCCAGGGCGGGCCTTGGACTTGATACATCACAAGAGAAAGTAATTTATCAGGTAAGCATAAATTCTGTTTTCTCTTGTAAGATGTATCGAGTCCACGGATTCATCCTTTACTTGTGGGATACCAATACCAAAGCTTTAGGACACGGATGAAGGGAGGGAACAAGACAGGTACCTTAAACGAAGGCACCACTTTTTGTAAAACCATTCTCCCAAAAATAGCCTCCGAAGAAGCAAAAGTATCGAATTTGGAAAATTTGGAAAAAGTATGCAGCGAAGACCAAGTCGCTCCCTTACAAATCTGTTCAACAGATGCCTCATTTTTAAAAGCCCATGTAGAAGCCACTGCTCTGGTAGAATGAGCAGTAATTGTTTCAGGAGGCTGCTGGCCAGCAGTCTCATAGGTCAAACGGATGATGCTTTTCAGCCAAAAGGAAAGAGAGGTAGCAGTCGCCTTCTGACCTCTCCTCTACCAGAATAGATAACAAACAATGAAGATGTTTGTCTGAAATCCTTAGTTGCTTGTAAATAGAACTTTAAAAGCACGAACCACATCAAGATTGTGTAACAGACGTTCCTTCTTGGAAGAAGGATTAGGACACACTTCCAATTGCTTAGAGCCGGCAAAGAGAATGACTGGGGGGTGGAGCTGGAGGGGGAGCTATATGGACAGCTCTGCTGTGTGCTCTCTTTGCCACTTCGTGTTGGGAAGGAGAATACCCCACAAGTAAAGGATGAATCCGTGGACTCGATACATCACAAGAGAAAATGAAATTTGTTTAAAAACAATAATAATTGAAATTTGTTTTAAGATGGATAATATTAAAGGGACATGAAGCCCAAATTCTTTATTTCATGATTCAGATAGATCATTACATTTTAAACAACTTTCCAATTTACTTCTAGTATCTAATGTGCTTCATTCTCTTGGTATCCTTTGTTGAAAAGCATATCTAGACAGACTCAGAAGCTTGGAGCTAGCTGCTGATTGGAGGCTTAACATGTATATCTATTTTCATTGGCTTACAAATGTGTTCAGCTAGCTCACAGGAGTGATATCAAGATAATGAAGCAAAATTGATGGCAGAAATAAATTGGAAAGTTGTTTATATATTTGTATAATCTAACATTTTCTGCAAATAAAATAAATGACTTATCTAATGAAGAGTATCTCTAAATATAACTAGAACCCCTCATTGTCTCAGAATCAAAATACAATTTGTTAACATGTTACATTCTATTTCTTGCCTGTGTTCTGGGAAAACGGCGAACTTGCGAAATTAGCGAACTACGTCACTTCCTGTGACGTAGCATCAGCTGTTTCACAAAGTTTGAACATATTGCGCATGCATCATTACATACCTGGCCGCATACGTCACTGCTACAGTTTCAAGACACGTGAAATTTCTGGACCCTCTTTACCGCGCATGCTCGGCATTTGAAACTGTCAATACACGCCCCGCTTTGCATATGTTTATACGCATTTCCATTACAGTTATACAGAAATGACTTGTTCAAAACAGTTTGCTTGTTAATACAAGATTGTTTTACACAGGAGCTCCCTTTAAGTTGTTTAATAAAAAAAAAAAATTCTATTTAATTTTTTTAATGTCACCGTAACGGTATAACTGGAATGGGAATGCGTATAAACATATGCAAAGCGGGGGCAGTAGTGACAGTTTCAAATTCCGCACATGCGTTGTAAAGAGGGTCCAGGAATTTCCCTGATCTCAAAACCGTATGTGATGTATGCGGCCAGGTATGTAATGATGCTGGCACGCATGTGCAATATGGTCAAACTTTGTGAAACAGCTGATCCCACGTCACAGGAAATGACGTGGTTCGCTAATTTCACAAGTTCGCCATTTTCCCAGAACAGCCTGAAATATGTGAAGTAACAGCTGTTTACAACAGTATTTGTTGTGTACTTCCTACTAATGCTCAGTGGCCGATTGGTACTTCTTGCCACTTAAAGGGACAGTACACTGTGAAATTGTTATTCCATTAATGTATTTTTAATGACTTGTTATACCAGCTGCAAAGTATAAAATGTATGAGAAATTGCATTTTCAGGTTTATTTTATAAAATTGCTGGTTTTGGGCTTTGAAACCACAGCCTATTACAATAGGTTGAGCTTGCAGGTTATATCATATCTCATTATGTTATCACTTTGTGTACACACACTTGCTTCCTTATCTTATATCTCTAAACCGAAACTCAATACTTAGAGAGAACGGACAATTTAATACACTCAAGCAGGTAAAATGGATAATAGGGAACAATTTAAAGGGGAAACCATTTTTGGGTAAACTGTTCCTTTAAATGCTGCTCATTCTTACCAATGAAAACAATGAACATGACAAATTTTGAGTACAGCAACCCCTTATGGGCTTGACATACGCAGTTTAACCCCTTAACGACCACCTGTACATTACTGGTAAACTTGACATGTTTTAAAATACGGTCCAGAATCTAAGAGATATTTAAAATGGGCTTTAATTGATCACTTCTAATGAAGCACTGTAACTTTAAAACTCATATTTCTTTAGATAATGATTTGAACTAAATTGGCGCTCCTTACAGCTAGAGCAGCGATTAGCGAACAATTCAAACCATAAGTTTACAAAATATATGAGTTTTGAAGTGGACCGCCGGAGCGTTGGGGTATTAGAATGGCACGGCTAGATTAAAACAAAAGTTATAACGCAATTTGTCTTTTTTCCATGGCTTTATTACATGAAAAGGGGGCAAAAAACAGAATTTATGCTTACCTGATAAATTACTTTCTCCAACGGTGTGTCCGGTCCACGGCGTCATCCTTACTTGTGGGATATTCTCTTCCCCAACAGGAAATGGCAAAGAGCCCAGCAAAGCTGGTCACATGATCCCTCCTAGGCTCCGCCTACCCCAGTCATTCGACCGACGTAAAGGAGGAATATGCATAGGAGAAATCATATGATACCGTGGTGACTGTAGTTAGAGAAAATAATTCATCAGACCTGATTAAAAAAACCAGGGCGGGCCGTGGACCGGACACACCGTTGGAGAAAGTAATTTATCAGGTAAGCATAAATTCTGTTTTCTCCAACATAGGTGTGTCCGGTCCACGGCGTCATCCTTACTTGTGGGAACCAATACCAAAGCTTTAGGACACGGATGATGGGAGGGAGCAAATCAGGTCACCTAGATGGAAGGCACCACGGCTTGCAAAACCTTTCTCCCAAAAATAGCCTCAGAAGAAGCAAAAGTATCAAATTTGTAAAATTTGGTAAAAATGTGCAGTGAAGACCAAGTCGCTGCCTTACATATCTGATCAACAGAAGCCTCGTTCTTGAAGGCCCATGTGGAAGCCACAGCCCTAGTGGAGTGAGCTGTGATTCTTTCAGGAGGCTGCCGTCCGGCAGTCTCATAAGCCAATCGGATGATGCTTTTAAGCCAAAAAGAGAGAGAGGTAGAAGTTGCTTTTTGACCTCTCCTTTTACCAGAATAAACAACAAACAAAGAAGATGTTTGTCTGAAATCCTTTGTAGCCTCTAAATAGAATTTTAGAGCACGAACTACATCCAAATTGTGTAACAAACGTTCCTTCTTTGAAACTGGATTCGGACACAAAGAAGGCACAACTATCTCCTGGTTAATGTCTTTGTTAGAAACAACTTTCGGAAGAAAACCAGGTTTAGTACGCAAAACCACCTTATCTGCATGGAACACCAGATAAGGAGGAGAACACTGCAGAGCAGATAACTCTGAAACTCTTCTAGCAGAAGAAATTGCAACCAAAAACAAAACTTTCCAAGATAGTAACTTAATATCTACGGAATGTAAGGGTTCAAACGGAACCCCTTGAAGAACTGAAAGAACTAAATTGAGACTCCAAGGAGGAGTCAAAGGTTTGTAAACAGGCTTGATTCTAACCAGAGCCTGAACAAAAGCTTGAACATCTGGCACAGCCGCCAGTTTTTTGTGAAGTAAAACAGATAAAGCAGAAATCTGTCCCTTCAAAGAACTTGCAGATAATCCTTTCTCCAAACCCTCCTGTAGAAAGGATAGAATCTTAGGAATTTTTATCTTGTTCCATGGGAATCCTTTAGATTCACACCAACAAATATATTTTTTCCATATTTTATGGTAAATTTTCCTAGTTACAGGCTTTCTAGCCTGAATAAGAGTATCAATGACAGAATCTGAAAACCCACGCTTTGATAAAATCAAGCGTTCAATCTCCAAGCAGTCAGTTGGAGTGAAGCCAGATTCGGATGTTCGAATGGACCTTGAACAAGAAGGTCCTGTCTCAAAGGTAGCTTCCATGGTGGAGCCGATGACATATTCACCAGGTCTGCATACCAAGTTCTGCGTGGCCACGCAGGAGCTATCAAAATCACAGAAGCCCTCTCCTGATTGATCCTGGCTACCAGCCTGGGAATGAGAGGGAACGGTGGGAATACATAAGCTAGGTTGAAGGTCCAAGGCGCTATCAGTGCATCTACTAGATTCGCCCTGGGATCCCTGGATCTGGACCCGTAGCAAGGAACCTTGAAGTTCTGACGAGACGCCATCAGGTCCATGTCTGGAATGCCCCATAATTGAGTTATTTGGGCAAAGATTTCCGGATGGAGTTCCCACTCCCCCGGATGGAAAGTCTGACGACTCAGAAAATCCGCTTCCCAATTTTCCACTCCTGGGATGTGGATTGCAGACAAGTGGCAGGAATGATTCTCCGCCCATTGAATTATTTTGGTCACTTCCTCCATCGCCAGGGAACTCCTTGTTCCCCCCTGATGGTTGATATATGCAACAGTCGTCATATACCCTGTGACAGGTTGTCCAGGTTCAGCCACCAACGGAGTGAATCTCTGGTTCTTTGATCTACTTGGATCGTCGGAGACAAGTCTGTATAATCCCCATTCCACTGTCTGAGCATGCACAGTTGTAATGGTCTTAGATGAATTCGTGCAAAAGGAACTATGTCCATTGCCGCAACCATCAAACCTATTACTTCCATGCACTGCGCTATGGAAGGAAGAAGAACAGAATGAAGTACTTGACAAGAGCTTAGAAGTTTTGATTTTCTGGCCTCTGTCAGAAAAATCTTCATTTCTAAGGAGTCTATTATTGTTCCCAAGAAGGGAACTCTTGTTGACGGGGACAGAGAACTTTTTTCTATGTTCACTTTCCACCCGTGAGATCTGAGAAAGGCTAGGACAATGTCCGTATGAGCCTTTGCTTTTGACAGAGACGACGCTTGAATCAGTATGTCGTCCAAGTAAGGTACTACTGCAATGCCCCTTGGTCTTAGCACCGCTAGAAGGGACCCTAGTACCTTTGTGAAAATCCTTGGAGCAGTGGCTAATCCGAATGGAAGTGCCACAAACTGGTAATGCTTGTCCAGAAAGGCGAACCTTAGGAACCGATGATGTTCCTTGTGGATAGGAATATGTAGATACGCATCCTTTAAATCCACCGTGGTCATGAATTGACCTTCCTGGATGGTAGGAAGAATTGTTCGAATGGTTTCCATCTTGAACGATGGAACCCTGAGAAATTTGTTTAGAATCTTGAGATCTAAAATTGGTCTGAATGTTCCTTCTTTTTTGGGAACTATGAACAGATTGGAGTAAAACCCCATCCCTTGTTCTCCTAATGGAACAGGATGAATCACTCCCATTCTTAACAGGTCTTCTACACAATGTAAGAATGCCTGTCTTTTTATTTGGTTTGAAGACAATTGAGACTTGTGGAACTTCCCCCTTGGGGGTAGTTCCTTGAATTCCAGGAGATAACCTTGAGAAACTATTTCTAGCGCCCAAGGATCCTGAACATCTCTTGCCCAAGCCTGAGCAAAGAGAGAGAGTCTGCCCCCCACCAGATCCGGTCCCGGATCGGGGGCCAACACTTCATGCTGTTTTAGTAGCAGTGGCAGGTTTCTTGGCCTGCTTACCCTTGTTCCAGCCTTGCATCGGTCTCCAGGCTGGTTTGGTTTGAGAACTATTACCCTCTTGCTTAGAGGGTGTAGAATTTGAGGCTGGACCGTTTCTGCGAAAGGGACGAAAATTTGGCTTATTTTTAGCCTTAAAAGACCTATCCTGAGGAAGGGCGTGGCCCTTTCCCCCAGTGATGTCTGAAATAATCTCTTTCAAGTCAGGGCCAAACAGCGTTTTACCCTTGAAAGGGATGTTAAGCAATTTGTTCTTGGAGGACACATCCGCTGACCAAGACTTTAGCCAAAGCGCTCTGCGCGCCACAATAGCAAAACCTGAATTTTTCTCCGCTAATCTAGCTAATTGCAAAGTGGCGTCTAAGATAAAAGAGTTAGCTAATTTAAGTGCTTGAACTCTGTCCATAACCTCCTCATACGAAGAGTCTTTATTGAGCGACTTTTCTAGTTCTTCGAACCAGAAACACGCTGCTGTAGTGACAGGAACAATGCATGAAATTGGTTGTAGAAGGTAACCTTGCTGAACAAACATCTTTTTAAGCAAACCCTCTAATTTTTTATCCATAGGATCTTTGAAAGCACAATTATCTTCTATAGGGATAGTAGTGCGTTTGTTTAGAGTAGAAACCGCCCCCTCGACCTTGGGGACTGTCTGCCATAAGTCCTTTCTGGGGTCGACCATAGGAAATAATTTTTTAAATATAGGGGGAGGAACAAAAAGGTATGCCGGGCCTTTCCCATTCCTTATTTACAATGTCCGCCACCCGCTTGGGTATAGGAAAAGCATCGGGGGGCACCGGGACCTCTAGGAACTTGTCCATCTTACATAACTTCTCTGGAATGACCAAATTGTCACAATCATCCAGAGTAGATAACACCTCCTTAAGCAGAGCGCGGAGATGTTCTAATTTAAATTTAAAAGTAATAACATCAGGTTCAGCTTGTTGAGAAATTTTTCCTGAATCTGAAATTTCTCCCTCAGACAAAACCTCCCTCCTGGCCCCTTCAGATTGGTGTGAGGGTATGTCAGAACCATTATCATCAGCGTCCTCATGCTCTTCAGTATCTAAAACAGAGCAATCGCGCTTTCTCTGATAAGTGGGCATTTTGGACAAAATGTTTTTAATAGAATTATCCATTACAGCCGTTAATTGTTGATTGAAGAATAAAACTACATTTAAACACCAAAAAACTCTTAGCCATCTCCGTGGAGATGTTGCCTGTGCAACGGCAAAGAGAATGACTGGGGTAGGCGGAGCCTAGGAGGGATCATGTGACCAGCTTTGCTGGGCTCTTTGCCATTTCCTGTTGGGGAAGAGAATATCCCACAAGTAAGGATGACGCCGTGGACCGGACACACCTATGTTGGAGAAATATATTGCAACATTGTTTTTATTATGTATAAATAAACATATTAAAAGCACAAGGTATTTACTGTCATTTTAATGTAGTTTAAAAAAGTCAGATGGAGTAAGAGACAAGAACATGTAATGTCAACGTCAAAAAAAAAGAAATGCTTGTGACATGAAATGAATGAGAAAAATTAGTTATCAAAGCAAACGGGTTGGAGTGAAAACTTGCTAGAAAGATAGAAAAAGAGAAATGGATACAATAAAAAGAGCAAGATGATAAAAAGATCATTTAAGGCAAAATCATTTAAAATAATATTTGCAGGAAATACATTTATAGCAGCTTGTGGCTGCTTGTTGCCACGGACAACAGAGACTGAGGCATTACAAGAGTTGCTTGAGTGATACAGCTTTTGATTGGCTGGATACATTTCTGCCAACAAAGCCAAAAAAAAAAAAAAATACAAGAGGAGGAGCAACTTACGTCTCCCAAATAAGGTAATTGATTTAAGCAATTTCATAAATTAAGCAGCCTTTCAAATACTATTTATTGTTTTTGGCTAAATTTAAAGCTGCTTAAAGGGACATGAAATTCAAAATAATACATTCATGATACAGAGCAGACAGATCATGTAATTTTAATAGACCTATCAAATTTACTTCATTTTCTTAGTAACCTTTGTTGAAAAGCATACCTAGGTAATTTCTGAAGCAGCAATGAACTACTAGGAGCTGCCGATTAGTGGTTAGATGTATGCCTCTTGTCAATGGCTCACAATTGCTGCTTTGTAGCCAACTTTAAAAAGGGACAGTCAATTTAAAATTAAACTTCAGGATTCAGATAGGGTATGGAATTTTAAACAACTTTCCAATTTACTTTTATCATCAAATTTGCTTTGCTCTCTTAGTATTCTTTGTTGAAAGCTAAACCTGGTTAGGCTCATTAACCAATTTCAAAGCACTTGAAGGCCACCTTTAATCTTATTGCATTGTATTAGCTTTTCACAGCTAGACAGAGCTATTTCATGTGTGCCATATAGATGACATTATGTTCACTCCCATGGAGTTATTTATGAGTCAGCACTGATTGGCTAAAATGCAAGTCTGTCAAAAGAACGGAGATAAAGGGGCAGTCTGCAGATTTACTTACAAAGGTAATGACAGAGGGTAATAAAAGGGATTATCTATCTTTTTAAACAATAAAACATTTCAAGTAGGCTGCCCCTTTAACTATGTTTTACACTTTTGCATAGGTTAAACACACACCAATTTATTATTGCACACATGTCCCTTTAAGTTCAACATTTCACTGATTTCACAAAGATTTTGCTATTCCCCATCAGCACCATTCAGCCATACAACCGTGCTTTTTACTGTACTGCCCCAGACTCCTTCCTATCATCACTATATGTTTCTATGTCTGTAAATAATTGCACATCTGATGCTTGCTTTTATATATAATTATGAAAATCTAAATCTTTAAAATTTGTTCCTCAGTTCTGTGAGCAGAAAAAAATAATTAAAAAAGTGTATGCTCTTATTTGAATAGACTGGCCCATAGATCATTTTAGAGATTTCTGGGACTGACTGTGAGATAATCATTGTCTGATATAAATAAAACAGACCCATTTATAAGATAAGATTTTACACTTTGCGTTGCATGCAGATGTGTTCTAAAGTGCAGACATCTGTATATTGGCTCTAAAATACGACAGCTTAATGTTTCCTCCACCTTCTTATAATACTGTCACTTTGTCCAGACATTCCGCAACTGGGACAGATGTGCAGTTCACCACATACAGTGTAGCAAAGCTAACAGGGAGATCATGTAGCTGTAATGGTTTTGGTTTTAAAAATATTGGCAGAACATTTGAGTAAACGGAGAGCAGACTTGCAACTTTTTTTTTTGTTTTGTTTTTTAATTGAGCATCACTGTCCTTAAAACACAATGCAATGTTACAGAAAGTAATGTATTAGGGCTGTTGCATAGTGAGAAGGGACAATATTTATCCAGTCTTAAAAAAACGTGGCATATGCAAACAGCCTTTTTTCCCTCTGCAATGTGAAGAACTCAGTAGGAGCGTCACTACTTGCATGTTCTATACTCGGTGTTCTCCGGACAATTTTGCCAGGTGGGTGGCATTTTGAAGTAGCTGGGTGGGGGCAGAATAATGCTTTGCAATATTATACAATTTTCTACTATTTATAAATGTTAATGGAACTATCCAAATCACAAATTAATTGCATAATTAAAAATTGCTAAATACTGGCTTAAAAGTTTGCCCATTAAATAGGTCCTGAGGAAAACACTGACTACTGTTTACAAACTCCATTTCAAAAGAACAGTGTACAAAATGCTTTAATATTTCTTTGGAAACTCTGTTGAGTATATAGCATTAGGGCCAAATATAAACATGAATTGATATAAGCAATCACTGTGTCGAAAGTTGCAGGCTCAGGTAACTTCCACCATACTTAAAGTGATGGTAAACTCTCCCCTTTTTAAAAACAGATCCGGAATGTTAGTGATATTTTAGATGGGAGTTTCATTCATCAGTTGTAATAAAGATGCACTATAACTTACTTTTTAATATAGATATGAAATTCAAGTACCCCATGCTCTGCCGCCCACTTTAAAAGTCAATTTTTGTGTGAGCCAACGGTTTGAATTGTTCTCCAATAAACGCACTCCCCATATGGCACTTTTGTTGTAGCTAGAGCGCTGATTTAACAACAATTCAAACCGTTAGCTCACACAAAAATTGACTTTTGAAGTGGGCGGCGGAGCATGCGGTATTTGAATTTCATATCTATATTAAAAGGTAAGTTATAGGGCAACTGATGAATGAAACTCCCATCTAAAATATCACTAACATTTCAGATCTTATTTTAAAAATGGAGAGTTTAGTGAATCTGAGTGCCTCTGTCATACTTTAAGTGATAGTAGAGGGAGAGGAACAAGCTCAATTTCAATTTGTATTTTAGTTCAAAAGCAGGACAAGTGTTGAGGGTAGGGTTTCCACTTTGGCCATGTGTTCCTGGACACTTATGAGTTACACATGCTGCAGGGTAAGCAGGGAGGAACGTGTTCAACAGCACTATTCGTGTGAGATATCCAGAGGCATAATGCACGTTCTGGCCGCCTTACCCTGCAGCATGCGTAACTTATAAGTGTCCGAGGTTGAAACCTAGTTGTGGGGTTTATTTGAGAAGAAAATGTGCTAGAACCTAGAATTATGTAGCAAATAGTTTTGCATAGTGAAAATCTCTTTTACTGAGACATAGTTGCCAACATTTCAAAAAAAATTCCAGGGACACTTTGCAGCAGAGCAAGCAAGCGGGTTACTGGAGTATTGACGACCTACTGTTCAACTGCTCCGTCCACTCAGTTCTGCAATCAAAACACACCCATTTGAAAGTAATAGTATAATTTAGATTTATCCATAGTTTATTATACAGATTACAGTACCAAACTCTTACACCTACCCAGTCTCTGGAACACATTCTGGGCATATGGTTAATTTTACAACAAAGCATCAAAATTAGGAAGACAAATAATATGTGAACCCATTCAATAATGATATATTATCCATTATTCCATTATCCAATATTCCATTAGGAAATAATTATATTTAAATAATACACTATATCTATTTATCATCTATCTGTATATGTGTATGTGTGTGTGTGTGTATATATATATATATATATATATATATAAAATCAATGTAAATATTTGCATAGGAAATTAGTACATCTAAGCAAGTATCCCCGCTTGCCCCCAGAAATTCTTAATATGCAATGTTTCCAATGCACAAGAGAATTGATTTAATTTTGAGACATGGAGGATTTTAATTTCAGTTTTTTATCTCCCCCCCCCATAATTTTAATGAATTTTGGTATATATATATATATATATATATATATATATATATATATATATATATATATATATATATATATATATATATATATATATAAACAACAAATGTTGTGCAAAGGAGATTTTCAGGGACATTTCCAGGGACAAAAAAAATCCAGGGACATACAACAAAATCCAGGGACTGTCCCTGGAAATCAGGGACTGTTGGCAACTATGCTGAGAAACACACACACACAATGTGCAAGCCTCAGCCAGGGAGTTTATTTCCTACCACATGTAAATGGATATGTTCTATGGTAACCTCATTCTATACTACGGAGTCAGCTTAGTCTGTTCAAAGGAAATCCAACAGCCTTTTTTGTATTTGAGTTGACCACCACCTTAGAAAATTCCGACTCATTATTATGGGGAAATGAGAATGTTTGGTCCCATCTGAAGTGGATTCAGGCCCAGTGTTAAAGATTAAAGTGTGAGTCAGGTCACCCATCCCCCAGGCATCCTGCATGTATACACTATCTGCATTCCTAACTAATTAACATAGCTGCATTCACAAATTCTTTCCCATTCCGAACAAGCGAGGGCATGGACATCACTGTAAGCCTGATGTAATTATTGTGCCATTATTGGAGACTCCTGCATTTTACATATGGTAGTACAAATAGTGTTAAAAGAGAGAGAGGAAAGAAAAAGAAAAAAAAATAGAAAGAAAAAGAAAGAAAAAGAGTTTCCGTGCTCCATGAATTTAGCAAGCACTGGACTAATAAATTAGTGGATTTTCACTGAGGTTATTAAAACTATTAACAACGTGAGACTGGAGGATATGTAAAGAGGTCATATGCTGTAGGGCTCACTTACAGTAAGGTGAAGGCCTGGAATCTAATATCTGCAGGCGTCTCTACTTAGGGAGCAGGAGATTATTCATACTTTACACACAAAACCTCAATGAAGCCATTCCTCAATCAGCTATTTTTTTCAGAATAAAACCCTTATATAAACATTTTAAACAAGAAGGACCTGTACTGAGCAGCATATCTGGAAATATCCGTACAAGTTCATGTATTTTCTTGCTGAGCAGAACTAAAGAGAGTAGTAGATAAGGATACAAAGCACTGAAAAGAGCTTACTATTATTCAGTGACAATTGAGTGCTCAATGTGTAATTGTAAAAAGTGCAGTTATATTAAAGGGACAGTAAAGTCAAAATTAAACTTTCATGATTCAGATAGAGCATGTCATTTTAAACAACTTTTCAATTTACTTCCATTATGTAATTTGCTTCTTTCTATTTCTATTCTTTGATGAAAAGTCTACCTAGGTATGCTCAGGAGCAACAATGCACTACTGGGAGCTAGCTGCTTATTGGAGGCTGTACATATATGCCTCTTGTCATTGGCTCACCCGATGTATTCAGATAGTTCCCAGTAGTGCAAGAGAATGAAGCAAATTTGATAATAGAAGTAAATTGGAAAGTTGTTTAAAATTGCATGCTCTACCTGACTCATGAAAGAAAATGTCAGGGTTTTTATGTCCCTTTAAAGCAATACCGAGAATAAATAATGATTCTCATATTTCTAGAATACAGTCCGATTATATAGGTTTTTTTAGCACTTCTTCCTAGAAGACGTTTTGCTCTAAACCACTGACAAACCCAGCGACAGTAGAATGATACCTAGTTACACTTCAGCAAGAGACAATATAGAAATATGAAAATATTATGTAGTGATAAGTAATAAGTCTACAGAGAAAAGGCCCTTTGTATTAAACAGCCTATTGACAAGACTGATAACAAAATATTTTACATCTGATTAATAGGACACACCCTGAAAACAAAACAGTTAAAGGGACATTATACACTCATTTTTAATTTGCATAACTGTTTTGTAGATCTATTTATAAAGCCCATACAGTTTTCTTTTTTTAAATGTATAGTTTTGCTTATTTTTAAATAACAATGCTATGATTTTCAGACTCCTAACCAAGCCCCAAAGTTTTATGAGAATACCGACGTATACCTAATGCAGCTTGCTCCTGTTTGTGTAAAGGGTCTTTTCATATGCAAAAGAAGGGGGAGGGTCTTATTATTATTATACCTTTTCAACAGAGCTAAACTGAGAGCTTCTAATTAAGTTTTTAAACAGTTTTATACTGCATTTTGATATCAGTATCTGTGCATCTTATTCTTTATAGTAGTGTCTAATACATGCAGTTATATGACAATGAGTGTATACTGTCCCTTTAAGAGCTCAGAAATAATGTTTTGCCCTCTCTAAAGCAAGCGGGAGACATTAGGCCCATGCTCTCAGAAAAGTTAGGTGTAACATTTTCTTTATTTGGCTTTAGGAAAACTGTTGTTCCTTAGTAGTAAAGAGTCTTTATTTAAAGTAGAGAGTTAATGGGAAAAGAGGAAGAAAGTGCCACCAATCATGCCAAGGCAAAAAATGGCCACTCTGCTAACAAGAATGCAAAAAGGGCAAAGAAAGCCGCCATTCATGTCAACACACAAAGTGGCAAACCGCTGCTCACGTCAAAGGAAAAAAGGGGTAAGCAAACCATGGTTCACTTCAAAGCAAACCGCCAAAAGTGACATAAAGTAGGAAATGAGGTACTATGATTAAAGGGACATTAAAAATAAACCATTGCTTGAATGATGCATTCATAGCAAAGATTAACCCAAGAATAATTTGTACATGCATTTTTAAAATTATATTAGTTGTTTAAATATTGAAAAAATAAGGGTAAACTTAATATTCATAAAGCAGTGGTTTCCACCATATTGTAACTTAGGTGACCTTTTCTGCTGAGGTCATTTAGGAATGGTTATAAATGGCTTACTAGAGAGTGTGCAACCAACGACTGTGTTGAATAGTCTGCACTTCCATGTTTACAGTTAAGGTAAAGTTACCTTCATATGACTTTAATTCATGTTTTTTATCAATTTGCTTGTAAAGAAAGTTATTACCGTTTTTAATCTATTGCTGAAGGTCCCGAAAATCAACCAGGTTTTTTGTTGTTTTTTTCTGCCTTGACCACGTTTTTCTGTGATCCAATTGAAAATCTGGGCATTAGGCAGCCGTCACTTCACGTCATCCAACTCCTTTCTCATATGCACATGCATATTAGTATCGTTTAGAAATTCCAATACAATGTCATTGGCATAATACTGAAGGCTCTGATTCAACGATCTGTGAAAAAAGCAGCTCCTCTCTGTCTCGCATAACATAGTACTGAAAGAATAAAGTTATTCATTGAATACTATGTTACAACAAAGATTGAGGCATGCGCAGTTCAGAACAGGTTCGCCGATTATCGCATGTGCAGAAGAAAGTGAGATCGTCGATTAGCGCATGCTCAGTTAATCTGAGCATCGTGAACGCGCTTTTCAGAGACGTAGAGAGCTGGTGGGACCGCTCTTTACGTCAGAGGGCAGAAAACTAGGAAATAGGGGCTGGGAGGAGTCACTATCGGAACAATAAGTATATGGAGATATATATATATAAATAAATAAACAGGGACCGACAGAGACAGACACAGAGACAGACACACAGACAGACACACAGACTCACAGACAGACAGACAGACAGACTCACAGACAGACAGACAGACAGACTCACAGACAGACAGACAGACAGACTCACAGACAGACAGACAGACAGACAGACAGACAGACAGACAGACAGACAGACACACAGACAGACAGACACACAGACAGACAGACACACAGACAGACAGACACACAGACAGACAGACACACAGACAGACAGACACACAGACAGACAGACACACAGACAGACAGACACACAGACAGACAGACACAGAGACAGACAGACACAGACAGACAGACACAGAGACAGACAGACACACAGACAGACAGACACACAGACAGACAGACACACAGACAGACAGACACACAGACAGACAGACACACAGACAGACAGACACACAGACAGACAGACACAGAGACAGACAGACACAGAGACAGACAGACACAGAGACAGACAGACACAGAGACAGACAGACACAGAGACAGACAGACACAGAGACAGACAGACACAGAGACAGACACAGAGACAGAGACAGAGACAGACACAGAGACAGACACAGAGACAGACACAGAGACAGACACAGACACAGAGACAGACAGACACAGAGACAGACAGACAGAGACAGACACAGAGACAGACAGACACAGAGACAGACAGACACAGAGACAGACAGACACAGAGACAGACAGACACAGAGACAGACAGACACAGAGACAGACAGACACAGAGACAGACAGACACAGAGACAGACAGACACAGAGACAGACAGACACAGAGACAGACAGACACAGAGACAGACAGACACAGAGACAGACAGACACAGAGACAGACAGACACAGAGACAGACAGACACAGAGACAGACAGACACAGAGACAGACAGACACAGAGACAGACAGACACAGAGACAGACAGACACAGAGACAGACAGACACAGAGACAGACAGACACAGAGACAGACAGACACAGAGACAGACAGACACAGAGACAGAGAGACACAGAGACAGACAGACACAGAGACAGACAGACACAGAGACAGAGAGACACAGAGAGACACAGAGACAGAGAGACACAGAGACAGAGAGACACAGAGACAGACAGACACAGAGACAGAGAGACACAGAGACAGACAGAGAGACACAGACAGAGAGACACAGACAGACAGAGAGACACAGAGACGAAGAAAAGGGAAGTACTTTCTGAAGTTGGTGCTTTTATATCAGTGCACCTCCCTCATTCTCTCTACAGCCCAATTAAGGGCTCGATTTATCAATCAAGGGCAGACAGGGGCATACATATTCGCCCCTGTCCATCTCTGCTCTCCTCTGGCGTGCAGCAATCCGCTGCCGGAATTTAACATTGCACCCCACCACCTGCTCGCGCACAATGATGCACAGGAAGGAGCTGTCAATCTCCCCGGTCAGATAAGACCGAGGACATAGAAATTCTCCACCTAAGAGGTGGAGAAGAGGGTAGGGAAGCAGCGGCCTAATGACCGCCGTTTGAAAAATCCTGACTGCAGGTTCTCTTGTAAGAACTGTCTGCACCCCCTCTGCCTGCTCACTGGTGTTGTCAGTTCTAGAGCAAACCCCATAACCGCCACAAGGTAGCAGTTTAGATTCACAACTAAAGGGGAAGTAAACTTGAAAATTGGTATTTAAAAAGATAGATAATCCCTTTATTACCCATTCCCCAGTTTTACATAACCAACACTGCTATATCAATACTTTATACCTCTGTGATAACATTGTATCTAAGCCTCTGCAGACTGCCCCCTTATCTCAGTTATTTTGACAGACTTATATTTTAGCCAATCAGTGCTGATTTATAAAAAAAAAACTCCAAGGAAGTGAGAACAAAGTTATGTATGTGGCACACATGAACTAGCAGTGTCTGTGTCTAACTTTGAAAAACTGTCAAAATGCACTGAGATAAGAGGTGGCCTTCAAAGGTTTAGAAATCAGTGAATGAGGCCAATTAGGTTTAGCTTTCAACAAAGAATACTAAAAGAACAAAGCAAAGTTGATGATAAATGTAAATTGGAAAATTGTTTAAAATTGCATGCTCGATCTGAATCATGAAAGTTTCATTTTGACTTGACTGTCCCTTTAATGTCAGGATGTGGTAGATGACACGCTGACATCAAAACATTAATGTCATGCATTTAATCTGATATGGACATATATTCAAGGTCACTAGTAGTAGACCTTTTCCTCAGTAACAAAGTTTCACTAGTCACAAGAAACATGCTAGTATCCCCTCTCCATACCACAGTTTCTACAAATAGTTGAATTTAGAGGCAAGCAAAACATAGAGAAGCCAGAAACACGCATTTAGGTAGGGTGACCATATTGCCGCTTTAAAAAGGGAGACATATGAAAAAATACAGGTCAGGTTTCTTATACTAAACATTTCTTTAAACAGCCCTGGCATATGTATGTTTCATATGTGTCCCTTTTTAAAGCGGCAATATGGTCATACTTTATATATTGATAGACAAACAGAACGATAAAAAAAAAGTTTGGTGCCAAAGGTAAAATGCTATGGCTTGCGACTCATAGATAGATAGAGATAGATAGAGATAGATAGATAGAGATAGATAGATAGAGATAGATAGATAGAGATAGATAGATAGAGATAGATAGATAGAGATAGATAGATAGAGATAGATAGAGATAGATAGAGATAGATAAAGATAGATAAAGATAGATAAAGATAGATAAAGATAGATAAAGATAGATAAATAGGATATGTCAAGCCATGGGTTATATATAGTCACTCATGAATGAAGTGGTTAGAAGAATGCAGAAATGAGTGTCTTAAACCAAGGAAATACTGCATAACAATTGTGTGTGACAGCAATACATTGGGGCACAAACATTAGCAGGCAAGCAGACACTCACACTGTCCTATTCAGATGAACGGAAACAAGGCACAAAAGGAGACTATTAAACAAGGAGGGGAGTGAACAAGGGGGGGGGGGAGCAGTTTGCAGCAAGATATTTAGCTCTGGGAAAATAAACTTAGGGGTCAAAGCCAGACAGGGTGGGGTCCCTGAAATGAGTTAAGATCTTCCTGCAACAACCAATGGACTTAACTTATTTTATACTTTCCTATTTTATATGCATTGCAACCAATGAACAGTATCACTGCATACTATATAAGATTCCATGGCAATGCTTATGTTTATCCAGGCTGGTACATATCAGTGACACAGTAACCCACAATTTAAAGAAATAGTGTGCATGACCCAGTGGCAAAAATAAAATGTAATATTTATACCAGTGATAAGTTATAGAATCCACTGCTCTGTAGGTTATTAATACTCTGGAGAATCAAAACAAAAACAAAACAATGTATATTTTCTAGGTATCTGAATAATGTTTCTATTTGTAAAAAAGTTCAACAACAGGAAAAGAAGGGGATTTTACTACTGTACTTTAGTAGATAAAAGTTGTGAGAAAAGTGTATGGACTGAATTTCTAACTGACTCACAAAAGGGAATCAAAGAGTTAAAGCAGGGAAATAAACTGTGCAGTAGATGCCAGGAGGGTTAACTTCCGCATACATGGCGGCCTGCAGGAGGAGGGGGCACAGATGGGTGGGGCAGTATACATGCAGGGTACAGTTATAATAAGGAACTCCCACACACACTGACTGAATAGAGATAGATCAACAGGGAAAAGTCACAACTGGATACTATAGAAACACCAAATTAGAAATATAAATTTGGTAGACAGATTGTTAGAATAAGACGACATAAAGAGAGATAGAGAGGACAGAGGAGATATATAGATAGATAGATAGATAGATAGATAGATAGATAGATAGATAGAAACATACATATATACACACACACACACACATAGCAATATAACAAACTTGTTTCATAATCCTTCAAAGATGATTATGAAATAAAAGTTTGAAAAATGATGTTTCTTTAGTATGTGGAAATTTGGTATCAAACTGCATAATATACTGCTCATATTTGTTAGAGAGTATTGTTAAACATGTGCTTTGTTAGAACTGTGTTTATCCCAAGCAAAAGGATTAAATGTAGTTAAAGGGACACTGAACCTAAATTTTTTCATTCACGATTCAGATAGAGCATGCAATTTTAAGCAACTTTCTAATTTACTCCTATTATCATTTTTTCTTCATTCTCTTGCCATCTTTATTTGAAAAGCAAGAATGTAAGTTTAAAAGCCGGCCCATTTTTGGTTCACAACCTGGGTTGTCCTTGCTGATTGGATAGCACCAACAAACAAGTGCTGTCCAGTGTCTGAACCAAAAATTGTCTGGCTCCTTAGCTTAAATGCCTTCTTTTCCAAAAAAAGATAGCAAGAGAACGACGACAAATTGATAATAGGAGTAAATTAGAAAGTTGCTTAAAATTGCATGCTCTTTCAAAAAAATGAGTTTAGTGTCCCTTTAACACACAGATAAACTCACTAGGTTTGTGACTTTGTGTGCCAGCTGTGAGTTGGCCACAGGCAGCAATTTCCGGCTACCTGAATGTACAGCTCCTTATTGGATGATTGGATCACTAGCTGTGCCCTGCTTGGGAGCAGCAATGAACTGTACCTACTAAGTAAGTGCAAATATAACCATGTACAGCGGTTAAACTCATAGTTTGCATCATGTTAACTTAATAATAGAGTGCAAGTTATTATTAAAATGATATAATTTTGAATTATTAAGTATGTAATCAGATGTATTTTGCTTTATTCTGTATATATATATATATATATATATATATATATATATATATATATATATATATATATATATATATATATATCTATGTTGATTCATGGTGCTCTGAGATCACTTCCTGTGCTTTGAAGATGCTCAAGGAGTTAAAGTTTTGTTCAGAGCCACAACAAGCTGCAGCTCCAGGGGAGGACATGACATGTGAACCAATCAGGAGTGGTATACACATGTAGCCACCAATCAAAAGGCACGTCAGCTCAGGAGCAGCAATGCGTTGTGGTCTCAAATGCTTAACATACCATTACATAAAATTCACTCTCCTGCTGGCTTCTAAAAAAAATCTATTACAAGGGGTAACAAATTTCAATATCACATATAAAAAAAAAGCTGTTAAAGATATTTTTTTAAAACTGAGATTAGAATCAACTGAATGTGCTCAGTGATGTGCAGAGAGCATACCTACCAATCAGCTTCTGTGTACTATATGCAGGAATTCAAGTACAAACCATTTTAATCAACTTTCCAATGTACTTCTATTTTCAAATTTGCTTCATTCTCTTGTTATCCTTTGCTGAAGAAACATTGGCAGCTGAACACATTTAGCCAGCCACAAGAGACAAATGTGTGCAGGCACCAATCAACAGCTCGCTCCCACTAGTGTAGGGTATGTGCATATTTTTCAATAAGGGATACTAAGAGAACAAAAGCACATTTTAAAATAAGTGAATTTAAGGGTTTTAAAAATGACATACGCTATCTGAATCGTGCAAGTTTAATTTTAACTTTCCTATCCCTTTAAAGTAAGTTTTTGTTTATGCATTACAATATGTATGTTTTAAAAGCATTTCAAATCTGCCCATAGTTTTTCAGTACTGGGACACGCCCCTTCAAAAGTTTCTTCAACTGAGTTTAAATCATTTCCTTTGCTGTGGCCAATTAGTGGGCAGATAGAAACAACCAATCACTGTACAGCATGCAGGAGTGCTAGATTTCTGCATTCCATAGAATGCACTTCAGCCTCTCTGGAGGAGTGAAAACACTACCATATTCAGAGCTGAAAAGGCATCAAAATAAATAATGAAAGTGCACTGCATTTTATGGGGAATTACACTTAACATACTATTAACTTCCATATCCCTTTCATTGCAGGGGTTAAAAAAAATAAGACATTCTACTCCAATTTTCTTCATTACATATAAAGCAAATATTTTAAAAAGTATAACACATTTATCTAGGGCCTATTATCTGTATACCATGTCTGAATTAAAGGGACACTCAAGTCAAAATTAAACTTTCATGATTCAGATAGAGTAACAACTTTCCAATTGACTTCCATTAAGAAAATGTGCAGTCTTTTTTATATTCACACGTTTTGTGCAAGAATTCACAGAATATACCTATATGCATGTGTGATTGGCTGATGACTGTCACATGATACAGGAGGATTAGAAATAGACATAACTTTGAAATTTGTCAGAAAAAAAAAAAAAAAAAAAAAAATCTACTTATTTTAGGCTCAGACTAAAAATACTATTGCACTGTTTTATCATGCATGTGTTTATTAAGGGACAGTAAAGTCATAATTAAACTTTTATGATTCAGATAGAGCATGCAATTTTACACAACTTTCCAATTTAATTCTGTTACCAAATTTTCTTAGTTCTCTTGGTATCTTTTATTAAAGAGTACAACTAGGTAGGCTCATAAGAGCTAAGGAGTGTGCACGTGTCTTTAATACTCTATGACAGCAGTGTCTGCAACATTGTATAACAAAGCTACAAATAATTTTGCAAAACACTGCAGCCATAGAGAACTAAAGACACGTGCACACTCCTGGGCTCTTAAGAGCCTACCTAGTTTTACTCTTCAATAAAAGATACCAAGAGAACGAAGCAAATTTGATAACAGAAGGGAATTGGAAAGTTGTTTAAAATGTGCTTGCTCTATCCGAATTATGTAAGTTTAATTTTTACTTTACTGTCCCTTTAAGTAACCTTTAAGAAAAGTTAGAACAAGCCAAAGAGCCACAACAACTAATTTATATATTTTTTTTACTTCTATCGCCTTTCTGGAGAATTCTATGTGTCTACAATAAATAGATATAGACAGACAGATATAGACACAGACAGACAGAGACAGACAAAGACAGACAGATATAGACAGACAGGATCATTAAGGGGTCAGTAAAGTCTAAATAATACAAATTGATTGGAAAGATCATGACATTTTAAACAGCCTTCCAATTTACTTCTACAATGCTGTCAGAGACATAGGGTGACCATATTGCTGCTTTAAAAAGGGACACATGAAAAATACATAAGTCAGGGCTATTTTCAGTGTTGTTTATACAAATGTTTTGTATAAGATCCCTGACATATGTATTTTTCATATGTGTACCTTTTTAAAGCTGCAATATGGTCTCCCTACATAGACAGCTATGAACACATGCACACTGCTATAAGCCAACCTAAGTTTAGTTTTCAACAAAGTATACCAAGAGAACAAATCAAATTTAATAACAGAAGAAACTTGGAAAGTTGTTTAAAATTGCATGCTGCATCTGAATCACGATAGCTTAATTTTGACTTTACTGTCCCTTTAAAGTTATTGAGGTTTAAAGTAAAAATAACAGGAAATCCATGCCTGCGTAGAACTGATGCTTAATATCTATTCCTCATTACCTGACAGGATCAACCCCCACATAAGAAGTTGGAAGCACATCAAGATTTATTTTTCAAAAAACAAAGCATTGCAATATATTTGAAAATATTTTAGGTGTCACAAACAAAACTGTCCCTTTAAAAGGAGGCTTTTTACATAAAAAAAATGTATTAATATAAATATACACACATGCATGTGCCATTGATGCATAAAATTAAAGGGACACTGAACCAACATTTTTTTTCTTTCATGATTCAGATAGAGCATGCAATTTTAAACTACTTTCTAATGTACTCCTATTATCAATTTTTCTTCATTCTCTTGCCATCTTTATTTGAAATACAAGAATGTAAGTTAAGATGCCGGACCATTTTTGATTACCAACCCGGGTTGTTCTTGCTGATTGGTGGATACACTGTGTAAGGGAAATACTCCTTTACATGTATGATAGCAACCTACTGTAATCAAAAATCCATCCTCAACACTGATTAACCCTATAATATATGTATATTGGCATGATAGGCATACTTCTATAGTCACTTCAGAACCTCAACATCTACAAATGGTCCATTTTTAATTTTAATATTTTATTAAAAGTGTCACTCTCAACATTGAAGTTGTCATTAACAGTACTGGTGTCTTTAAAACTGGGTTTTAAAAGGGGATTGTGCGGTAGGAACCTATTGTGATCCATTTCTGTATGCACCACTGCTAAACCATCCAAATGCATCTTTTATGTTGTCATGATGGGCAGGTTGGCACCAATTTCATGATTCAGATAGAGCATGCAATTTTAAGCAACTTTCTAATGTACTCCTATTATCAATTTTTCTTAATTCTCTTGCTATCTTTATTTGAAATACTAGAATGTAAGTTAAGATGCCAGCCCATTTTTTATTACCAACCTGGGTTGTTCTTGCTGATTGGTGGATACATTCATCCACCAATCAACAAGTGCTTAGATGCCTTTTTCAAATAAAGATAGCAAGAAAATGAAGAAAAATTGAGAATAGGATTAAATTAGAAAGTTGCATGCTCTATCTGAATCACGGAAGAAAAAAATTTGGGTTCAGTGTCCCTTTAAGTAGCAGGTTGGGGGCCTTGAAATACTTTGCAACATTCTAACATTTTCTGTCATTTATATATGTTATCGAAAGAACAAATTAAAAGCATAATTTAACATAAATTGATTAAAAGATCATTTGAGCAATAAATATTAAAAACATTTAATATTAACTAATGTTAGCTTAATATTTAGTAGTATATATACCATACAGCTAGATATAATTCCATTTCCTGGCTACTCAGTATTCAGACTGGCTCCTAAATATCATAACTGTATCGACCCCTGTATTAGGACAGGGTGGTTAAAGTTGCTTTGCAGGGGACACTTGCTACTTTGATTGTTATGAGGGGGTTTGACAGTCTCTAATTTTGCAATCATGTATACAAATCACATGGCAAGTGTGGGAAATAAAACAGTTTTGTAGTATATAACAAAGCACATAATTTGAACTGCAGAATATGCATGGTGCTAAAGTTTATCTACAGAGAAAGTCTATATGCGGGACAATATCAGTGCAGCCTATAAAGTACAGTAGATTTATTTATTTGTATAGATGTATAACGCTGCAAAGAAGGAGCCATATCAGTGGTGGCTGCAGAGACCTTGTTATGGGGAGACACTACTGGGTTTAGCCATGGGTGTTCCACAGGTGGTAACAGGATGGGTGGAGGTTGAATGGTGTTGTGAAGGCCGGGTATGGGGTGTAGTTGGGCAGTTGTGGGACATGGCATGTCTAAAAGGACAGGGAGTTGGCATTTCTACCTTTTTACCCTCATCAGAATGATTCATATATATTTTTTAATATTTCAATTATTAAACTTTCTAACATTAGCCCTGCAGATTAAACATAATATTGCCCAGTGTTGGTCCTAGAGGGAGAGCAATGGGTGCAAAGAACCCAAGACAAAAAGGATTACTTTAGACCATCAAGCTACTTTAGAAGTAATTTTTACACCATCAGGCTTGTAAAGTCATCAGCTAAGGTAAAAACAAATCTGGGTGATGATTTCAGAATGATTAGCAGATTACTTCACAAGCATGAACAGCCAGTGAATGACTAGACTAGTAACCTCATTTAAATATTTTGGCCTGCGGGCATACTTCTGGGTGACTTCTGATGGCTAGTGTGGAGTCATCGATAACTTCAGAATGACTCCAGGAAGATCATCCTTTGTGACTAGGGAAACCCCAATCTTTATTTTGCACCCCTTGCTCCCCATCTAGAACCACCATTGAGCAATATTAAATTTAATTTACAGGGCTAATGTTAGAAAGTCTATTAATTGAAACATTAGATGTATGAGAAAATTGATAAATCATGAATGCTTCAGTATTTATGTCTCTTGCATTTAAAAAAAAAATTCCCCAATTATGTTCCTGTCATGAAAGATATTCCTTTTCCTCGGGCTTAAAAAGGATGTAGGAGTTGTCTTTATCAGCCAGAAGGCATTACCAGGAAGTATACTCTGATAACTTCAGCGCCTACATATGAATGAAATGTTGACATAAAATTAAAAACTAAACTTTCATGATTCGTCCAGAGCATGCAATTTTAATAGATTTGCCAATTTACTTTGATTATCAAATCTACTTTGTTCTCTTTGTATCGTTTGTTGAAAAGCATACATGCGTAGGCTCAGGAGTGGCAATGCACTACTAGGAGCTAGGTGAAGATTAGTGGCTACACACATGCTATGAGTGTTTTATTTTGTATATTCATGACAATGTACCTTTAATACTACAATCTTGTATATAGACTTTAATTAGCCCACTGGATCCACAGAGAGATCTAGATTAATGAGGTACATTATTGGGTTGCAAATTATGAAGACATAGAGGAAGCGTATGAAGTGAGGAAGTAGGAGGCCAAATAAGCTACAGAGGGCCACTGGACCTTACAATGTTCAAGCCTGCTATAGGCATTTAAGTGCAATATATGCTGGTGTGTTAGGTTTATTAGAAATATGTTAGAAATATATTGAAATACACTTTCAATAGGTGTACCAGTAAGTGCATAATATGTATTAGATCGATATATGTGGAGGTGCAGTATTTGCGTTTGAGGGTTTCATGTATAAAAAATGTGTTGAAAATACATGGATGTAATTTTAGCAAAAGCGGTGTAGGTGGGCTGGGTACAATATATGGCAGATGGGTATAAGTAAGTGGTGGTTCAGACCAGAGTGGAATATATATATATATATATATATATATATATATATATATATATATATAACACATCCATTCATGTAGGACATACAGGTGAACGTGCTCCGTATGTAGAGGACTAAAAGGACATGCCTATTAACCTTTACACCACCAGCACGTCAAACATTATAATTACATTATATTATCAAGGGGGACATATATTAATTACCTTGTCCAAGCAGTTGACTTTCTCAGTAGGATACACGATCTTCCCGCACCGGGCACAGTTCGGGTTCATCTTGCTGTCTAGATCGCAGTATGTATCTCAATACACCGCTCGTCTACCCTACTGTATAACAGACAGCCTACCGCTGCCTCTCCACCCTTTTGTCTCTTTCGGTCTGTCAGTGTATAACCCTGGAAACTGTTTTCCTCTTGCTCTGCTGTCCTCTTCCTCCCTCAGCTCTCACTTCCCTTGCCTGATCTTTATGTTCCGAGGAAGTATGCCCTCAATCCCTACACAAAGCTTTCCTCCCGTTCAACCCCTGTTGTGATCTAATCAAGTCTACCCTTCACTGCTTCTTTCCACCCCTCTATAGCGCGGTCTCTCCCACAATCTCCGCCTGTCTCTTGCAGTCTCTTTGCCGCGCTGTCGATGACAAATACGAGAGGGGCGGGGGTCTCGGGGGCGCGCAATGCGCTTGCACAATGAGCACTGGGCGGAGTAGGTGAAGAAGTTGATAACGCAGGGGGCGCGCACTATCAAAACTATTATACAAAATAATTTAATTTGTGTTCGTGTAAATGCATAACGTGCACGTACTCATATATTTGTACATTTGTACATTAAGTAGTTTGGTAGAATGTAACAGTTGTGGAGAGTAGTTTACATATAGATATAATATGTGAGAAATGATCACATGGGGGTATAGCTCAGTGGTAGAGCATTCGACTGCAGATCGAGAGGTCCCTGGTTCAAATCCGGGTGCCCCCTTCAGAAACGTTTTGTTTTTTTTTCTCCATATTTGTAGAAACAGCATTTTTGTTTTTATTTTGCTTTTTACCATTAAAGAAAAATGTTATCAATACAAGTTTTGTTATTGTGTTTCAAATGCCTTCTAATCCATTGATGCCAAGAGATATGTTTCATTTTTTGTTTTAGATTTTTTTTGTCACAAATTGCACAAATTTGTTAGTGGAATTTACTCTATGTACTTTTTTTTTTTTTTTTTTTTGCCATTGCAATCAAAGACTGCAAATTTTGTATCACATTTATAGTTATACTAGGCAGGAAACACATTGGGAGATATGTGTATGCATAGTATACACATGCACAAGAAAGCCCCCAAACAGTTTGCTGACGACAAGCAGACTAAGGACATGGATTACTGGAACCATGTCCTGTGGTCCGATGAGACCAAGATAAACTTATTTGGTTCAGATGGTGTCAAGCGTGTGTGGCGGCAACCAGGTGAGGAGTAAAAAGACAAGTGTGTCTTGCCTACAATCAAGCATGGTGGTGGGAGTGTCATGGTCTGGGCCTGCATGAGTGCTGCCGGCACTGGGTAGCTACAGTTCATTGAGGGAACCATGAATGCCAACATGTACTGTAACATACTGAAGCAGAGCATGATCCCCTCCCTTCTGAGACTGGGCTGCAGGGCAGTATTCCAACATGATAACGACCCCAAACACACCTCCAAGATGACCACTGCCTTGTTAAAGAAGCTGACGGTAAAGGTGATGGACTGGCCAAGCATGTCTGCAGACCTAAACCCTATTGAGCATCTGTGGGGCATCCTCAAATGGATGGTGGGGGAGCACAAATTTTCTAACATCCAACAACTCTATGATGTCGTCATGGAGGAGTGGAAGAGGACTCCAGTGGCAACCTGTGAAGCTCTGTGAACTCCATGCCCAAGAGGGTTAAGGCAGTGCTGGAAAATAATGGTGGCCCTACAAATTATTGACACTTTGGGCTCAATTTGGACAGTTCCACTTAGGGGTGTACTCACTTTTGTTGCCAACAGTTTAGACATTAATGGCTGTGTGTTGAGTTATTTTGAGGGGACATCAAATTTACATTGTTATACAGACTGTACACTCACTACTTTACATTGTAGCAAAGTGCCATTTCTTCAGTGTTGTCACATGAAAAGATATAATTAAATATTTACAAAAATGTGAGGGGTGTACTCACTCTTGTGGGATACAGTATATATAGCAGGACATGAGTCAGTAAACCAATAGAACACACCATGTCTTCTCTCATACTGCAGCCTCTTACCTTGGGGGATGTCACATCTATGCTGAGAAAATCACTGAGTAGGCCAAACCAGTGCAACTTGCTGCCTCAAAACATCGTTGTTTCCTCCTCTGAAGAAGCAACCAATCGTGTGTCCCCCACACACACACCAATCGACATGTAACCACCTAGTATTAGGCTGGCGTTTTTGACAAATAATCGTTTTTTGTTTGAAGTTTTATGAACTGGTTTTAATACTTTGTTACAATTGTTTCCCTGTATACATTGTATTGAGGAACATTTTGAGAGCTACGTCTCCAAATAAAGCACTTTTTTAACTTTATTCAAAGCAGTAGGAGTTTCTAGTGGTGGGGTTTACTTATTCACTCCTGGAGAACTATGAGAGTAAAGATCTGTGATAACGGAACCATACGAGCCAAGATTTCTACAACAGACAGAGGGAATAATGTATAAAAAAACAACTGATAACCATGCTTTTCATATACCTCATAATCAATGAGGTTGTTTCACGTGAGTGCGCATTTCTCTGGATTGCTGTTTATATTCTGGCTGTGATATACTTCACAAGGAGCACTTTCCTTGTGCGCTTGTCCTATTTCTTCTTTTTTCAGCAGGTGTGTGAGCACCAAAAGTACTCCTCTTTTGGCACTGAGCAGCAGAGAAACACAAGCGCCTTCCATCATGTTGTTTGATATTTTATAAAGAAAAGGATTGCTTGTGCAATGATATACGCTGTCGGCATTTAGCAATTTCGGGCATCACAGAAAATTCAGGGCAGATGGTCACCTTAACAGTGGGACAGAAAGACAGATCATGTATGATTAAAGTCATCCCAGTTAGCATACATGGCCTCAAAAATGTATTTTTTTGAGGAATGGGTAATAAAGGGATTATCTATCATTTTAAACAATCACAATTTTAGGGTAGACTGTCCCTTTAAATTAGCATGAACAGAAACTCTAGTCACAGGAAATAAAATTAAATCCTTTATTTCTTCATAAGGGTCAAAGTGAAACAAGACCGAGACCATGTTTCAAGCTCAAAAGCAAGGGCTTTTGAGACAGAAGCATTGTTTGAGTCTTGATTCACTTTGAACCTTATGAAGAAATAAAGGGTTGAGTTGTATTTCCTGTAGATGGATTTTCGTTTTTTGCTGATTTATGAGGGATTGGCCCACCCTGTCCATGCCTGCAGGTGTGGGGGTTATACCTATATCAATCTATAAGTGGATCTGATGTATTTATACTTATAAGAGCATGGAGGGATTTTAAAGGAATAGGAAAGTCAAAATTAAACTTGCAGGATTCAGATAGAGCATGTCATTTTAAGATACTTTTAAATTCACTTCTATTTTCAAATGTGTTTTGTTCTCTTGTTATCCCTTGTTGAAAAAGAATATGCACATATCCTACACTAGTGGGAGCTAGTTGCTAATGCCTGCACACATTTGTCTCTTGCGATTGAGTAACAGTAACTAATTGTGTTCAGCTAGCTGCCAGTAGTGCAATTCTGTTCCTTCGGGAAAGGATAACAAGAGAATTATGCAAATTTGATAATAGAAGTAAATTGGAAAGTTTTTTTTAAAATGGTGTGTTCTAGCCAAATCATGAAAAAAAATGTGTGGGTTTTCTGTCCCTTTAACACTAAGAACAATCTCTTAAATTGTACTGTAAGAGGCACCAAACTGAAGAGACTACATAGGTTGACATGAGATGTTTCCCTAGGAACTTGCTTCAAAATGGACATTGGAATTTATGCCACCACATTTGTCTGTGGCTGTCATAGCAACATCATGACTAGACTCATTCTCAGATTGCCCATCTGAATCAGAGAATGACACATTTTTGTTCAATTTCCTAACTCTACTTCTGCTTCTTGGGTCAATAGATCTACTCCTTGGTTTATAATTCCACCTACATACCAAACTTAAATTATAATATTTTTGATCCTTCACATACTTTTCATGTTTTATCTAAATTACATATTTTTTTCAGATTAATTAAATACTGTTTATTTTAATATTTAGTCATATTCAGAATATTTAGATTCATGCTGACAGAGATCCAGTTCTTTCTGTAAGGCAGCTATGCGCTCTCACACTATACATAGCTGTCTGTCTGTATATGGTATTATGAGTGACATTAATTTGAAGGAGCAGTCTGATTATAGAAAAAATGAATTTCAGAATAAATTTGGATTTTGGAATTCATACTATAGGAATGGGGATATAGCTCAGTGGTAGAGCATTCGACTGCAGATCGAGAGGTCCCTGGTTCAAATCCGGGTGTCCCCTTCCAAATTTTTGTAAGTCTTTAATTTAGAAAGAAGCAATATCAGTCCTTATGAAAATATGGGTTCATATTAAAAGAATTTAAAGTCACTAAATTAAAAACCACCTTACACGTTACAATATAATAAAGGTACCACATGTAAACTCGCTAAATTAAAAACCTTTCATCCTTATCATTTTATAATATTGCAATGATGCAATATTGTTTATGCAATATATACCTTTTTGGATGTATTTTTTTCAATAAACTTTACAAGCCTGGATTTTTCAGATTATTTTTTTACATGGCATGTGCACCTAGTCCAGTTTCAAAGTATAGTACATTACCATGATGTGTATGTAGAAATGGTAGTATTGATAATTGTCAACACATAAATGGAATATATTAATAATGTTTTTAGAAAAAAGAGGAAAACAGAAGCTTTAGCCGCAAGAGAAAGGGGATATAGCTCAGTGGTAGAGCATTCGACTGCAGATCGAGAGGTCCCTGGTTCAAATCCGGGTGTCCCCTTCCAAGTTTTTGTCAGTCTTCAATGAACATTTGTATTTCCATTCTTATAAAACTATGCCTCATCATAATTGTGTAAAGTATCTAAAATAACAAAATTAGAACCCTTAGAATTGATTTAAGGGCTTTTGTTATACACGAGTTACTGTTCGGTTATACTACACTTCAGATCTGTAGTTAAGAAGTTAACACGCAAACCTGGGGCATTTTGCTTTGTATTCTCTGGTTTAATTGTGCCAATAAAGTAAAGCTTGAAGATCGTAACTATCTTCCTGTGAATATTTCAGCTCAACGTCCTTCCATTATCAAAAGTCATAGTTGATTGTCAACGTATAATACCTATTAGTTTACTTAGCTGATCGGTGTTTTTTATTTCCTGTTTTGCTAAGGAGTGTTTTGCACGTTAACAAAGACGTTACTTATTATATTCATGTAATTAATGGCGTGGAAATCTGTTTAACTTTCCTTTTTTAAAATAGTGCTATTAATTTTTAATAATCATGTTTGTAAGTTTTATGTTCATATGAATGTTTGATTAGAAAATATAAAGCCAAGTATTTAGAATTGTTGGTGATCATATACACATTGCTTCTCTAAAACTATGGAGTGAGCTTATGCGGGAGGGGGTATAGCTCAGTGGTAGAGCATTCGACTGCAGATCGAGAGGTCCCTGGTTCAAATCCGGGTGCCCCCTTCACATCTTTTTTTAAAATAGATATTATTATTATTATTATTATTATTATTATTATTATTATTATTAATAATAATAATTGTATTACTTTACACTGTTTCTTGATATTACTTAGACATTGAGTGCTGTAGTACAAAAAAAAGGGTAGGTGAGCACACTTTTAATTTGGAAGCATTTCTGCAATTGAGCATTTGATTTGTAAAAGAAAGGTTTCTGCTTAAAACCCATCTTTGATATAAAACTGCACATAATTAGTTTACCAGGAAAAATACATTAAATGGACAAATATATGCATTAGGAGAAAATGTTATACTGGATTGCTACATAAAAATAAAGAGGTTCTGTGTAAGGGAATAACAATTTATTTCTCTATAGTTGAACATTAACTGATGCATAGTGTAAAGCCAGTATAATTTGCTTTTATTGTCCCTCAACATTACTTGAAATTATAAAATGACAAGGACACTAAGAGGGGGTGATAACTGAGTATAGTAAACAGTGGTAGAAGTAGCATCAGGTGTTTCATACCTTGTGTGTTCTTTGGATACCAGTTAAATGTCTCAAAAATGCAAACATTTTTTAGTGCAATAAAAGGCTTTAAATCACATTTAGATTGTGTACTTAAAGGGGCATTGTAGTGCAAACATGACATTTTCTAATTACTTAAAGCATTTAATTGTAGCACTACTGACACTGCACGTCTAAGCATTTTAAGGAACATTAAACACACATTTTTTTTCTTTCATGATTCGGATAGAGAATACAATCTTAAACAACTTTATAATTTACTTCTATTATCTAATTTGCTTCATTCTCTTGATATTCTTTCCTGAAAAGCATATCTAGATAGGCTCAGTAGCTTCTGATTGGTGGCTGCACATAGATGCCTCATGTGATTGGCTCACCCATGTGCATTGCTATTTCTTTAACTAAGGATATCTAAAGAATGAAACAAATTAGATAATAGAAGTAAATTGGAATGTTGTTTAAAATTGTATTCTCTGTCTGAATAATGAAAGAAAAATTTTGGGTTTAATGTCCCTTTAACTCTCACAAAGGAGTCACAGGGTACTGCTGGTCTTAAGGAGACATGACTGGTGATTGGTGGAGTCACACAACTGCCAATACTGACTGACCCACCAGCTGTGTCTGCTCGGTGGACAAGTTAACAGTGTTAAAATTACATGCTTTAACTAGAGCAAGTATTTTTCGCAAAACAATGTCCATTTAACGTGAATGTCAATTTAGATGAATCAGTGCCTGGTTTTAAATAATCCTATTAAAAACAAGGGCACTTTAATTCATCAAAATTTACATTTCACTCATTTTCTTAAAATATTTACCTTTTAATCTTCACAGCCGCTCCAGCGATTCCCCCGGTCGTCGGAAGCCTCATAATACGTCAGAAATGACGGATCGGTCATCCTCCAATCACGGCTTCCCCCCCTGTTGGAATCATGGCCTGAAGCAACGCCGTGATTGGAGGAAGCCGGATTCGTCATTTTGGACCCGCGAAGAGGGCTTGCGATGGGCGGAGGAAGCGCTGCAGTGGCTGTCAGGATTAAAAGGTAAGGATTTGAAGAAAACGAGTGAAATGTAAATTTGATGAATTAAAGTGCCCTTGTTTTTAAAAGGATTATTAAAAACCAGGCACCGATTCATCTAAATTCACATTCACTTTAAGATATGGAAATGGAACATCAAAATATTGTTTTTGCATTTTTGCTTCCACTATTAAATTTACATATTGAACCTTGGATTTTTTTCTTAATTTTCATACTTTGATGAGATTTTGTGAAGAACTACAGGTTTAACACATAAGCCAAGTCCTGCTTAGGATCCTTAGGTGATGCACAGCCAGTGAACCAATGAGGAGCGGTAGTCACATGAACCAGCAATCACTACCTATGCTTTGCTAGAGAGTTGCAAGCAGTGGGACGTTTCAGGGGTAGAACACATAGCAAGTGTCAGTAATGCAAACATGACATGCTCAATCACTCACTTCTAGTAACCATGAAAATCTTTTTAATTTAAAAAAAAATCCACGCATAAATATTTTTAGCATGTTTAAATAGTGTTCTTTCATATGTATGCTAGAAATATTTACAGTTTTCTCTCACTCTAAGTTTAATGTTGTTTCCATTGAAAAACATTTACTCAGATTTAGATGTCATTACTCTTTTTTTTTTTTTGATGATCCTATTAGAAGTTTCACATTCAAATTCTGCATACATATGAATTGTAACTGTTAATTATAGCAGCACAGAACAATCTAATTCCCTATTTATACCTTTTGACATCATGGCATCCAATGTATGAATCCAAAATTACTCTTTCTGCTTAATTGCTGCCCTAGCAGCCACGACTCATATCTGCTTAACATTATTTTAAATTTTAAAAAAAACCTTTTAAATCATTTTGCTAGTGTAATCTAATTTTATTTTCTATCAGGGCTGTGTGTTTCTGGCTTACACAGCATACTGTGGTTAATTGCTGCCCTAGCAGCCACGACTCATATCAGCTTAACATTATGTTAAATTTTAAAAAAAAACTTGTAAATCATTTTGCTAGTGTAATCTAATTTAATTTTCTATCAGGCCTGTGTGTTTCTCGCTTACACAGCATACTGTGGTTAATTGCTGTCCTAGCAGCAGCCAGCCACCACTCATATCTGCTTAACATTATTTTAAATTTAAAAAAAAAAACTTTGAAATCATTTTGCTAGTGTAATCTAATTTCATTTTCTATCAGGCCTGTGTGTTTCTGGCTTACACAGCATACTGTGGTTAATTGCTGCCCTAGCAGCCACGACTCATATCTGCTTAACATTATTTTAAATAAAAAAAAAAAAATTAAAATCATTTTGCTAGTGTAATCTAATTCATTTTCCATCAGGCCTGTGTGTTTCTGGCCCACATCATATAGTGTGATTAATAGCTCTTTTTTCCACCACTTATATCTGGTGTAACATTAGTGTAAATTTTTTTTTTTTTTTTTTTTTACGTCAGTCTGCTATTGTTATATAATTTTAGTTGCCAGGCCAGCCTGGCTGCCATTAGTGACAGCCTGTGTGTCAGGCTGCCAGCATATACTGTGCCTACTTTCATCCTCAGTGCCAGTCCACCACTCCTATCTGGTGTAACATTAGTTTAAATTTTGTAAAAAAAAAACGTTTACATCAGTCTTCTAGTGTTATTTAATATTAGTTTACAGGCCAGCCTGCCACCACTAGTGCCAGCCTGTGCTCCCTAGTTCTATCCTGGGTGCCATCACTCCTATCTGTTGTAACATTATTGTAACTTTTTTAAAAACAAACTGTTACATCAGTCTGCTATTGTTATTTAATTGCAGTTGCCTGTCTGCCAGCGTGTGTGCCAGGCCAACTTTCCAACTAGTGCCACGAATCATATTTGTTATAACAGTAGTGTAAATATTTAAAAAAAAATATTTTTTGACTGTGAAAGATCAGTCTGCTAGTGTAATCTAATTGCAGTTGCCTGCCTGCCAGCGTGTGTGCCAGGCCCGCTTGCTGCCAACTATTGCCACCAATCATATTTGTTATAACAGTATTGTAAATATTTAAAATAAATAATTTTTAACTGTGAATCATCAGTCTGCTAGTGCCATTGAATTGCAGTTGCCTGCCTGCCAGCGTGTGTGCCAGGCCACTTGCCAACTACTTACACCAATCCTATTTGTTCTAACAGTATTGTAAATATTTAAAATAAAAAATTCTTAGATTGTGAATCATCAATCTGCTAGTGCAATTGAATTGCAGTTTCCTGCCTGCCAGCGTGTGTGCCAGGCCCACTAGCCAACTAGTGCCACCAATCATATTTGTTGTAACAGTATTGAAAATATTTTAAATCAAAACTTTTTGGACTGTGAATCATCAGTCTGCTAGTGCCATTGAATTGCAGTTGCCTGCCTGCCAGCCTGTGTGCCAGGCCCACTTGCCAACTAGTTACACCAATCATATTTGTTCTAACAGTATTTTAAATTTTTAAAATAAAAAATTCTTACGGCTAGATTTAGAGTTGGGCGGTAGCCGTCAAAACCAGCGTTAGAGGCTCCTAACGCTGGTTTTTACCGCCCTCTGGTATTTTGAGTCAGTCAGGAAAGGGTCTAACGCTCACTTTCCAGCCGCGACTTTTCCATACCGCAGATCCCCTTACATCAATTGCGTATCCTATCTTTTCAATGGGATCTTTCTAACGCCAGTATTTAGAGTCGTGGCTGAAGTGAGCGTTAGAAATCTAACGACAAAACTCCAGCCGCAGAAAAAAACCAGGAGTTAAGAGCTTTCTGGGCTAACGCCGGTTTATAAAGCTCTTAACTACTGTGCTCTGAAGTACACTAACACCCATAAACTACCTATGTACCCCTAAACCGAGGTCCCCCCACATTGCCGCCACTCTATTAAATTTTTTTAACCCCTAATCTGCCGTCCGCACGCCGCCGCAAGGTACGTTATACTTATGTACCCCTAATCTGCTGCCCCTAACACCGCCGACCCCTATATTATATTTATTAACCCCTAATCTGCCCCCCTCAACGTCGCCTCCACCTGCCTACACTTATTAACCCCTAATCTGCCGACCGGACCGCGCCGCTATTATAATAAAGTTATTAACCCCTAATCCGCCTCACTCCCGCCTCAATAACCTTATAATAAATAGTATTAACCCCTAATCTGCCCTCCCTAACATCGCCGACACCTAACTTCAAGCATTAACCCCTAATCTGCCGACCGGAGCTCACCGCTATTCTAATACATTTTTTAACCCCTAAAGCTAAGTCTAACCCTAACCCTAACACCCCCCTAACTTAAATATAATTTAAATCTAACAAAATAAATTAACTATTATTAAATAAATTATTCCTATTTAAAGCTAAATACTTACCTGTAAAATAAACCCTAATATAGCTACAATTTAAATTATAATTATATTGTAGCTATTTTAGGATTTATATTTATTTTACAGGTAACTTTGTAATTATTTTAACCAGGTACAATAGCTATTAAATAGTTAATAACTATTTAATAGTTACCTAGTTAAAATAATTACAAAATTATCTGTAAAATAAATCCTAACCTAAGTTACAATTAAACCTAACACTACACTATCAATAAATTAATTAAATAAAATACCTCCAATTACCTACAATTAAACCTAACACTACACTATCAATAAATTAATTAAATACAATACCTACAAATAAATACATTTAAATAAACTAACTAAAGTACAAAAAATAAAAAAGAACTAAGTTACAAAAAATAAAAAAATATTTACAAACATAAGAAAAATATTACAACACTTTTAAACTAATTACACCTACTCTAAGCCCCCTAATAAAATAACAAAGCCCCACAAAATAAAAAAATGCCCTACCCTATTCTAAATTAAAAAAGTTCAAAGCTCTTTTACCTTACCAGCCCTTAAAAGGACCTTTTGTGGGGCATGCCCCAAAGAATTCAGCTCTTTTGCCTGTAAAAAAAACACATACAATACCCCTCCCAAAATTAAAACCCACCACCCACATACCCCTAATCTAACCCAAACCCCCCTTAAATAAACCTAACACTAAGCCCCTGAAAATCTTCCTACCTTATCTTCACCTCGCCGGGTATCACACCGATCCGTCCTGGCTCCGAAATCTTCATCCAAGCCCAAGCGGGGGCTGGCGATCCATAATCTGGTGGCTGAAGAGGTCCAGAAGAGGCTCCAAAGTCTTCATCCTATCAGGGAAGAAGAGGCGATCCGGACCTGCAACCATCTTGATCCAAGCGGCATCTTCTATCTTCATCCGATGAGGAACGGCTCCATCGTGAAGACCTCCAGCGCGGATCAATCTTCTTCTTCCGACGTCCAACTGAAGAATGAAGGTTCCTTTAAGGGACATCATCCAAGATGGCGTCCCTCGAATTCCGATTGGCTGATAGGATTCTATCAGCCAATCGGAATTAAGGTAGGAAAATTCTGATTGGCTGATGGAATCAGCCAATCAGAATCAAGTTCAATCCGATTGGCTGATCCAATCAGCCAATCAGATTGAGCTCGCATTCTATTGGCTGTTCCGATCAGCCAATAGAATGCAAGCTCAATCTGATTGGCTGATCGGATCAGCCAATCGGATTGAACTTGATTCTGATTGGCTGATTCCATCAGCCAATCAGAATTTTCCTACCTTAATTCCGATTGGCTGATAGAATCCTTTCGAGGGACGACTTAATTCCGATTGGCTGATAGAATCCTTTTGAGGGACGACTGTGAATCATCAGTCTGCTAGTGCAATTGAATTGCAGTTTCCTGCCTGCCAGCGTGTGTGCCAGGCCCACTAGCCAACTAGTGCCACCAATCATATTTGTTGTAACAGTATTGAAAATATTTTAAATCAAACTTTTTTGACTGTGAATCATCAGTCTGCTACTAGTGCAATTGAATTGCAGTTGCCTGCCTGCCTGCCAGTGTGTGTGCCAGGCCCACTTGCCAACTAGTTACACCAATCATATTTGTTCTAACAGTATTGGAAATATTTAAAATAAAAAATTCTTAGACTGTGAATCATCAGTCTGCTAGTGCAATTGAATTGCAGTTTCCTGCCTGCCAGCGTGTGTGCCAGGCCCACTAGCCAACTAGTGCCACCAATCATATTTGTTGTAACATTACTGAAAATATTTTAAATCAAAACATTTTTGACTGTGAATCATCAGTCTGCTAGTGCCATTGAATTGCAGTTGCCTGCCTGCCAGCGTGTGTGCCAGACCCACTTGCCAACTAGTTACACCAATCATATTTGTTCTAACAGTATTTTAAATTTTTAAAATAAAAAATTCTTAGATTGTGAATCATCAGTCTGCTAGTGCAATTGAATTGCAGTTTCCTGCCTGCCAGCGTGTGTGCCAGGCCCACTAGCCAACTAGTGCCACCAATCATATTTGTTGTAACAGTATTGAAAATATTTGAAATCAAAACTTTTTTGACTGTGAATCATCAGTCTGCTTCTAGTGCCATTGAATTGCATTTGCCTGCCTGCCAGCGTGTGTGCCAGCCCCACTTGCCAACTAGTTACACCAATCATATTTGTTCAAACAGTATTGTAAATATTTAAAATAAAAAATTCTTAGACTGTGAATCATCAGTCTGCTAGTGCAATTGAATTGCAGTTTCCTGCCTGCCAGCGTGTGTGCCAGGCCCACTAGCCAACTAGTGCCACCAATCATATTTGTTGTAACAGTATTGAAAATATTTTAAATCAAAACTTTTTTTGACTGTGAATCATCAGTCTGCTACTAGTGCCATTGAATTGCATTTGCCTGCCTGCCAGCGTGTGTGCCAGGCCCACTTGCCAACTAGTTACACCAATCATATTTGTTCAAACAGTATTGTAAATATTTAAAATAAAAAATTCTTAGACTGTGAATCATCAGTCTGCTAGTGCCATTAAATTGCAGTTGCCTGCCTGCCAGGGTGTGTGCCAGGCCCACTTGCCAACTAGTTACACCAATCATATTTGTTCTAACAGTATGTTAAATTTTTAAAATAAGAAATTCTTAGATTGTGAATCATCAGTCTGCTAGTGCAATTGAATTGCAGTTTCCTGCCTGCCAGCATGTGTGCCAGGCCCACTAGCCAACTAGTGCCACCAATCATATTTGTTGTAACAGTATTGAAAATATTTTAAATCAAACTTTTTTGACTGTGAATCATCAGTCTGCTAGTGCCATTGAATTGCAGTTGCCTGCCTGCCAGCGTGTGTGCCAGACCCACTTGCCAACTAGTTACACCAATCATATTTGTTCTAACAGTATTTTAAATTTTTAAAATAAAAAATTCTTAGATTGTGAATCATCAGTCTGCTAGTGCAATTGAATTGCAGTTTCCTGCCTGCCAGCGTGTGTGCCAGGCCCACTAGCCAACTAGTGCCACCAATCATATTTGTTGTAACAGTATTGAAAATATTTGAAATCAAAACTTTTTTGACTGTGAATCATCAGTCTGCTACTAGTGCCATTGAATTGCATTTGCCTGCCTGCCTGCCTGCCAGCGTGTGTGCCAGGCCCACTTGCCAACTAGTTACACCAATCATATTTGTTCAAACAGTATTGTAAATATTTAAAATAAAAAATTCTTAGACTGTGAATCATCAGTCTGCTAGTGCAATTGAATTGCAGTTTCCTGCCTGCCAGCGTGTGTGCCAGGCCCACTAGCCAACTAGTGCCACCAATCATATTTTTTGTAACAGTATTGAAAATATTTTAAATCAAAACGTTTTTGACTGTGAATCATCAGTCTGCTACTAGTGCCATTGAATTGCATTTGCCTGCCTGCCAGCGTGTGTGCCAGGCCCACTTGCCAACTAGTTACACCAATCATATTTATTCAAACAGTATTGTAAATATTTAAAATAAAAAATTCTTAGACTGTGAATCATCAGTCTGCTAGTGCCATTAAATTGCAGTTTCCTGCCTGCCAGGGTGTGTTCCAGGCCCACTTGCCAACTAGTTACACCAATCATATTTGTTCTAACAGTATGTTAAATTTTTAAAATAAGAAATTCTTAGATTGTGAATCATCAGTCTGCTAGTGCAATTGAATTGCAGTTTCCTGCCTGCCAGCGTGTGTGCCAGGCCCACTAGCCAACTAGTGCCACCAATCATATTTGTTGTAACAGTATTGAAAATATTTTAAATCAAACTTTTTTGACTGTGAATCATCAGTCTGCTACTAGTGCAATTGGATTGCAGTTGCCTGCCTGCCAGCGTGTGTGCCAGGCCCACTTGCCAACTAGTTACACCAATCATATTTGTTCTAACAGTATTGGAAATATTTAAAATAAAACATTCTTAGACTGTGAATCATCAGTCTGCTAGTGCAATTGAATTGCAGTTTCCTGCCTGCCAGCGTGTGTGCCAGGCCCACTAGCCAACTAGTGCCACCAATCATATTTGTTGTAACAGTACTGAAAATATTTTAAATCAAAACTTTTTTGACTGTGAATCATCAGTCTGCTAGTGCCATTGAATTGCAGTTGCCTGCCTGCCAGCGTGTGTGCCAGACCCACTTGCCAACTAGTTACACCAATCATATTTGTTCTAACAGTATTTTAAATTTTTTAAATGAAAAATTCTTAGATTGTGAATCATCAGTCTGCTAGTGCAATTGAATTGCAGTTTCCTGCTTGCCAGCATGTGTGCCAGGCCCACTAGCCAACTAGTGCCACCAATCATATTTGTTGTAACAGTATTGAAAATATTTTAAATCAAAACTTTTTGGACTGTGAATCATCAGTCTACTACTAGTGCCATTGAATTGCAGTTGCCTGCCTGCCAGCGTGTGTGCCAGGCCAACTTGCCAACTAGTTACACCAATCATATTTGTTCTAACAGTATTGTAAATATTTAAAATAAAAAATTCTTAGACTGTGAATCATCAGTCTGCTAGTGCAATTGAATTGCAGTTTCCTGCCTGCCAGCGTGTGTGCCAGGCCCACTTGCCAAGCCAACTAGTGCCACCAATCATATTTGTTGTAACAGTATTGAAAATATTTTAAATAAAAACTTTTTTGACTGTGAATCATCAGTCTGCTAGTGCCATTGAATTGCAGTTGCCTGCCAGCGTGTGTGCCAGGCCCACTTGCCAACTAGTTACACCAATCATATTTGTTCTAACAGTATTGTAAATATTTAAAATAAAAACTTTTTTGACTGTGAAACATCACTCAGCTAGTGTAATCTAATTGCAGTTGCCTTCCTCCCAGCGTGTGTGCCAGCCAGGCCCACTTGCCAACTAGTGCCACCAATCATATTTGTTAAAACAGTACTTTTAATATTTAAAAAATAAACATTTTTGACTTTGAAACATCAGTCTTTTTTTTGTTGTCAGGCTCACAGCGTATACTGTGCCCACTTGCCCAGTGCCACCACTCATAATTTGTTTAATAGTATTGTAAGTGTGCATTTTAAAAAAAATGACAGGCAGAGGTAGGCCACCCCGCAGGTGCCGTCGTGGTCGTGGTGCTGTGATTCCTTTAGACCCTACAAATATGCACATTGTTCAGACGCCAGGTGCCAGGGGGGACGCGAAAAGTTCTGAGGAGGACCTAGTTGAATGGCTAACACAGGACACCCAATCTTCTACAGCTTCCGCTCCTAGTCCTCCTAACCTTGACGCACCATCCACGTCCAGCTGTGCTTTGGGCACCTCCAACACTAGCACCACAGCCGCTTCACTTGATCTGTCAGAGGAGTTATTGACACATCAGTTGGAAGAAATGAGTGATGCGCAACCATCATTGACAGAGGATGTAGATAACAGTGATATGTCTCAGTCAGGCAGCATTACAGACATGGAGGTACGGTGTGATGATGATGATGATGATGATGATGTTGTACCCGCTGCTGCTTCCTTTCTTGATGTGTCAGATACAAGTGATGCGGTTGATGATGATGTGTCGGTGGATGTCACGTGGGTGCCTGCCAGAAGAGAAGATGAAGAGGGGGAAAGTTCAGATGGGGAGACAGAGAGGAGGAGGAGGAGACGAGTTGGAAGCAGGGGGAGGTCGTCTCAAGGAGCTAGTGGCACAGTCAGACAGCATGCATCGGCACCTGGGGTCAGCCAGACAGCACGCCAACGACCATCAACGCATGCTGTTGCCACCACCAGAATGCCATCATCGCAGAGCTCAGCAGTGTGGCATTTTGTTTGTGTGTCTGCCTCTGACAACAGTGATGCCATTTGCAACCTGTGTCAAAAGAAACTGAGTCATGGGAAGTCCAACACCCACCTAGGTACAACTGCTTTGCGAAGGCACATGGTCTCACATCACAAACGCCGATGGGAAGAACACATGAGTAGCAGCAGCACACAAACTCAAAGCCACCCTCCTCCTCCTGCTCCAGCATCTTCAGCCACGTCAACCACTGCTGTCCTCCTTGCCCCCTCTCAACCATCCTCCACTGAGTCTCTCTTACGTAGCAGTTCCTGGTCATCTGCCCACAGTCAGGTGTCTGTCAAGGACATGTTTGAGCGTCAGAAGCCAATTTCTCAAAGTCACCCCCTTGCCCGGCGTCTGACAGTTGGCTTGTCTGAACTCTTAGCCCGCCAGCTTTTACCATACAAGCTGGTGGAGTCTGATGCTTTCAAAAAATTTGTATCTATTGGGACACCACAGTGGAAGGTACCTGGCAGAAATTTCTTTTCACAAAAGGCAATCCCAAACCTGTACTCTATTGTGAGAAAGAAGTAATGGCATGTCTGGCACACAGCGTTGGGGCAAGGGTCCATATGACCACTGATAGCTGGTCTGCAAAGCATGGTCAGGGCAGGTATATCACCTACACTGCGCATTGGGTAAACCTGCTGACGTCTGACAAGCATGGAATGCGTGGCTCTGCAGAAGAGTTGGTGACACCTCCACGACTTGCAGGCAGGCCTGCTGCTACCTCCTCTACTCCTCCTACTCCATCCTCTTCCATAACCTCTTCCTCGGCTGAGTCCTCTTCTGCTTCTGCGTCTTGCTCCACATCAACTGCACCCCCCCCCCAGCTCCCCAGGTACTATTCAACATCCCGGATACGGCAGTGTCACGCCGTCTTGGGGTTGACTTGCCTGAAAGCGGAGAGTCACACCGCACCAGCACTCCTGACCGCCCTGAACACACAGGTGGATCAGTGGCTGACTCCGCACCAACTGGAGATTGTCAAGGTTGTTTCTGACAATGGAAGTAATTTGGTGGCGGCATTGAAATTGGGCAAGTTGACACATGTGCCGTGCATGGCACATGTGTGTAATCTGATTGTACAGCGCTTTGTGCATAAGTACCCAGGCTTACAGGACGTCCTGAAGCAGGCCAGGAAGGTGTGTGGCCATTTCAGGCATTCATACATGGCCATGGCACACTTGTCTGATATACAGCATCTAAACAACCTGCCAGTGAGGCGCTTGATTTGCGACAGCCCGACACGGTGGAATTCAACACTCCTAATGTTCGACCACCTGCTCTAACAAGAAAAAGCTGTTAATGAGTATTTGTATGACCGGGGTGCTAGGACAGCCTCTGGGGAGCTGGGGATTTTTTTGCCAAATTACTGGACGCTCATGCGCAATGCCTGTAGGCTCATGCGTCCTTTTGAGGAGGTGACAAACCTTGTCAGTCGCACCGAAGGCACCATCAGCGACATCATACCATTTGTTTTCTTCCTGGAGCGTGCCCTGCGAAGAGTGCTGGATCAGGCCGTAGATGAGCGTGAAGAGGAAGAGTTGTGGTGTCCATCAACACCAGAAACAGCCTTATCAGCATTGCTTGCTGGACCTGCGGCAACGCATTGTGAGGAAGAGGAGTCAGAGGAGGAATGTGGCTTTGAGGAGGAGGAGGAGGAAAACCAAGCACAACAGGGGATTTTTTTGCCAAATTACTGGACGCTCATGCGCAATGCCTGTAGGCTCATGCGTCCTTTTGAGGAGGTGACAAACCTTGTCAGTCGCACCGAAGGCACCATCAGCGACATCATACCATTTGTTTTCTTCCTGGAGCGTGCCCTGCGAAGAGTGCTGGATCAGGCCGTAGATGAGCGTGAAGAGGAAGAGTTGTGGTGTCCATCAACACCAGAAACAGCCTTATCAGCATTGCTTGCTGGACCTGCGGCAACGCATTGTGAGGAAGAGGAGTCAGAGGAGGAATGTGGCTTTGAGGAGGAGGAGGAGGAAAACCAAGCACAACAGGCATCCCAGGGTGCTCGTTGTTGTCACCTCTCTGGTACCCGTGGTGTTGTACGTGGCTGGGGGGAAGAAGATACCCTCAGTGACATCAGTGAGGACGAGGAACGGGACATGATTAGCTCGGCATCCAACCTTGTGCAAATGGGGTCTCTCATGCTGTCGTGCCTGTTGAGGGACCCTCGTATAAAAAATCTGAAGGAGAATGACCTGTACTGGGTGTCCACGCTACTAGACCCCCGGTATAAGCATAAAGTGCCTGAAATGTTACCAAATTCCTGCAAGTCGGAAAGGATGGAGCATTTCAAAATAAATTAAAAACTATGCTTTACACAGCGTATAAGGGTGATGTCACAGCACAATGGGAATCTAACAGGGGAAGAGATGAAAGTAATCCTCCTCCTCCTCCCACAACCACGGCGGCAAGGACAGGGCGCTTTCCTGATGTCTTGTTGATGGAGGACATGCGGACCTTTTTAACTCCTATGCATCGCCAGAGCCTTTTCGGGATCCAGCCTCAGAGAAAGACTCAACCGACAGGTAGCAGACTACCTAGCATTAACTGCGGATCTCGACACTCTGAGGAGCGATGGACCCCTTGACTACTGGGTGTGCAGGCTTGACCTGTGGCCTGAGCTATCCCAATTTGCAATTGAACTTCTGGCCTGCCCCACTTCAAGTGTCCTGTCCGAAAGGACCTTCAGTGCAGCAGGAGGTTTTGTCACTGAGAAGTCGCCTAGGTCAAAAAAGTCTTGACTATCTCACCTTTATTAAAATGAATGAGGGATGGATCCCGAAGGGACTGACATTGGCCTGATGATGAGATGAGCTGCCTTGGGCTACAAATGGTACACATGCTGGCTTTTTTTTTTCTAATAATGCAGGATGACTTGCGTGACTTATCCGCCAACAACTAGTGTTCAAGCCGCAAGGTTTTAGGGCACTTTCTAACTGTTTTACAAACATCAATTTTTCTGGCCGCTGCTACAGCAGCGGCTGCAACAATACCGAATTTTTAAGGCATTTGTACATGCCTAATTTTTCTGGCCTCTGCTGCTGCACTGTGGCTACAAAACTCAAAGCAAAAAAAAAAGGCACATAACAGTGATTAAACTGTTAAGAATAGTACTACTAGTACATTGCAGGCGCAGTGCCCCAACTTTGAAGTAGGAGGACCGACCAAGCATCTTTTTCCATCTCTTGGTTCCGAAAAATTATCTCCGGGTTCCATCGATGCCATACCTGTACTCTATTGTGCAAAAGGATGGCATATGTGGTGTTTCATGCTGTTGTGCCTGTTGAGCGTCGTGGCCCATCGTATAAAAAGGCTGAAGGAGAACGACCTGTACTGGGTGTCCAAGCACATTTTTTGTTCAATATTCCCGGTTCCTCTAAATTATCTCCGGGTTCCTCAAATCAATGCCATACCTGTACTCGATTGTGCAAAAGGATGGCATATGTGGTGTTTCATGCTGTTGTGCCTGTTGAGGGTCATGGCCCATCGTATAAAAAGGCTGAGGGAGAACGACCTGTACTGGGTGTCCAAGCACATTTTTTGTTCAATATTCCTGGTTCCTCTAAATTATCTCCGGGTTCCTCAAATCAATGCCATACCTGTACTCGATTGTGCAAAAGGGTGGCATATGTGGTGTTTCATGCTGTTGTGCCTGTTGAGGGTCGTGGCCCATCGTATAAAAAGGCTGAAGGAGAACGACCTGTACTGGGTGTCCAAGCACATTTTTTGTTCAATATTCCCGGTTCCTCTAAACTATCTCCGGGTTCCTCAAATCAATTCCATACCTGTACTAGATTGTGCAAAAGGGTGGTATATGTGGTGTTTCATGCTGTTGTGCCAGTTGAGGGTCGTGGGCCATTGTATAAAAAGGCTGAAGGAGAACGACCTGTACTGGGTGTCCAAGCGCATTTTTTGTTCAATATTCCTGGTTCCTCTAAATTATCTCCGGGTTCCTCAAATCAATTCCATACCTGTACTAGATTGTGCAAAAGGATGGCATATGTGGTGTTTCATGCTGTTGTGCCTGTTGAGGGTCGTGGGCCATCTTATTAAAAGGCTGAAGGATAACGACCTGTACTGGGTGTCCAAGCACGTTTTTTGATCAATATTCCAGGTTCCTCTAAATTATCTCCGGGTTCCTCAAATCAATGCCATATCTGTAATCTATTGTGCAAAAGGATGGCATATGTGGTGTTTCCTGCTGTTGTTTCTGTTGAGGGTCCGGGACCCTCGTCTAAAAAGGCTGAAGGAGAACAAAGTGTACTGGTTGTCCAAGCATCTTTTTCCATCTCCCGGATCCTAAAAATTATCTCCGGGTTTCTAAAATGGATGCCATACCTGTACTCTATTGTGCAAAAGGATGGCATATGTGGTGTTTCCTGCTGTTGTTTCTGTTGAGGGTCCTGGACCCTCTTATAAAAAGGCTGAAGGAGAACGACGTGTACTGGGTGTGTCCAATCATTTTTTTTTGTTCAATTTCCCGGTTCCTAAAAATTATCTCCGGGTTTCTAAAATCAATGTCGTACCTGTACTCTTTTGTTCAAAAGGATGGCATATGTCCTCTTTCCTGCTGTTGTTTCTGTTGAGGGTCCTGGACCCTCTTATAAAAAGGCTGAAGGAGAACAACGTGTACTGGGTGTCCAATCATTTTTTTTGTTCAATTTCCCGGTTCCTAAAAATTATCTCCGGGTTTCTAAAATCAATGCCGTACCTGTACTCTATTGTTCAAAAGGATGGCATATGTCCTCTTTCCTGCTGTTGTTTCTGTTGAGGGTCCTGGACCCTCTTATAAAAAGGCTGAAGGAGAACGACGTGTACTGGGTGTCCAATCATTTTTTTTCTTCAATTTCCCGGGTCCTAAAAATTATCTCCGGGTTTCTAAAATCAATGCCATACCTGTACTCTATTGTTCAAAAGGATGGCATATGTGCTCTTTCCTGCTGTTGTTTCTGTTGAGGGTCCTGGACCCTCTTATAAAAAGGCTGAAGGAGAACGACGTGTACTGGGTGTCCAATCTTTTTTTTGTTCAATTTCCCGGTTCCTAAAAATTATCTCTGGGTTTCTAAAATCAATGCCGTACCTGTACTCTATTGTTCAAAAGGATGGCATATGTGCTCTTTCCTGCTGTTGTTTCTGTTAAGGGTCCTGGACCCTCTTATAAAAAGGCTGAAGGAGAACAACATGTACTGGGTGTCCAATCATTTTTTTGTTCCATTTCCCGGTTCCTAAAAATTATCTCCGGGTTTCTAAAATCAATGCCGTACCTGTACTCTATTGTTCAAAAGGATGGCATATGTCCTCTTTCCTGCTGTTGTTTCTGTTGAGGGTCCTGGACCCTCTTATAAAAAGGCTGAAGGAGAACGACGTGTACTGGGTGTCCAATCTTTTTTTTGTTCAATTTCCCGGGTCCTAAAAATTATCTCCGGGTTTGTAAAATCAATGCCATACCTGTACTCTATTGTTCAAAAGGATGGCATATGTGCTCTTTCCTGCTGTTGTTTCTGTTGAGGGTCCTGGACCCTCTTATAAAAAGGCTGAAGGAGAACGAAGTGTACTGGGTGTGTCCAATCATTTTTTTGTTCAATTTCCCGGTTTCTAAAAATTATCTCCAGGTTTCTAAAATCAATGCCGTACTTGTACTCTATTGTTCAAAAGGATGGCATATGTCCGCTTTCCTGCTGTTGTTTCTGTTGAGGGTCCTGGACCCTCTTATAAAAAGGCTGAAGGAGAACGACGTGTACTGGGTGTCCAATCATTTTTTTTGTTCAATATCCAGGGTCCTAAAAATGATCTCCAGGTTTCTAAAATCAATGCCATACCTGTACTCTATTGTTCAAAAGGATGGCATATGTGCTCTTTCCTGCTGTTGTTTCTGTTGAGGGTCCTGGACCCTCTTATAAAAAGGCTGAAGGAGAACAACGTGTACTGGGTGTCCAATCATTTTTTTTGTTCAATTTCCCGGTTCCTAAAAATTATCTCCAGGTTTCTAAAATCAGTGCCGTACCTGTACTCTATTGTTCAAAAGGATGGCATATGTCCTCTTACCTGCTGTTGTTTCTGTTGAAGGTCCTGGACCCTCTTATAAAAAGGCTGAAGGAGAACGACGTGTACTGGGTGTCCAATCATTTTTTTTGTTCAATTTCCCGGGTCCTAAAAATTATCTCTGGGTTTCTAAAATCAATGCCATACCTGTACTCTATTGTTCAAAAGGATGGCATATGTCCTCTTACCTGCTGTTGTTTCTGTTGAGGGTCCTGGACCCTCTTATAAAAAGGCTGAAGGAGAACAACGTGTACTGGGTGTCCAATCATTTTTCTTGTTCAATTTCCCGGGTCCTAAAAATTATCTCCGGGTTTCTAAAATCAATGCCTTACCTGTACTCTATTGTTCAAAAGGATGGCATATGTGCTCTTTCCTGCTGTTGTTTCTGTTGAGGGTCCTGGACCCTCTAATAAAAAGGCTGAAGGAGAATGACGTGTACTGGGTGTCCAATCATTTTCTTTGTTCAATTTCCCGGTTCCTAAAAATTATCTCTGGGTTTCTAAAATCAATGCCATACCTCTACTCTATTGTTCAAAAGGATGGCATATGTGCTCTTTCCTGCTGTTGTTTCTGTTGAGGGTCCTGGACCCTCTTATAAAAAGGCTGGAGAACAACGTGTACTGGGTGTCCAATAATTTTTTTTGTTCAATTTCCCGGTTCCTAAAAATTATCTCCGGGTTTCTAAAATCAATGCCGTACCTGTACTCTATTGTTCAAAAGGATGGCATATGTCCTCTTACCTGCTGTTGTTTCTGTTGAGGGTCCTGGACCCTCTTATAAAAAGGCTGAAGGAGAACGACGTGTACTGGGTGTCCAATAATTTTTTTTGTTCAATTTCCCGGGTCCTAAAAATTATCTCCGGGTTTCTAAAATCAATGCCATACCTGTACTCTATTGTTCAAAAGGATGGCATATGTGCTCTTTCCTGCTGTTGTTTCTGTTGAGGGTCCTGGACCCTCTTATAAAAAGGCTGAAGGAGAACGACGTGTACTGGGTGTGTCCAATAATTTTTTTTGTTCAAATTCCCGGGTTCCTAAAAATTATCTCCGGGTTTCTAAAATCAATGCTGTACCTGTACTCTATTGTTCAAAAGGATGGCATATGTCCTCTTTCCTGCTGTTGTTTCTGTTGAGGGTCCTGGACCCTCTTATAAAAAGGCTGAAGGAGAACGACGTGTACTGGGTGTGTCCAATCATTTTTTTTGTTCAATTTCCCGGTTCCTAAAAATTATCTCTGGGTTTCTAATATCAATGCCGTACCTGTACTCTATTGTTCAAAAGAATGGCATATGTCCTCTTTCCTGCTGTTGTTTCTGTTGAGGGTCCTGGACCCTCTTATAAAAAGGCTGAAGGAGAACGATGTGTACTGGGTGTGTCCAATCATTTTTTTTGTTCAATTTCCCGGTTCCTAAAAATTATCTCCGGATTTCTAAAATCAGTGCCGTACCTGTACTCTATTGTTCAAAAGGATGGCATATGTGCTCTTTCCTGCTGTTGTTTCTGTTGAGGGTCCGGGACCCTCGTATAAAAAGGCTGAAGGAGAACGAAGTGTACTGGGTGTCCAATCATGTTTCTTTTTAAATTTCCCGGTTCCTAAAAATTATCTCTGGGTTCCTAAAATCGATGCCATACCTGTAATCTATTGTGCAAAAGGATGGCATATGTGGTGTTTCCTGCTGTTGTTTCTGTTGAGGGTCCGGGACCCTCGTCTAAAAAGGCTGAAGGAGAACAAAGTGTACTGGTTGTCCAAGCATCTTTTTCCATCTCCCGGTTCCTAAAAATTATCTCCGGGTTTCTAAAATGGATGCCATACCTGTACTCTATTGTGCAAAAGGATGGCATATGTGGTGTTTCCTGCTGTTGTTTCTGTTGAGGGTCTTGGACCCTCTTATTAAAAGGCTGAAGGAGAACGACCTGTACTGGGTGTGTCCAATCATTTTTTTTGTTCAATTTCCCGGTTCCTAAAAATTATCTCTGGGTTTCTAAAATCAATGCCATACCTGTACTCTATTGTTCAAAAGCATGGCATATGTCCTCTTTCCTGCTGTTGTTTCTGTTGAGGGTCCTGGACCCTCTTATAAAAAGGCTGAAGGAGAACGACGTGTACTGGGTGTCCAATCATTTTTTTTGTTCAATTTCCCGGGTCCTAAAAATTATCTCTGGGTTTCTAAAATGGATGCCATACCTGTACTCCATTGTGCAAAAGGATGGCATATGTGGTGTTTCCTGCTGTTGTTTCTGTTGAGGGTCCTGGACCCTCTTATAAAAAGGCTGAAGGAGAACGACGTGTACTGGGTGTGTCCAATCATTTTTTTTGTTCAATTTCCCGGTTCCTAAAAATTATCTCCGGGTTTCTAAAATCAATGCTGTACCTGTACTCTACTGTTCAAAAGGATGGCATATGTGCTCTTTCCTGCTGTTGTTTCTGTTGAGGGTCCGGGACCCTCGTATAAAAAGGCTGAAGGAGAACGAAGTGTACTGGGTGTCCAATCATGTTTCTTTTTAAATTTCCCGGTTCCTAAAAATTATCTCTGGGTTCCTAAAATCGATGCCATACCTGTAATCTATTGTGCAAAAGGATGGCATAGGTGGTGTTTCCTGCTGTTGTTTCTGTTGAGGGTCCTGGACCCTTGTCTAAAAAGGCTGAAGGAGAACGAAGTGTACTGGTTGTCCAAGCATCTTTTTCCATCTCCCGGTTCCTCGCAATTATTTCCGGATTCCTAAAATGGATGCCATACCTGTACTGGATTATTCAAAAGGATGGCAAATGTGGTGTTTCATGCTGTTGTTTCTGTTGAGGGTCCGGGACCCTCGTATAAAAAGGCTGAAAGAGAACGAAGTGTACTGGGTGTCCAATCATGTTTCTTTTTAAATTTCCCGGTTCCTAAAAATTATCTTTGTGTTCCTACAATCGATGCCATACCTGTAATCTATTGTGCAAAAGGATGGCATAGGTGGTGTTTCCTGCTGTTGTTTCTGTTGAGGGTCCTGGACCCTTGTCTAAAAAGGCTGAAGGAGAACGAAGTGTACTGGTTGTCCAAGCATCTTTTTCCATCTCCCGGTTCCTCGCAATTATTTCCGGATTCCTAAAATGGATGCCATACCTGTACTGGATTATTCAAAAGGATGGCAAATGTGGTGTTTCATGCTGTTGTTTCTGTTGAGGGTCCGGGACCCTCGTATAAAAAGGCTGAAAGAGAACGAAGTGTACTGGGTGTCCAATCATGTTTCTTTTTAAATTTCCCGGTTCCTAAAAATTATCTTTGTGTTCCTACAATCGATGCCATACCTGTACTCTATTGTTCAAAATGATGGCATAGGTGGTGTTTCCTGCTGTTGTGTCTGTGGAGGGTCCTGGACCCTCGTCTACAAAGGCGGTTACTCTAAATTATCTCTGGGTTCCTCAAATCAATGCCATAACTGTACTCTATTGTGCAAAAGGATGGCATATGTGGTGTTTCATGCTGTTGTGGCTGTTGAGGGTCGTGGGCCATCGTATAAAACGGCTGAAGGAGAACGACCTGTACTGCCTTGCTGCTCCTTTTAGGCAGGCCAGCTCTTTGCATACATGCCCACAGACTCTGTAACAGATGCCTCTTTTAGAGAGGTGCAGCCATAATGCAGGGTCAGAACCTCTGTCTGCAACTGGTATACTTGATTGTGCAAAAGGAAGTAACCTTACCATGGTTCCCTGCCCGCACGTCTTGTTGTTATATTTTGGTGAGGGTAATCATGCAGGCCATATAGACCTCCCCCGATAGGGGGATTAACAGGGATGAAAGTGATAAGAATAGTACTACTTTACACAACCGAGTTAGCCATGGGTCCCAGTCCAAGACCGCATGTCTTGTTGTTTTATTTGGTGCAAGTAATCATGCAGGCCATATAGACCTCCCACCATTAGGGGTTGTAACAGGTATTAAACTAATAAGAACAGTACTACCGAAATAAACCTACTTAACATGGTTTCAAGAGCCCAGGTTTTATTGTTGTACTTTGTTAGGCTAATCATGATGGCCATGTAGACCTCCCCCGAGAGGTGGCAGTAACAGGGATGAAAGTGCTAAGAATAGTACTACTTTACACAACCTAGTTAGCCATGGGTCCCAGTCCAAGACCGCATGTCTTGTTGTTTTATTTGGTGCGGCTAATCATGCAGGCCATATAGACCTCCCACCATTAGGGGTTGTAACAGGTATTAAACTAATAACAGTACTACCGAAATAAACCTACTTAACATGGTTTAAAGAGCCCAGGTTTTATTGTTGTACTTTGTTAGGCTAATCATGATGGCCATGATGTAGACCTCCCCTGAGAGGTGGCAGTAACAGGGATGAAAGTGCTAAGAATAGTACTACTTTGCATAACCTAGTTAGCCATGGGTCCCAGTCCAAGACCGCATGTCTTGTTGTTTTATTTGGTGCGGCTAATCATGCAGGCCATATAGACCTCCCACCATTAGGGGTTGTAACAGGTATTAAACTAATAAGAACAGTACTACCGAAATAAACCTACTTAACATGGTTTCAAGAGCCCAGGTTTTATTGTTGTACTTTGTTAGGCTAATCATGATGGCCATGATGTAGACCTCCCCCGAGAGGTGGCAGTAACAGGGATGAAAGTGCTAAGAATAGTACTACTTTACACAACCGAGTTAGCCATGGGTCCCAATCCAAGACCGCATGTCTTGTTGTTTTATTTGGTGCAGCTAATCATGCAGGCCATATAGACCTCCCACCATTAGGGGTTGTAAAATTTGGTTCATTTTCTGTTCGGATCGATTTGGACTTTTCGAATTTCAGTTTCGGATCGGATCGAATTCGGCAAAATTTTAATGAATTCATTTCGGATTTATTCGGATTCGAATGAATTCGTTTCGGATTTATTCGGATTTGAATAAATTCGGCTGAATTCAGTTCGATTCGGTTCGATTCGGTTCCGAAATTCGGAAATTCAGTATGTTTTAGGTGGGATATGCTGTGTATTAGACTAGTATTATGTACTGTATATTAGGTGTAAATACTAGTGTAATACACGGCCATCCGAATCTACCAAATAAAGTCAGTAGTTAAGAGCTTTATGGGTTAACACCGGAATATAAAGCTCTTAACTACAGTGCTAAAGTACACTAACACCCATAAACTACCTATGAACCACTAAACCGAGGCCCCCCCACATCGCAAACCCTATAATAAAATTATTTAACCCCTAATCTGCCGACCGGACACCGCCGCCACCTACATTATAGCTATTAACCCATAAATCTGCTGTCCCTAACATCACCGACCCCTACATTATAGTTATTAACCCCTAATCTGCCCCCCCCCCAACGTCGCCACAATCTAACTACAAGTATTAACCCCTAATCTGCCGACCGGACATCGCCAACACTATAATAAATGTATTAACCCCTAAACCACCGCACTCCCGCCTCACAAACACTATAATACATTTTATTAACCCCTAATCTGCCCTCCCTAACATCTCCGCCACCTACCTACAATTATTAACCCCTAATCTCCCGCCCCCAACGTCGCTGCTACTATAATAAAGTTTTTAACCCCTAAACCTAAGTCTAACCCTAACCCTAACACCCCCTAACTTAAATATAATTTAAATAAAACAAAATAAATTTACTATAATTAACCCCTTAAAGACCACAGCACTTTTCCATTTTCTGTCCGTTTGGGACCAAGGCTATTTTTACATTTTTGCGGTGTTTGTGTTTAGCTGTAATTTTCCTCTTACTCATTTACTGTACCCACACATATTATATACCGTTTTTTATCGCCACTAAATGGACTTTCTAAAGATGCCATTATTTTCATTATATCTTATAATTTACTATAAAAAAAATTATAAAATATGAGGAAAAATTGAAAAAAACACACTTTTTCTAACTTTGACCCCCAAAATCTGTTACATATCTACAACCACCAAAAAACACCCATGCTAAATAGTTTCTAAATTTTGTCCTGAGTTTAGAAATACCCAATGTTTACATGTTCTTTGCTTTTTTTGCAAGTTATAGGGCCATAAATACAAGTAGCACTTTGCTATTTCCAAACCACTTTTTTCCAAAATTAGCGCTAGTTACATTAGAACACTAATATCTTTCAGGAATCCCTGAATATCCCTTGACATGTATATATTTTGTTTTAGTAGACATCCCAAAGTATTGATCTAGGCCAATTTTGGTATATTTCATGCCACCATTTCACCGCCAAATGCGATCAAATACAAAAAATCGTTCACTTTTTCACAAATTTTTTCACAAACTTTCGGTTTCTCACTGAAATTATTTACAAACAACTTGTGCAATTATGGCATAAATGGTTGTAAATTCTTCTCTGGGATCCCCTTTGTTCTGAAATAGCAGACATATATGGCTTTGGCATTGCTTTTTGGTAATTAGAAGGCCGCTAAATGCCACTGCGCACCACAAGTGTATTATGCCCAGCAGTTAAGGGGTTAATTAGGGAGCTTTTAGGGAGCTTGTAGGGTTAATTTTAGCTTTAGTGTAGTGTAGTAGACAACCCCAAGTATTGATCTAGGCACATTTTGGTATATTTTATGCCACCATTTCACCGCCAAATGCGATCAAATTGAAAAAAAAAGTTAAATTTTTAAAATTTTTCGGTTTCTCACTGAAATAATTTACAAACAGCTTGTGCAATTATGGCACAAATGGTTGTAAATACTTGTCTGGGATCCCCTTTGTTCAGAAATAGCAGACATATATGACTTTGGCGTTGCTTTCTGGTAATTAGAAGGCCGCTAAATCCTGCTGCGCCTCACACGTGTATTATGGCTAGCAGTGAAGGGGTTAATTAGGGAGTTTGTAGGGAGCTTGCAGGGTTAATTTTAGCTTTAGTGTAGAGATCAGCCTCCCACCTGACACATCCCACCCCCTGATCCCTCCCAAACAGCTCCCTTCCCTCCCCCACCCCACAATTGTCCCCGCCATCTTAAGTACTGGCAGAAAGTCTGCCAGTACTAAAATAAAAGGGTTTTTAAAAAAAATAAAAAAATAAAAAATTTTTTTTAGCATATTTACATATGCTACTGTGTAGGATCCCCCCTTAGCCCCCAACCTCCCTGATCCCCCCCAAAACCGCTCTCTAACCCTCCCCTCTGCCTCATTGGGGGCCATCTTGGGTACTGGCAGCTGTCTGCCAGTACCCAGTTTGCAAAAAAAAAGTGCTTTATTTTTGTTTGTTTGTTTTTTTTCTGTAGTGTAGCTTCCCCCCCACACAGACAAACCCCCACCACCTTGCTGATCGTTTTTTTTTAAACTTTTTAGCCATTTTTTAACGTTTGATTAACATTTTTTATTAATGCCTTTTCTGTAGCGTAGCGGTTCCCACCCGCTCCCTCCCTGTGCACGCGCCCGCCCCCACCCTCCCGTGCACGCACGCACGTCCGTGCGCGCCCCCAGCCATCCCCGCCCACGATCCCGCCCCCCCTGCACATCACCAGGGCCATCGATGGCCGCCACCCGCCTCCCGGTCCGGCTCCCACCCACCAATGCATTGAGCCACCGATCTCCGGTGCAGAGAGGGCCACAGAGTGGCTCTCTCTGCACCGGATGGCTTAAAAAGGTTATTGCAGGATGCCTCCATATCGAGGCATCACTGCAATAACCGGAAAGCAGCTGGAAGCGAGCGGGATCGCTTCCAGCTGCTTTCCACAACGAGGACGTGCAGGGTACGTTCTCAGGCGTTAACTGCCTTTTTTTTGAGGACGTACCCTGCACGTCCTCGGTCGTTAAGGGGTTAAATAAATTAATCCTATTTAAAACTAAATACTTACCTGTAAAATACAGGTATACCTCACTTTACAGCGCTTCACTTTACAGCGATTCGCTAATACAGCACTTTGTGGAGCTGAAGTTCAACCTACAAGGATTTTGAAACAGTGCTGTAATCATCGTGAGATTGTGAGAAAAGTGACTGGTACCATTTTGTTATGCCTAGTTCACTTTGTTTACAGCATTACAGTGTAATCTGTGTCTCAGTGCTATAGTTTGGCAAATTTTACTACAGTAATTGTCACTATTTTACAAGTACAGTTTTTTTTTTGTTTTTTTTTAATAGGCTAATATTTTTATTTGTTAAATAACCTACCAAATCAACACAATGCTAATGTAAATATTTACTGTTATCAAACCTCATTAAAGATGGTATTAATTATTAAATATTAGTATTCATAGTATTACTCTCTCTATAAAATTCTGTATATAAACATTTAACTATGGGGCATTGTTGAAAATATTTCAGTTTAACATCATGTGATATCGTTATACAGCAACATATATTGAAGTTCTAAAATTATTATTTTTTTTTTATTATTTTTTTTTTTAAAGTTTCAAATTTTTATTGGTAAAGATTTCTCAATTACAACAATAACATAGTAAATGATTTGGAGCACGCAGGCTCCTACAGAAAGTATGAACAGAAAAATTGGAACACTAAGAATATGTCAGATTAGAATGTGTTCATAAAATGAAAAAATGAACGAAATATAGCTCAAGTCAGATGAGGTGGGTTAGCTGGGGTGGGGGGGAGGACTGGGGAGAGAGGGAAGGAAGAATTGTTGTCAGAGGCAGAGATTTAGTTCATATGCGGAGGGTACATGGAGAGGGTTGCCTAGTGTGTGTTTACTCTAGTGTTCGGGGCCCAAGTAATGGTGTGGTTAGATTGCCAGTCTGCCCACACTAGTTCAAATAGGTCTGAATTATTTAGAGAGTAAAAGATAGGTTTCTCCATATTGTAGATGTATGCCATATAGTTTAGGATGTATGACCATTTTGGAGGCGTCTCGGTTTTCCATGCCTTGGCTATTGTCGCTTTAGTAGCTGTTAGCAAATAGATTGCTAGGTATGCTTGGTGTTTAGGTAATTTAGTAATGCCTATGTGTAAGAGGGCATTAGAAGGAGTTATAGGAAGTGTTATGCCTAATCTCCCTAGCGTACGGAAGCAGGTACTCCATAAGGGTTTTAACTTGGGGCATTCCCACCATATGTGTAGAGAGTCTCCTTTTTTGCCGCAATTACGCCAGCATAGGGGAGAGGCAGAGACAAACATTTTGTTAAGACTCGCAGGGGTAAGGTACCAGTTCGTTAAGAGTTTGTAATAGGTTTCGAAGAGTGTGACACAGTGTAGTGCTTTTTTAGTGAGGGAAATTACATGTTGCCATACTTGTGGGGGCAGAGTCAGGTTCAGGACTGATTCCCATGTGAGTAAGTGAGGAAGTTTATTCTCAGGGTCTGTGTTTCCTATTAAGGTGTAATGCATTGATAATGGTCTGTGTAGTTTGTTACCTTGTTGCCAAGTCGTTTCCCAGAGTGTACGGGGTCGGCGCAACTCAGGTTGAAATCCCCAACTAATAAGAAAGCTCTTTAGTCTTGTGTATTCATATGTCATGTACCTGGGTAAGTTGGAGCCAGCCTTTATTTCTGAGAGTGTCATGAGGCGCGGGGTTGGTGAAGTAACCCAAATGTCAGCTACTGTTTGTATTCCAATTCTTGTCCAGCCATAAGGATGAGAGTCAGGTAAGCCTCGTAGGAGACCCGTCAAGGGAGTAATAGGTGAGGGATGTGGGGCGATGTGTGGATAGTGTCTTAGCTTATCCCACACGGCGAGGCATTCTCGTATTATGTTGTTGCTAATGTCTGTGGTACGTCTTAGGTGGGCAGGAATCCAAATTAAGTCGGGTAAAAATATGTGGTTTGGGAGGGAGGCTTGTTCTATGGTTTTCCATTTACTAGGGGAGTCTTTCGCACCCCATTGCGAGATGTGAGTGAGCATGGCTCCTTCGTAATACCTAGTTATTGATGGGGAGGCTATACCTCCTCTACTAAGGGGGCTTTGAAGAATTTTATGCGCCACTCTGGGGGGTTTGTGTTGCCATATATATTTTGTAAATTCACTCTGAAATTGGTGAAGGAGATATCCCGGGATACGGAGAGGTAGACATCTAAATAAATAAGTAATTTTAGGTAGAAAAGACATCTTAAGGGCTGTTAACCTACCTATCCATGAGATGTAAGTGTAGTCCCATTTGTCTTTCAGGGTACGTAGTTCGGCTAAAAGGGGCAGATAGTTGTCTTTGATCATCTGAGGGATATTGTTCGATATCTTAACACCTAAATGGGAGATGAAGTTATTAACGCAGTGTACTCTATATTGGACCCTGAGGGTGTCAACTGTGTTCTGTGGAATTCCCCAGGTAAAGATTTCTGTTTTATCTAGGTTTAATTTGTAGAGTGACATGTCTCCAAAGGAGTCTAAGATTTCTATCAGTCTCGGGAATGAGGATAGGGGGTCTGATGAGAATATTGTGATGTCGTCAGCAAAGAGTGCAATTTTGTGAATAGTGCCATGTAGGTGGATGCCATCAATTTTTTTATCTTGTCTGATTTGTTCTGCTAATGGCTCGATTGCCAGAGCAAAAAGAAGAGGTGAGAGTGGACACCCTTGTCTGGTGCCATTAGATATTGGGAAGGAGGGTGAGGCGAAGCCTAGGCCTCTAACTACTGCTGTGGGAGTGGAGTAAAGAGCCTGAATCGCTTTGATAATTTGATCTGGGAAACCAAAAATTTTAAGGGCTTCCCATAGGTAGGACCATCTAACGCGGTCAAAAGCCTTCTCTGCATCTAATGAGATTACAGAGAATGGCCTATTTAGTCTGGTGGATTCAGTGCAGATGTTTAAGAGACGTCTAGTATTGTCTGGTCCCTCGCGATGAGGGATAAATCCTACTTGGTCTAAGTTTATGAGTTTCGGGAGTAATTTAGAGATGCGTGTAGCAAATAATTTAGCATAAATTTTAATATCTAAATTAATCAGGGAGATTGGCCTGTAATTGGAGCATAAAGATGGGTCTTTTTGGGGCTTAGGAATAGTAATCACCGTTGCTTCCAAGAATTCCTGACTAAACCTACCCTGTTCTCTAGCGTGGTTAAAAAATCTTAAGAGTAGTGGGGTTAGCTCGTTTGTGTATGTTTTGTAGAAGGCTGCTGAGTAGCCATCTGGGCCCGGAGTTTTGAAAGGTTTTAGATGCGTTATTACGTGTTTGATTTCCTTAGAGGTGAAGGGGGATGAGAGTGTTTCTTGGTCGTCAGGCGACAATGAGGGGAGATTTAAGCTGCGAAGGAAGGAGCAAATCTTATCGACAGGAGTTAGTTTGTCACTTACATTTTTTTCTAAATTGTATAGGTTTGAGTAGAATTTCTCAAAACAAGTACCAATGTCTAAGGGTTTGCGGTATGTCTGGTTCTCAAATTGGATCTGGTGAATTCTTGAGGTACTCGCCCTGTTTTTAAGTTTATTTGCTAGTAGTGTATCTGCTTTGTTACTCTTATGGTAAGTAATCTGTTTCAGTTTAAATAAGTTAGCTTGGGTGCGTTTTAGCTCTAGTTGGTTAATATGGTTTTTAATCTGTATAATTTGAGCTGTGGTTTCATCTGAGGGTGTACTTCTATTTAGGAGTTCTAGTCGACGCAATTCAATATGAGATTTAGAAAGGGGTAGGCCAGATAGCTTTTTAAGATGAGCTTGTTTTTTAATTATGAGACCTCTAAAGGTGGCCTTTGCCGCACCCCATAGTGTGTCGTCTCTGACCTGATTATTATCATTAGTTTGGCAGTAGAAGGTTATGTCTTTTCTCAAGGTTTCCTTGAATGCAGCATCCTGTAGGATGTCATGTGGAAGGCGCCATGAAGGCCTCACATTATGTCGTTCCGTTGAGCGGAGAGTTACTGAAACTAGGTCATGGTCAGACCATGGGCATAGGGAGATGTTAGAATGTTTGACTTGGTCAAGGGTTTCTGCTGAGCAAAAAACATAGTCGAGTCTGGGGTATGTTTTATGAGGGAATGAGAAGTGAGTGTAGTCTCTATCTCTAGCATGAAGTGAACGCCATACATCGAAGTAGCAGAAGTGGGTAATAATTTGTCTGAACTTTTGGGAGAGTTGAGCAGGAGGGGTGGCATGTTTTGTCCGGGCAGTTCTTTTTCTGTCTAGTGCTGGGTCCCAAGTCATGTTGAAGTCCCCCGCTAGTAAGACTCTGCCTATTTTTATCTACAGTTTTTTTTAATACTAATTGAATACTGTGCTGTGCTAAATTAAACTAAACGTAGCACTAATATATGTTAGTTCAAACATATTTTCAAGTTTTTAAACACACTGGCAAGTGAAAAGAAAGCTAAAACCGCCTTGTTTCACTTTAAAGCAGTTTTCACTTTACAGCAGGGCTCCCATCCCTAACCCGCTGTATTAGTGAGGTATACCTGTAAACCCTAATACAGCTACAATATAACTAATAGTTACATTGTAGCTATTTTAGGATTTATATTTATTTTACAGGCAACTTTGTATTTATTTTAACTAGGTACAATAGTTATTAAATAGTTAATAACTATTTAATAACTACCTAGCTAAAATAAATACAAATTTACCTGTAAAATAAATCCTAACCTAAGTTACAATTACACCTAACACTACACTATCATTAAATTAATTAAATAAATGAATCCTATTTAAAACTAAATACTTACCTGTAAAATAAACCCTAATATAGCTACAATATAACTAATAGTTACATTGTAGCTATCTTACGCCTAGATTTAGAGTTTTGCGGCCAAAGGGGTGCGTTAGCTACGCGTGCTTTTTTCTGGCCGCACCTTTTAAATACAGCTGGTATTTAGAGTTCACAGAATGGCTGGGTTTTCAGTGCGTTAGGCTCCAAAAAGGGAGCATAGAGCATAAGGTAAACTCTAATGTAACGCCACTGCAACTCTCGATACCAGCGGTGCTTACGGACGCGGCCAGCTTCAAAAACGTGCTCGTGCACGATTCCCCCATAGAAAACAATGGGGCTGTTTGAACACCTGCAAAAAAGCCGCGTTCAGCTCCTAACGCAGCCCCATTGTTTTCTATGGGGAAACACTTCCTACGTCTGCACCTATCAGATTGAGCTCGCATTCTATTGGCTGATCAGAACAGCCAATAGAATGCAAGCTCAATCTGATTGGCTGATTGGATCAGCCAATCGGATTGAACTTGATTCTGATTGGCTGATTCCATCAGCCAATCAGAATATTCCTACCTTAATTCCGATTGGCTGATAGAATCCTATCAGCCAATCGGAATTCGAGGGACGCCATCTTGGATGACGTCATTTAAAGAAACCGTCATTCGGTGAGTAGGCGTCGGTTGAAGAGGTTGGATCCGCGTCGGTTGGAAAGAAGATGGCTCCGCTCCGCTCCAGAAGAAAGAAGATTGAAGATGCGGCTTGATAGAAGACTTCATCCCGATGATGGACTTCCGACTTCAGCCCGATGATGGAGTTCTTCAGCCGCCGCTTGGATCCAGACTTCAGCCCGAGGATGGACGTCACTCTTCAGCCCCCCGCTTGGGCTTGGATTAAACACTTCCGAGTCTTGGATCAAGACTAGCAGATTAGGGGTTAAAAAAATTTAATCGAGTGGCGGCGATGTGGGGGGACCTCGGTTTAGGGGTACATAGGTAGTTTATGGGTGTTAGTGTACTTTAGAGCACAGTAGTTAAGAGCTTTATAAACCGGCGTTAGCCCAGAAAGCTCTTAACTACTGACTTTTTTCTGCGGCTGGAGTTTTGTCGTCAGATTTCTAACGCTCACTTCAGCCACGACTCTAAATACCGGCGTTAGAAAGATCCCATTGAAAAGATAGGATACGCAAATGACGTAAGGGGATCTGCGGTATGGAAAAGTTGTGGCTGGAAAGTGAGCGTTAGACCCTTTAATGACTGACTCTAAATACCGGCGGTAGCCCAAAACCAGCGTTAGGAGCCTCTAACGCTGGTTTTGACGGCTACCGCCCAACTCTAAATCTAGGCCTTAGGATTTGTATTTATTTTAACTAGGTACAATAGCTATTAAATAGTTATTGACTATTTAATAGCTACCTAGTTAAAATAATTACAAAATTACCTGTAAAATAAATCCTAACCTAAGTTACAATTAAACCTAACACTACACTATCATTAAATAAATTAACTACAAGTACCTACAATTAAATAAACTAAACTAAAGTACAAAAAACAAACAAACACTAAATTACAAAAAAACACACTAAATTACAAAAAATAAAAAAATATTACAAGAATTTTAAACTAATTACACTTAATCTAAGCCCCCTAATAAAATAACAAAGCCCCCCAAAATAAAAAAATGCCCTACCCTATACTAAATTACAAAAGGTAACAGCTCTATTACTTTACCAGCCCTTAAAAGGGCCTTTTGTGGGGCATGCCCCAAAGAAAACAGCTCTTTTGCCGGTAAAAAAAAAAAACACAATACCACCCCCAACATTACAACCCACCACCCACATACCCCTACTCTAACCAAAACCCCCCTTAAATAAACCTAACACAAAGCCCCTGAAGATCTCCCTACCTTGAGTCGTGTTCACCCAGCCGGGCCGAAGTCTTGATCCGATGGGGCAGAAGAGGACATCCAGACCGGCAGAAGTCTTCATCCAAGAGGGGCAAGAATAGGTCTTCCATCCATCAGAAAAGTACCAAAAAAAAAACAAACACTAAATTACCAAAAATAAAAAAATATTACAAGAATTTGAAACTAATTACACCTAATCTAAGCCCCCTACTAGCTATTAATATAGCTACAATATAACTAATAGTTACATTGTAGCTATTTTAGGATTTATATTTATTTTACAGGCAACTTTGTATTTATTTTAACTAGGTACAATAGTTATTAAATAGTTAATAACTATTTAATAACTACCTAGCTAAAATAAATACAAATTTACCTGTAAAATAAATCCTAACCTAAGTTACAATTGCACCTAACACTACACTATCATTAAATTAATTAAATAAATGAATCCTATTTAAAACTAAATACTTACCTGTAAAATAAACCCTAATATAGCTACAATATAACTAATAGGTACATTGTAGCTATTTTAGGATTTATATTTATTTTACAGGCAACTTTGTATTTATTTTAACTAGGTACAATAGCTATTAAATTGTTATTGACTATTTAATAGCTACCTAGTTAAAATAATTACAAAATTGCCTGTAAAATAAATCCTAACCTAAGAAACAATTAAACCTAACACTACACTATCATTAAATAAATTAAATAAATTAACTACAAGTACCTACAATTAAATACAATTAAATAAACTAAACTAAAGTACAAAAAAACCCACTAAATAAAAAAAATAAAAAAATATTACAAGAATTTTAAACTAATTACACCTGATCTAAGCCCCCTAATAAAATAAGAAAGCCCCCCAAAATAAAAAAATGCCCTACCCTATACTAAATTACAAAAGTTAACAGCTCTATTACCTTACCAGCCCTTAAAAGGGCCTTTTGCGGGGCATGCCCCAAAGAAAACAGCTCTTTTGCCTGTAAAAAAAAACACAATACCACCCCCAACATTACAACCCACCACCCACATACCCCTACTCTAACCCAAACCCGCCTTAAATAAACCTAACCCTACCCCCATGAAGATCTCCCTACTTTGAGTCGTGTTCACCCAGCCGGGCCGAAGTCTTCATCCGATGGGGCAGAAGAGGACATCCAGACAGGCAGAAGTCTACATCCAAGCGGGGCAAGAAGAGGTCTTCCATCCATCATCTATCTTCATCCATCCGGAGCGGCAGCATCCTGAAGACATCCGACGTGGAGCATCCTCTTCTTTCTTGATCCGACGACTAAATGACTGTACCTTTAAGTGACGTCATCCAAGATGGCGTCCCTTGAATTCCAATTGGCTGATAGGATTCTATCAGCCAATCGGAATTAAGGTAGGGAAAATCTGATTGGCTGATTCAATCAGCCAATCAGATTCAAGTTCAATCCGATTGGCTGATCGCATTCTATTGGCTGTTCCGATCAGCCAATAGAATGCGAGCTAAATTTTTATTTAAATTATATTTAAGCTAGGGGGTGTTAGGGCTAGGGTTAGACTTAGGTTTAGGGGTTAATAACTTTATTATAGTAGTGGCGACATTGGGGGCGGGAGATTAGGGGTTAATAAAATGTATTATAGTGTTTGCGAGGCGGGAGTGCGGCGGTTTAGGGGTTAATACATTTATTATAGTGGCGGCGATGTCCGGTCGGCAGATTAGGGGTTAATACTTGTAGTTAGATTGAGGCAACATTGGGGGGGCAGATTAGGGGTTAATAGCTATAATGTAGGTGGCAGCGATGTTAGGGACAGCAGATTAGGGGTTAATAGCTATAATGTAGGTGGCGGCGATGTCCGGTCGGCAGATTAGGGGTTAATAATTGTAGTTAGATTGCGGCGATGTTGGGGGGTGCAGATTAGGGGTTAATAACTATAATGTAGGGGTTGGCGATGTTAGGGAAAGCAGATTAGGGGTTAATAGCTATAATGTAGGTGGCGGCGATATCCGGTCGGCAGATTAGGGGTTAATAATTGTAGTTAGATTGCGGCGATGTTGGGGGGGGCAGATTAGGGGTTAATAAATATAATATAGGGGTCGGCGGTGTTAGGGGCAGCAGATTAGGGGTTAATAAGATAATGCAGGTGTCAGCGACAGCGGGGGCGGCAGATTAGGGGTTAATAAGTGTTAGATTAAGGGTGTTTAGAGCCTTGGGGTACATGTTAGGGTGTTAGGTGCAGACTAACGCCTAGATTTAGAGTTTGGCGTTAGCCGTCAAAACCAGCATTAGAGGCTCCTAACGCTGGTTTTGGGCTACCGCTGGTATTTAGAGTCGTGTAGGTAAGGGTCAAACACTCACTTTGCAGCCGCAACTTTTCCATACCGCAGATCCCCCTACGCCATTTGCGTATCCTATCTTTTCAATGGGATCTTTCTAACGCCGGTATTTAGAGTCTTGGCTGAAGTGAGCGTTAGAAATCTAACAACAAAACTCCAGCCACAGCAAAGAGCCAGGAGTTAAGAGCTTTCTGGGCTAAGGCCGGTTCATAAAGCTCTTAACTACTGTGCTCTAAAGTACACTAACATCCATAAACTACCTATGTACCCCTAAACCGAGGTCCCCCCACATCGCCGCCACTCTATTAAAATTTTTTAACCCCTAATCTGCCTACCGCACACCGCCGCAACCTACATTATCCCTATGTACCCCTAATCTGCTTCCCCTAACACCGCCGACCCCTATATTATATTTATTAACCCCTAATCTGCCGCCCCCAACGTCGCCTCCACCTACCTACAATTATTAACCCCTAATCTGCCGACCGGACCTCACCGCTACTCTAATAAATGTATTAACCCCTAAAGCTAAATCTAACTCTAACCCTAACACCCCCCTAAGTTAAATATAATTTAAATCTAACGAAATAAATTAACTCTTATTAAATAAATTATTCCTATTTAAAGCTAAATACTTACCTGTAAAATAAATCCTAATATAGCTACAATATAAATTATAATTATATTGTAGCTATTTTAGGATTTATATTTATTTTACAGGCAACTTTGTATTTATTTTAACCAGGTACAATAGCTATTAAATAGTTAATAACTATTTAATAGTTACCTAGTTAAAATAATTACAAAATTACCTGTAAAATAAATCCTAACCTAAGTTACAATTAAACCTAACACTATACTATCAATAAATTAATTAAATACAATACCTACAAATAAATACAATTAAATAAACTAACTAAAGTACAAAAAATAAAAAAGAACTGTTACAAAAAATAAAAACATATTTACAAACATTAGAAAAATATTACAACAATTTTAAGCTAATTACACCTACTCTAAGCCCCCTAATAATATAACAAAGCCCCCCAAAATAAAAAAATGCCCTACCCTGGGGGGCGGAGCCGATAGCTGAAGCGGCAGGACGTGTTCTGTTAGAGCTCTTACATCCAAAGCCTATTAATGGGGATTATTTTATATATATAGATTTAATTCTTATCCCGATGTGCCTATGACATTCCCCTGAACACTGACAAGCGAAGACACTAGCTTTTGGATCACGTTTTTAGCCTATGATCTTCGGTGCCACTGCATGGTGAGTGACCACGCCATCTTAGAAACTAACTCCAATATACTTGAATGGGAAAGTCATCTCCGCCTAATCAAACTCCAGCACCTTATGTCAACATATGATCTTACCCTAAGGGGTTTAGAAGATTCTTCTTATTGCTTTAAGAGGTCGGAGAAATCACCGCACTTTGACTTACCCATTCTCTCTGGCGTGACATACGATCTATGAATGGTAGGCTGCCGCACATACACCCCCCCCCCCCCGGGAAACCGGGTTACTAAGCAGTGAGAGACAATTACTATTATTGAAGAAACGGTGGAGCAAAACCTAACATTACACTAAATAGAGCGCATTTGCTTATATATACGAGCCGACGGAATCTCATACATTCAGATAAGTGCTACTAAATGGAAGTTGAAGCCATGCTATTGCTCCAGGAAGTGGAGGAGATGCTGAACTCCCACTTCACTGAGCTCCATGACGTGTTTGCAAAAGAGTGGAGATCTGTAAGAGAGGTTTGCAGCTCCTTGATACATAAGCCGAGATCTTTAGATGAGCCCCTAAGTGCCTATCATTTACCTCCAGAACGAGAGACTCTAGTGAAGGCTTCTGCCTGCCGGACAGATGTCAACCAGCCCTGGCTTTGCAACTCGGTGGAGAGGATTATACCCAGTGAGGTCGCAATTACCTTTGTGGAGGACTCTGAAACTCAGTACGACTCCGGCAAACAACTGATGGAGCTGGAGATCATAAATACCATCACATATACTGGAGAGCAGGGAGCGGGTGCCCTGCCTTGTGGATTAGTTGCTCATTTCCTGGTCTCATCTCTAGGTGATATTACAGACACGGCAGATGCTTGGCAGGTTATAGTTATTAGTGCTATGTCCTCACAGGGCACCTGTTCTGGTGGTCAGCAATCTCAGGCACATTTGATCTGGGAGAAAGTGGTGGGACGATCTGAGACAAAACAAACTCCCCTCACATATGTTAGACTCTGGTGCCTCGCTTCTAAGCTGGGAATAGGATAAGCGTTTTCTCACACAGGGTTACCGGCAGTATAACAAATCCCCCTTCTTAGAGGACTGGTGACCTGTTCATATCACAACTTGATTATGCTAACTATACTTGGAGGTCTGCCTAATTTACCACATATTCTGTCTGTTTGTATATATTTGTTTATGTGCACTTGTCCCTCAAAGATATGGTAGACACCACTATTTCTAAATATTTATCAGTGTACTGTGATGACGGCTACTACGCCTGAAGTTTAAGGTCTTAATTGATATTCTATCCTCTTAGTGTGTTCTCATGTATAGATGGACTTAACATATTAATACACTTTAGTTTGGGTGAGGGACTGTCAACAATCCTTATTTTTCTTTTGACTAGTGAATGTTCTATATTCGGCTTTTCCTCATATCTTACCCCGCATTACAGCTATAGAACTTAGGGAGACACTAACAACGTTAGTCTTTAATGCAGCCCCCTCAGCAGAAGTGTGACAAGTGTCTAATTAACAACTACATATAACTTAACCTACTAGTTGTAGACAGCTATACTGTTTGTAATCCCAAAGATGTCCACAACATGCTCCTTACTCCCGTGGATGTCGTGCTATCAGCGGCCAAGGTGGCGCGATGTCTACCTGATTTTTGGTTATTTACAAACATCTTAGTTGGGACATAGGAATCAAAATATCTTAGTTTGAGTGTTGACATATAGAATATCAATAACATTTGAGAAACAAAGCTGACTCTCATTTCAGACGTTTGATATATAACAATTATGATACATTCATAGGCTCTGCACACATTATCGCCTGGAAGGAGGGTTGAGTATTTCAACATTTTGCTGCCTATATATATAGTTAATGGTAACACAAATTCTCTCAACTAGATCTTCCCCCACAGTTTTTTTTTTCTTTCTATCTTATTTAAGTAGTCATGTTTAATAGAAATGTGTGGCTCTCTAGAGATGCGCCTATTAATGTTTTAGTAGTAATGTTTTAGTCTGAGTGCTCAACTTTACTGATATTGCTCACTGTTTTACTTTAGTATGTAGAAATATCCATTGTAATTGCTATTTTACATTACTGTCTTATATGACATTAAGATGGTATAAGCTAACACTGGTCCAAGAGTGGCCATCTATTTCATTATATTCCCTCTAGATACTAGTTTAGATAATATGGGTCCAAGAGTGACTCATTGTGATATGAGAGGGATTTCAAAATGTTCAATAAAAAAACGAGGTTTCAGTTTCACTTGTTATGGTTACTATAATACAATTTATATAACAGAAAATGAGGTCCTACCTACGTAGACCCCATATTAAATTAGACTATTCTTCATTGTATCTTTGTATAAACTTATTCACATGGCACACTCCATTAATTGGCCTCACTATAATTTAGTCACAGATATCTGTTTTTTTCATGTATGTTATTATTATATTAATGCTTACAATTCATTTGTTAATGGAGGTGCAAGTTTTTTTTTATATTGATCTAAAATGTAACATATTCTTGCAGTGTCTTCTTATTTCATGTATGTTTTGGAAACCTCAATAAAAATTCTTTAAAAAAAAAATGCCCTACCCTATTCTAAAATAAAAATAGAAAAGCTCTTTTACCTTACCAGCCCTTAAAAGGGCCTTTTGCGGGGCATGCCCCAAGGAATTCAGCTCTTTTGCCTGGAAAAAAAAACATACAATACCCCCCCCAACATTACAACCCACCAACCACATACCCCTAATCTAACCCAAACCCCCCTTAAACAAACCTAACAATAAGCCCCTGAAGATCTTCCTACCTTATCTTTACCACACCGGGTATCACTGATCCGTCCAGGCTCCGATGTCTTGATCCAAGCCCAAGCGGGGGCTGAAGACGTCCATCCTCCAGCTGAAGTCTTGATCCAAGCGGCGGCTGAAGAAGTCCATCATCGGGCAGAAGTCTTCCTCCTATCCGGGCAGAAGAGGACATCCGGACCTGCAAACATCTTCATCCAAGCGGCATCTTCTATCTTCTTCCATCCGACGACGAGCGGCTCCATCTTCAAGACCTCTGGCGCGGATCCATCCTCTTCTTCCGACGACTAGACGACGAATGAAGGTTCGTTTAAGGGACGTCATCCAAGATGGCGTCCCTCGAATTCTGATTGGCTGATAGGATTCTATCAGCCAATCGGAATTAAGGTAGGAAAATTCTGATTGGCTGATGGAATCAGCCAATCAGATTCAAGTTCAATCCGATTGGCTGATTGGATCAGCCAATCAGATTGAGCTCACATTCTATTGGCTGATCGGAACAGCCAAAAGAATGCAAGCTCAATCTGATTGGCTGATCCAATCAGCCAATCGGATTGAACTTGAATCTGATTGGCTGATTCCATCAGCCAATCAGAATTTTCCTACCTTAATTCCGATTGGCTGATAGAATCCTATCAGCCAATCGGAATTCAAGGGACGCCATCTTGGATGACGTCCCTTAAAGGAACCTTCATTCGTCGTCTAGTCGTCGGAAGAAGAGGATGGATCCACGCCGGAGGTCTTGAAGATGGAGCCGCTCGTCATCTGATGGAAGAACATAGAAGATGCCGCTTGGATGAAGATGTCTACCGGTCCGGATCTCCTTTTCTGCCCGGATAGGATGAAAACTTCTGCCCGAAGATGGACTTCTTCAGCCGCCGCTTGGATCAAGACTTCAGCCGGAGGATGGACGTCTTCAGCCCCCGCTTGGGCTTGGATCAAGACATCGGAGCCTGGACCGATCGGTGATACCCGGTGTGGTAAAGATAAGGTAGGAAGATCTTCAGGGGCTTAGTGTTAGGTTTATTTAAGGGGGGTTTGGGTTAGATTAGGGGTATGTGGGTGGTGGGTTGTAATGTTGGGGGGGTATTGTATGTTTTTTTTTCCAGGCAAAAGAGCTGAATTCTTTGGGGCATGCCCTGCAAAAGGCCCTTTTAAGGGCTGGTAAGGTAAAAGAGCTTATCTATTTTAATTTTAGAATAGGGTAGGGCAAATTTTTTTATTTTGGGGGGCTTTGTTATTTTATTAGGGGGCTTAGAGTAGGTGTAATTAGTTTAAAATTGTTGTAATATTTTTCTAATGTTTGTAAATATTTTTTTATTTTTTGTAACTTAGTTCTTTTTTATTTTTTGTACTTTAGTTAGTTTATTTAATTGTATTTATTTGTAGGTATTGTATTTAATTAATTTATTGATAGTGTAGTGTTAGGTTTAATTGTAGATAATTGTAGGTATTTTATTTAATTAATTTATTGATAGTGTAGTGTTAGGTTTAATTGTAACTTAGGTTAGGATTTATTTTACAGGTAATTTTGTAATTATTTTAACTAGGTAGCTATTAAATAGTTATTAACTATTTAATAGCTATTGTACCTGGTTAAAATAAATACAAAGTTGCCTGTAAAATAAATATTAATCCTAAAACAGCTACAATATAATTATAATTTATATTGTAGCTATATTAGGATTTATTTTACAGGTAAGTATTTAGCTTTAAATAGGAATAATTTATTTAATAAGAGTTCATTTATTTCATTAGAATAAAATTATATTTAACTTAGGGGGGTGTTAGGGTTAGGGTTAGACTTAGCTTTAGGGGTTAATACATTTATTATAGTAGCAGTGAGGTCCGGTCGGCAGATTAGGGGTTAATACTTGAAGTTAGGTGTCGGTGATGTTAGGGATTGCAGATTAGGGGTTAATACTATTTATTATAGGGTTATTGAGGCGGGAGTGAGGCGGATTAGGGGTTAATAACTTTATTATAGTAGCGGCGAGGTCCGGTCGGCAGATTAGGGGTTAATAAGTGTAGGTAGGTGTCGGCGACGTTGAGGGGGGCAGATTAGGGGTTATTAAATATAATATAGGGGTCGGCGGTGTTAGGGGCAGCAGATTAGGGGTACATAGGGATAACATATGTGGCGGCGATGTACGGAGCGGCAGATTAGGGGTTAATAATAATATGCAGGTGTCAGCGATAGCGGGGGCGGCAGATTAGGGGTTAATAAGTGTAAGGTTAGGGGTATTTAGACTCGGGTACATGTTAGGGTGTTAGGTGCAGACATAGGAAGTGTTTTCCCATAGGAAACAATGGGGCTGCGTTAGGAGCTGAACGCTGCTTTTTTGCAGGTGTTAGGTTTTTTTTCAGCTCAAACTGCCCCATTGTTTCCTATGGGGGAATCGTGCACAAGCACGTTTTTGAAGCTGGCCGCGTCCGTATGCACCGCTGGTATTTAGAGTTGCAGTGGCGGTAAATTATGCTATACGCTCCCTTTTTGGAGCCTAACGCAGCCCTTCTGTGAACTCTAAATACCAGCGGTATTTAAAAGGTGCGGGGAAAAAAAGCCAGCGTTAGCTACGCGGGTCGTTACCGACAAAACTCTAAACCTAGCCGTTAGTGTTTCCCCATGGGGGAATGCCAAATTTTACCGAGCTAATTCGGATCTATTCGGAGATATGGCAGCTATTTCGGATTCATTCAGTAGATTCAGAAGTATTTTAATTCGGAAATTCGAATCGATCCGAATTTACAGAATTTTCTGAATTTCCAAATAAATCCGAAACGAATCGCACATGTCTAGTTGTAACAGGTATTAAACTAAAAAGAAAAGTGCTACCGAAATAAACCTACTTAACATGGTTTCAAGAGCCCAGGTTTTATTGTTGTACTTTGTTAGGCTAATCATGATGGCCATGATGTAGACCTCCCCCAAGAGGTGGCAGTAACAGGGATGAAAGTGCTAAGAATAGTACTACTTTACACAACCGAGTTAGCCATGGGTCCCAGTCCAAGACCGCATGTCTTGTTGTTTTATTTGGTGCAGCTAATCATGCAGGCCATATAGACCTCCCACCATAAGGGTTTGTAACAGGTATTAAACTAATAAGAACAGTACTACTGAAATAAACCAACTTAACATGGTTTCAAGAGCCCAGGTTTTATTGTTGTACTTTGTTAGGTTAATCATGATGGCCATGATGTAGACCTCCCCCGAGAGGTGGCAGTAACAGGGATGAAAGTGCTAAGAATAGTACTACTTTACACAACCGAGTTAGCCATAGGTCCCAGTCCAAGACCGCATGTCTTATTGTTTTATTTGGTGAGGCTAATCATGCAGGCCATATAGACCTCCCACCATTAGGGGTTGTAACAGGTATTAAACTAATAAGAACAGTACTACCGAAATAAACCTACTTAACATGGTTCCAAGAGCGCATGTTTTATTGTTGTACTTTGTTAGGCTAATCATGATGGCCATGTAGACCTCCCCCGAGAGGTGGCAGTAACAGGGATGAAAGTGCTAAGAATAGTACTACTTTACACAACCGAGTTAGCCATGGGTCCCAGTCCAAGACCGCATGTCTTGTTGTTTTATTTGGTCCAGCTAATCATGCAGGCCATATAGACCTCCCAACATTAGGGGCTGTTACAGGTATTAAACTAATAAAAACAGTACTACTTAACACAACCTAGTTACCATGGGTCCCAGACCGCATGTCTTGTGGTTATATTTGGTGAGGGTAATCAGGCAGGCCGTATAGACCTCCCCCGATAGGGGAGTTATAGGGATTAAAGTGCTAAGAATAGTACAACTTAACACAACCTAGTTAACATGGGTCCCAGACCGCATGTCTTGTTGTTATATTTTGTCAGGATAATCAGGCAGGCCGTATAGACCTCCCCCGATAGGGGAGTCACAGGGATTAAAGTGCAAAGAATAGTACTACTTAACACAACCTAGTTACCATGGGTCCCAGACCGCATGTTTAATTATTATACTTTGTCAGGGTAATTATATATCTAACAAATCTATCTATTTATCTTCTATCGATTCTATCTAACTATCAATCTATGTATATCTATCTATCAAATCTATCTATCTCGTGTCCGGACTGTTTTGAGACATCCACTTGTGTTTTTGACAAATTTGAAGTAGGAGGACAGACCAATCACAGGGATTAAACTGCTAAGAATAGTACTACTTAAGAAAACCTAGTTATACCAGTACCACCATGGGTCGCGGACCGCATGTTTGGTTGTTATACTTTGTCAGGGTAATCATGCAGGCCATATAGACCTCCCCCGATAGGGGGAGTCACAGGGATTAAAGTGCAAAGAATAGTACTACTTAACACAACCTAGTTACCATGGGTCCCAGACCGCATGTTTAATTATTATACTTTGTCAGGGTAATTATATATCTAACAAATCTATCTATTTATCTTCTATCGATTCTATCTAACTATCAATCTATGTATATCTATCTATCAAATCTATCTATCTTGTGTCCGGACTGTTTTGAGACATCCACTTGTGTTTTTGACAAATTTGAAGTAGGAGGACAGACCAATCACAGGGATTAAACTGCTAAGAATAGTACTACTTAAGAAAACCTAGTTATACCAGTACCACCATGGGTCGCGGACCGCATGTTTGGTTGTTATACTTTGTCAGGGTAATCATGCAGGCCATATAGACCTCCCCCGATAGGGGGAGTCACAGGGATTAAAGTGCAAAGAATAGTACTACTTAACACAACCTAGTTACCATGGGTCCCAGACCGCATGTTTAATTATTATACTTTGTCAGGGTAATTATATATCTAACAAATCTATCTATTTATCTTCTATCGATTCTATCTAACTATCAATCTATGTATATCTATCTATCAAATCTATCTATCTTGTGTCCGGACTGTTTTGAGACATCCACTTGTGTTTTTGACAAATTTGAAGTAGGAGGACAGACCAATCACAGGGATTAAACTGCTAAGAATAGTACTACTTAAGAAAACCTAGTTATACCAGTACCACCAAAGGTTCCAGACCGCATGTTTGGTTGTTATACTTTCTTAGGGTAATCATGCAGGCCATATAGACCTCCCCCGATAGGGGGAGTTACAGGGATTAAAGTGCTAAGAATAGTACAACTTAACACAACCTAGTTACCAATGGTCCCAGACCGCATGTCTTATTGTTATATTTTGGTAGGGTAATCATGCAGGCCATATAGACCTCCCCGATAGGGGGAGTTACAGGTATGAAAGTGCTAAGAATAGTACTACTTAACACAACCTAGTTACCATGGGTCCCAGACCGCATGTTTTGTTGTTATACTTTGTCAGGGTAATCATGCAGGCCATATAGACCTCCCCCAATAGGGGGAGTTACAGGGATTAAAGTGCTAAGAATAGTACAACTTAACACAACCTAGTTACCAATGGTCCCAGACCGCATGTCTTATTGTTATATTTTGGTAGGGTAATCATGCAGGCCATATAGACCTCCCCGATAGGGGGAGTTACAGGTATGAAAGTGCTAAGAATAGTACTACTTAACACAACCTAGTTACCATGGGTCCCAGACCGCATGTTTTGTTGTTATACTTTGTCAGGGTAATCATGCAGGCCATATAGACCTCCCTTGATAGGGGGAGTAACAGGGATTAAAGTGCTAAGAATAGTACTACTTAACACAACCTAGTTACCATGGGTCCCAGACCGCATGTCTTATTGTTATATTTTGGTAGGGTAATCATGCAGGCTATATAGACCTCCCACAATAGGGGGAGTTACAGGGATGAAAGTGCTAAGAATAGTATTACTTAACACAACCTAATTACCATGGGTCACAGACCGCATGTTTTGTTGTTATACTTTGTCAGGGTAATCATGCAGGCCATATAGACCTCCCTTGATAGGGGGAGTAACAGGGATTAAAGTGCTAAGAATAGTACTAATATAAACACAACCTAGTTACCATAAGTCCCAGACCGCATGTTTTGTTGTTATACTTTGTCAGGGTAATCATGCAGGCCATAAAGACCTCCCCCGATAGGGGGAGTAAGAGGGATTAAACTGCTAAGAACAGTACTACTTAACACAACCTAGTTACCATGGGTCCCAGACCGCGTGTCTTGTTGTTATACTTTGTCAGGGTAATCATGCATGTCATATAGACCTCCCCCGATAGGGGGAGTAACAGGGATGAAAGTGCTAAGAAAAGTACTACTTAACACAACCTAGTTACCATGGATCCCAGACCGCATGTTTTATTATTATACTTTTTCAGGGTAATTATATATCTATCAAATCTATCTATTTATCTTCTATCGATTCTATCTAACTATCAATCTATGTATATCTATCTATCAAATCTATCTATCTTGTGTCCGGACTGTTTTGAGACAGCCACTTGTGTTTCTGACAAATTTGAAGTAGGAGGACAGACCAATCATCTTCTTCCATCTCCTTGTTCCAAACATGCAGGCCATATAGATCTTAGTAGTAAACTGCTAAGAATAGTTCTACTTAACACACCACGGGTCCCAGACCGCATGTCTTATTGTTATACTCTGTCAGGGAAATTATATATCTTTCAAATCTATCTATTTATCTATCAAATCTATCTAACTATCAATCATATCTATCATATGTATATTGCATCTATTGATCGATGTAATTCGTATCTATAAAATGTATATTGCATCTTTTGATCAATGTAATTCGTATCTATCAAATGTATATTGCATCTTTTGATCGATAAAATTTGTATCTATCAAATGGATATTGCATCTATTGATCTATGTAATACGTATCTATCAAATGTATATTGCATCTATTGATCTATGTAATTTGTATCGATCATATGTATATTGCATCTATTGAGTTATGTAATCTATGTATCTATCTATCAAATCTATCTATCTCGTGGTTGTGCAAATGGACTGTTTGCGGTTGTTTGCGGTGCGTTACACTTGGAGTTTGGTCTGTCACTGTGAAGCGGGCGTAACCCTTACACTACCTGATCGATACAACATCATAACTGATGTTTTAAAGCAAGTTATTGCAAACAATTTATTAATGTTAGGTGATTTAGGCCCTTTATGGGTTAAAAGCAGACTCTGCATCAACTATGTAATTTTCCATGGGAGTTTTGCCATGGATCCCCCTCCACCATGCCACAGTCCAGGTGTTAGTACCCTAGTTCTCTGGTTTAAGTTCTCTTTCAGGTCCGGTATGTCTGTGAAGATCACATGTTATAGGTTATCCAATGAAATTCAGTTTCTGGTATAGTGATGTTTTGTAGTTCCCTTTCAGGTAGTTCTCTATTTTAAATTCCCATTCAAGTCTGATATATCAGTGAGGATCACATGTTATAGAATGTCCAATGAAAAACAGTTTCTGATATAGTGATGTTGATTGCTTTTTTTTTCAAAATAAAGAGACATAAGTGTTATTCACAGATACAAAGTTTCTTTTATGAATTCTACTTATCCAAATATTTAGAGAAGGTAGAATAAATTGCCACTTAGAAGTTTGTTAAAAGTTAGAATAGATACTTTGTATAATTAAACATCCATATTATAAAGAGACTTCTATACTTATTGAATGTTAAATATTGACACAGCGACTTGTGTGTTGTGTATAATTTCTTGAAATTAAGTGTGAGAATTATATTCTTTTGTACAATATGTGTATATATATGCATTAAGTGTGATGATATAACATGAACTGTCTGTATAAATACATATTTATTTTGCCCCTTTCATGTACTAATGTTTTTCAATATTCACTTTCAATTTTACTGGTTTATTTGGGCCCCATTTTTTCTTAGGAACACATTATAAATTGTCATCTGTTTTGCCCCCCTTTCATATGTTGAAGGTTTTTAAGACAAAAACAGCAATTTTTTTGTGTCCTTATACTCGTGAACGGAGTGAAATTAGATTCCGTTCACGAATATAAGTATTCACCTCAACAAGAGCAAAAAATGTTACTGATTTATTTAGGCCCCCATATTTTCACATTTTGAATTTATCATTTATTTTGCCCCCTTTCATATGTTAAGAGTTTTTTAGACAAAGGCAGCAATTTTTGTGTCCTTATTTAGACCCCATTGGGCATATGTTCTAAGTGTATGTATCCCTTTTAATTCTCTTTGATCTAGTTGTTTCGCCAGATTACCACCCCTCCAATGAAGTTCAACCTTCTCAATTCCTATCCATAGAAAGGATTCTTTTGTGAAATGTTCACAATTGTTGCAGTGCAGCGGCACTCCGTGGTCATCATGATTCTTTTCTAATTTATTTTGATGTTCCATGATTCTTGTTTTTAAAAATCTGGACGTTTGTCCTAAATACTGGATTTTGCAGCCACATTGCAACAAGTATATCACATTTTTACTTTTGCAAGTAATGAATTCTTTTATTTCAATTTTTTTCCCGTAACTGTGGAGTCAAATGTTTTGTGTGTTCTTCTGGTGTAGTTACAACCTTTGCATTTGCCGCAAGTGAAGAAGCCTGTCATGTTACTTATTTGTAAAGGTTTTTTGGGGGCTATGCCTTTTATCAGTGAGGGAGCTAATTTCTGTTTCAAATGTTGTCCTTTTCTGAAGATAACTGTGGGCTTAGCTGGAATTATAGGTCCTAGATATTCATCTTCCTTTATAATGTGCCAGTGCTTTTGTATAATTTTTTTGATTGTATGATGTTCTACATTAAATGTGGTCACAAATTTAGGGAAATTATTATTAAATGAGGTCTCATTTTTATATTTGTTTTCTAACAGAGTTGATCTTATTTTATTTCCAACTTCTTTTCTTTCTTGTTCTAACGCTCTTTGGTCATATCCCTTTTGTATGAATCTTTCTTTAAGTATTCTTGATTGTTGTTCGTAATCATCTATATTGCTGCAGTTCCTGTGTATTCGTAGGAATTGGCTTTTTGGTACTGACTTTAGCCAGTGAGGATGGTGGCAGCTATTGTGTCTAATGTAATTGTTAGTGTCACACTTCTTAAAATATGTTTTGCTGTGGATTTTTTCATCTATAGTGTAAAGTTAAATCTAAAAAAAATATTTCTTTTTTGTCATATTCTACTGATAATGTGACTTGCTGATTGTTGTTGTTAAGTATTTGTACAAATTCAATAACTTGGTGCAAACCTGGTGCCCATGGCAGTCCCACAAATCTGTAAATAGTAGTTCCCATTGAACCAAAAAAAGTTGTGATATAGAATAAATTCTATGGCTCTAAGTATGAAATCTAGTAATTTTGGTAATAAATCTTTATCTTCTGATAGTTTCCATTTAACTGCCTCAATCCCTTTTTTGTGATCAATTATGGTATACAGAGAAGTCACGTCCATGGTGACCCAAAAGTAATTTTCTTGCCAGGGTATATTTTGTATGATTTGTAAAACATGTTTGGTGTCTTTTAAATGAGATTTTGCCTTCTGTGCATAGGGCTGGAGAAAAAAATCTATGAATGCTGACAAGTTTGAACTTAAAGAATCTATCCCACTAATAATCGGCCTCCCTGGTGGCCTTGTTGCATGCTTATGTAATTTGGGTAAAAAATAAAAGATTGGGGTCTTGGAATCTGTTTTATAAAGAAAATCAAATTCCTCTTCTGTTATTATATTTTGGTTAAATGCTTCTATAAGTAGTTTTTGAAGAGTGGAGGTGTATTCTTTCTTAGGATTCTTTGTTAAGATAATATATGTATTTGAGTCTCCTAGGATTCTGTTAGCTTCTTCCATATAATGTTCTTTATCTAGAATGACCACACCTCCACCCTTGTCCGCCTCCGTCATGTTAGAACAAGAAAGAAAAGAAGTTGGAAATAAAATAAGATCAACTCTGTTAGAAAACAAATATAAAAATCAGACCTCATTTAATAATAATTTCCATAAATTTGTGACCACATTTAATGTAGAACATCATACAATCAAAAAAAATTATACAAAAGCACTGGCACATTATAAAGGAGGATGAATATCTAGGACCTATAATTCCAGCTAAGCCACAGTTATCTTCAGAAAAGGACAAAATTTGAAACAGAAATTAGCTCCCTCACTGATAAAAGGCATAGCCCCCAAAACACCTTTACAAATAAGTAACATGACAGGCTTCTTCACTTGCGGCAAATGCAAAGGTTGTAACTACACCAGAAGAACACACAAAACATTTGACTCACAGTTACAGGAAAAAAAATTGAAATAAAAGAATTCATTACTTGCAAAAGTAAAAATGTGATATACTTGTTGCAATGTGGCTGCAAAATCCAGTATTTAGGACAAACGTCCAGATTTTTAAAAACAAGAATCATGGAACATCAAAATAAAATAGAAAAGAATCATGATGACCACGGAGTGCCGCTACACTGCAACAATTGTGAAGATTTCACAAAAGAATCCTTTCTATGGATAGGAATTGAGAAGGTTTTTTTTTTCTATTATCTTTATTAGTCTTAGCCACTTAACAAAAAATGATAATAACATATAAATAACAGCTTCTGAGTCACGCAGGACCAATGCATATCCAAAAAAATAAAAAAATAAAAACATGTACATCCAAGATTTCGGGTCAGAATCGCCCATATCTATTTCACAAATGCAAATTAAGCTAAGGTGGCTAATTTTCAATTAAATAACAACCAATCAGGGTAAAAAGAAAAAAAAAAAGAAGAGGAGAAAAAAAAAAAAAAAAAAAAGGAAAGAGAAAAGAGAATATAGGGGAGAACCCCCCACCCCCCACGTCCAGAATCAAATATATACCATCAAACTTCCTGGGTATCAATTTTTAATCACGACTAGTCTATAACCGCCTCATTGCTAATCCAAGTATCAGGAAAGACCTGAAGAATCACTAGTTCCGCAAAACTAATTGAGGCCACAAACGGTTTTAGAATCTGCCTTTGGAGGCAGCTTGGATATAACTTAATAACCGGGGCCTACCCAACCAAGAATTCCTTGAATTTTCTTTCAGATACTTGCGACAAATGAAAAGATTCAAAAATAATCTGAGCTTGTATGTCTCTTAAGACAAGTGACAAGTTTGGGGCGCTCTTTGCTATCTATTTTTTAAAGATGTTGCATCTCACTATTAATATAATGGTATTTAAGATGCGCATTCTAACACTCCCACCTATTACTGGAAAGAGTAACACAATGTCCTCAAAAGAAAAGAGGATGGAGCTTTCAAAGACTCTATTATACCAAAATTGGACTTTCGACCATAATTGAGAAATTTTAGGACAGGACCATAACATATGCCGGATATCTGCACAAGAGTATACACAATGCTCACATTTAAACACTTTGTTGGGGAAAAACTTAGACAAGAAAGCCGGAGAAAAATAACAATTATTTAGTAATTTCAGATGAGATTCTTTACAACTCACTGGAACTGGGGAACTGGCCACTAACGAAAGGCTTTTACATATTTTTTCGCAATCTATTGAAGGAATATATGGGAGCCAAAATCTAGTTAATCTATCCTCATCTAGGACCCCTTGCTTGGTCAACATAATATCATAGATTAATGAGATAGACGCATCACCAATAATTAATTTTTTAATACACATCTTAACCTCCGACCAGTTACCACTCCTATCAGAGCACCAATTTTGCGATCTAACAAAATGCCGGATCTGAAAATAAGCAAAGCGGTTTGACCAGGAAAGAGAATACTGCTCCTTAATTGTCTCCCATGAAAGCATCTGTAGCTCATCATTAAGAAGTTGATGTACATATTCTAAACCTTTCACCTGCCAATCATAAAAAACACTTCTGGTCAACACCAATTTTGCGATCTAACAAAATGCCGGATCTGAAAATAAGAAAAGCGGTTTGACCAGGAAAGAGAATACTGCTCCTTAATTGTCTCCCATGAAAGCATCTGTAGCTCATCATTAAGAAGTTGATGTACATATTCTAAACCTTTCACCTGCCAATCATAAAAACACTTCTGGTCAACACCAGGAGGGAATAATGGGTTCCCCCAAATGGGTAAAAATTCGGAAAGGGAAGGATCAATTTTTAACAGTTTACAAAACCTATGCCAAGCCACAATTATATTCCTAAAAGACAGAAGTGAAGACACCCCTGCTGGTAAAGATCGTGGGGTACAAAGCAATAGAGCTTTCAAGGACCACGGTTTAATCATGTATGCTTCACTATCCAGAGTAGTGACAAAATTAGTCTGAGAGATCCAATCAATTGCCATTTTACATAAAAATGCACAATTATAAAGTCTAAGGCCTAGATTTAGAGTTCGGCGGTAAAAGGGCTGTTAACGCTCCGCGGGTTTTTTTCTGGCCGCACCATAAATTTAACTCTGGTATCGAGAGTTCAAACAAATGCTGCGTTAGGCTCCAAAAAAGGAGCGTAGAGCATATTTACCGCAAATGCAACTCTCGATACCAGAGTTGCTTACGGACGCGGCCGGCATCAAAAACGTGCTCGTGCACGATTCTCCCATAGGAAACAATGGGGCTGTTTGAGCTGAAAAAAAACCTAACACCTGCAAAAAAGCAGCGTTCAGCTCCTAACGCAGCCCCATTGTTTCCTATGGGGAAACACCTCCTAAGTCTGCACCTAACACCCTAACATGTACCCCGAGTCTAAACACCCCTAACCTTACACTTATTAACCCCTAATCTGCCGCCCCCGCTATCGCTGACCCCTGCATTACACTTTTAACCCCTAATCTGCCGCTCCGTAAACCGCCGCCACCTACGTTATCCCTATGTACCCCTAATCTGCTGCCCTAACATCGCCGACCCCTATGTTATATTTATTAACCCCTAATCTGCCCCCCACAACGTCGCCGACACCTACCTACACTTATTAACCCCTAATCTGCCGAGCGGACCTGAGCGCTACTATAATAAAGTTATTAACCCCTAATCCGCCTCACTAACCCTATCATAAATAGTATTAACCCCTAATCTGCCCTCCCTAACATCGCCGACACCTACCTTCAATTATTAACCCCTAATCTGCCGACCGGAGCTCACCGCTATTCTAATAAATGTATTAACCCCTAAAGCTAAGTCTAACCCTAACACTAACACCCCCCTAAGTTAAATATAATTTTTATCTAACGAAATAAATTAACTCTTATTAAATAAATAATTCCTATTTAAAGCTAAATACTTACCTGTAAAATAAATCCTAATATAGCTACAATATAAATTATAATTATATTATACCTATTTTAGGATTAATATTTATTTTACAGGCAACTTTGTAATTATTTTAACCAGGTACAATAGCTATTAAATAGTTAAGAACTATTTAATAGTTACCTAGTTAAAATAATTACAAATTTACCTGTAAAATAAATCCTAACCTAAGATATAATTAAACCTAACACTACCCTATCAATAAAATAATTAAATAAACTACCTACAATTACCTACAATTAACCTAACACTACACTATCAATAAATTAATTAAACACAATTGCTACAAATAAATAACATTAAATAAACTATCTAAAGTACAAAAAATAAAAAAGAACTAAGTTACAGAAAATAATAAAATATTTACAAACATAAGAAAAATATTACAACAATTTTAAACTAATTACACCTACTCTAAGCCCCCTAATAAAATAACAAAGCCCCCCAAAATAAAAAATTCCCTACCCTATTCTAAAATACAAATATTACAAGCTCTTTTACCTTACCAGCCCTGAACAGGGCCCTTTGCGGGGCATGCCCCAAGAATTTCAGCTCTTTTGCCTGTAAAAAAAAACATACAATACCCCCCCCCAACATTACAACCCACCACCCACATACCCCTAATCTAACCCAAACCCCCCTTAAATAAACCTAACACTACCCCCCTGATGATCTTCCTACCTTGTCTTCACCATGCCAGGTTCACCGATCCGTCCTGGCTCCAAGATCTTCATCCAACCCAAGCGGGGGCTAGACATCCACTGAAGAAGTCCAGAAGAGGGTCCAAAGTCTTCCTCCTATCCGGCAAGAAGAGGACATCCGGACCGGCAAACATCTTCTCCAAGCGGCATCTTCTATCTTCTTCCATCCGATGACGACCGGCTCCATCTTGAAGACCTCCAGCGCGGATCCATCCTCTTCTTCCGACGACTAGACGACGAATGACGGTTCCTTTAAGGGACGTCATCCAAGATGGCGTCCCTCGAATTCCGATTGGCTGATAGGATTCTATCAGCCAATCGGAATTAAGGTAGGAATTTTCTGATTGGCTGATGGAATCAGCCAATCAGAATATAGTTCAATCCGATTGGCTGATCCAATCAGCCAATCAGATTGAGCTCGCATTCTATTGGCTGTTCCGATCAGCCAATAGAATGCGAGCTCAATCTGATTGGCTGATTGGATCAGCCAATCGGATTGAACTATATTCTGATTGGCTGATTCCATCAGCCAATCAGAAAATTCCTACCTTAATTCCGATTGGCTGATAGAATCCTATCAGCCAATCGGAATTCGAGGGATGCCATCTTGGATGACGTCCCTTAAAGGAACCGTCATTCGTCGTCTAGTCGTCGGAAGAAGAGGATGGATCCGCGCTGGAGGTCTTCAAGATGGAGCCGGTCGTCATCGGATGGAAGAAGATAGAAGATGCCGCTTGGAGAAGATGTTTGCCGGTCCGGATGTCCTCTTCTTGCCGGATAGGAGGAAGACTTTGGACCCTCTTCTGGACTTCTTCAGTGGATGTCTAGCCCCCGCTTGGGTTGGATGAAGATCTTGGAGCCAGGACGGATCGGTGAACCTGGCATGGTGAAGACAAGGTAGGAAGATCATCAGGGGGGTAGTGTTAGGTTTATTTAAGGGGGGTTTGGGTTAGATTAGGGGTATGTGGGTGGTGGGTTGTAATGTTGGGGGGGGGTATTGTATGTTTTTTTTTACAGGCAAAAGAGCTGAAATTCTTGGGGCATGCCCCGCAAAGGGCCCTGTTCAGGGCTGGTAAGGTAAAAGAGCTTGTAATATTTGTATTTTAGAATAGGGTAGGGAATTTTTTATTTTGGGGGGCTTTGTTATTTTATTAGGGGGCTTAGAGTAGGTGTAATTAGTTTAAAATTGTTGTAATATTTTTCTTATGTTTGTAAATATTTTATTATTTTCTGTAACTTAGTTCTTTTTTATTTTTTGTACTTTAGATAGTTTATTTAATGTTATTTATTTGTAGCAATTGTGTTTAATTAATTTATTGATAGTGTAGTGTTAGGTTAATTGTAGGTAATTGTAGGTAGTTTATTTAATTATTTTATTGATAGGGTAGTGTTAGGTTTAATTATATCTTAGGTTAGGATTTATTTTACAGGTAAATTTGTAATTATTTTAACTAGGTAACTATTAAATAGTTCTTAACTATTTAATAGCTATTGTACCTGGTTAAAATAATTACAAAGTTGCCTGTAAAATAAATATTAATCCTAAAATAGGTATAATATAATTATAATTTATATTGTAGCTATATTAGGATTTATTTTACAGGTAAGTATTTAGCTTTAAATAGGAATTATTTATTTAATAAGAGTTAATTTATTTCGTTAGATAAAAATTATATTTAACTTAGGGGGGTGTTAGTGTTAGGGTTAGACTTAGCTTTAGGGGTTAATACATTTATTAGAATAGCGGTGAGCTCCGGTCGGCAGATTAGGGGTTAATAATTGAAGGTAGGTGTCGGCGATGTTAGGGAGGGCAGATTAGGGGTTAATACTATTTATGATAGGGTTAGTGAGGCGGATTAGGGGTTAATAACTTTATTATAGTAGCGCTCAGGTCCGCTCGGCAGATTAGGGGTTAATAAGTGTAGGTAGGTGTCGGCGACGTTGTGGGGGGCAGATTAGGGGTTAATAAATATAACATAGGGGTCGGCGATGTTAGGGGTAGCAGATTAGGGGTACATAGGGATAACGTAGGTGGCGGCGATTTGCGGTCGGAAGATTAGGGGTTAATTATTTTAAGTAGCTTGCGGCGACGTTGTGGGGGGCAAGTTAGGGGTTAATAGATATAATACAGGGGTCGGCGGTGTTAGGGGCAGCAGATTAGGGGTACATAAGTATAACGTAGGTGGCGGTCGGCAGATTAGGGGTTAAAAATTTTAATCGAGTGGCGGCGATGTGGGGGGACCTCGGTTTAGGGGTACATAGGTAGTTTATGGGTGTTAGTGTACTTTAGGGTACAGTAGTTAAGAGCTTTATAAACCGGCGTTAGCCAGAAAGCTCTTAACTCCTGCTATTTTCAGGCGGCTGGAATCTTGTCGTTAGAGCTCTAACGCTCACTGCAGAAACGACTCTAAATACCGGCGTTAGAAAGATCCCATTGAAAATATAGGCTACGCAAATGGCGTAGGGGGATCTGCGGTATGGAAAAGTCGCGGCTGAAAAGTGAGCGTTAGACCCTTTAATCACTGACTCCAAATACCAGCGGGCGCCCAAAACCAGCGTTAGGAGCCTCTAACGCTGGTTTTGACGGCTACCGCCGAACTCTAAATCTAGGCCTAAGACAGGGTAAGGCTAACCCGGCCTTCACATATTTTTGAGAGAGCCTATTTAACGAGAGTCGAGGTTTTTTAGATTTCCAAATAAACTTTGAAAACCAAAAAGACAGCTTCTCGAGATCCTTATTTAAAATCAATAGTGGGAGATTTTGTAAATGGTACAGGATTTTTGGGAAAATTATAGTTTTGATCAGATTAATTGAAGCCGACAGCGATAAAGGAAATGCAGCCCAAATCTTTAGATCATCTTGTATTTTCTGAAAGAGCCATCCGAAATTAGCCTGATACCACATCTTAGGATTACTATTGATCTCTAACCCCAGATACTTCACGGCCTTTACTTCCTGAAAGATTGTGACGCTGCTGGCCGAGCCACATCAACTCACTCTTCTGCATATTAATCTTGTAGCCCGCAAATGAGCTAAATAGATTTATTGTGTGAATCACTTCCGGGATAGTGACCGCCGTTTTATTCAAAAATAATAGAATGTCATCAGCGTATAGCAATATTTTCAAATTTTGGTCTCCCAAAGGAATCCCCGGTAGAATTTCAAGAAGTTTAATAGCTAAGGGTTCCAATGCCATATTAAAGAGCAGGGGCGAAAGCGGGCAACCTTGCCTCGTTCCTCTATGTAAAAAGATCTTAGAAGAGATCATACCATTGACCAGCAAATAAGAGACAGGTTTCTGATAAATCTTTTGTACAAAATTGGAAAAATTGCCCGAAAAGCCAAATTTAGATAGAGTGGTAAACAAATGTCTCCAAGAGATGCAGTCGAACGCTTTGACTGCATCTAGGGTAAGGACCGCAATATCCTTAAACTCATTCCTCTTCTTACACTGATCTGTATTCCATATAAAATCAACTAGTGTTATAAGTTTCCTTATATTTTTAGCAGAACTCCGGGATGGCATAAAGCCAACCTGATCTGGATGAATAAGTTTATCTTAACACTGGACTAATCTATGTGAAATAATAGAGGCGAGAATTTTATAATCCACATTAAGGACGGAAATGGGCCTATACGATGTAGGATCTTCCGGATTTTTCCCTTTTTTCAGGATCAGAGAAATATTAGCTGCTGAAAATAATGCTGAAATTGCACTACCATTTAGAAAATAACTATTGTATAAGTTTCCTAAAATAGGTATAACTTGCTTGGATAAGCTTTTATAGAATTCCGCTGGTAGACCATCAGGCCCAGCCACTTTGTTAAGTTTCGCCTGGTCTATAGCCTTACTTATCTCATCAGCCGAAATAGGCGCATTCAGCAATTCAAGGTCTTCAGCTGAAATTTTAGGAACAATAATCTGTGACCAAAAGTTCATCTGATTTTCTTCATTAAACTCCCCTTCAGCATATAATTGCTGGTAAAATTCTAGAAAAATTCCAGAAATCTCGTCTGCCTCAGAAGTACTTCTGCCCATATATTGAATCAAGGGAATCAAGTTCTTCTTGTCCCTAGCTTTAACCAATCTTGCCAGACTTTTAGCTGAGGAACCATGAAAACCCCTAAACCATAGGTTAATTTTTAACTCCTACTCCTGATGTTTTTGCATTAAAAAGGCATCTCTCTCCTTCTTACTATTTAAATATGTGGACCAGTTTTCTCTAGCACGATCACCACAATATTTCTTAAAGGCATTTCGCACTTGATTAGACAATTGCCTATCCCTGGCTCGGGATTTCTTATACCTTACATCCAAGAAGCTCTTAATGTCTCACCTTAGTACAGCTTTGCCAGCTTCCCAAAAAACTTCTATTTTATGTGAGTATGAGGAATTGAACCTAGCATATTCCTCCCACCTATGTTCTAACCATGACAAAAATCTAGGATCACTATATAGGTACCGCGGGTAAAAGAATCTGGGGAGTTTACTTTGAGTTCTATCCTGAGAATGCAACACAAGAGAAATTATGGCATGGTCCGAAATTGCGATCTCTCCGATCCCTGACTCCGGTTTGCCCAAAGAAAGTGACTCAGCAACTAGGAATAAATCTATACGTGAGAATGTTCTATGGGCTTTAGATTCACTGGCAAAACTCCGCAGATCTGGGTTCTGTCTCCGCCATATGTCACAAACGTGTAATTTCTGACAGAAGTTTAAAAAATACTTAGAGCTTCTATTGTTCTCCCGTAAATTTCTACCTGCCAGCCTGTCCAATTCTGGATATAAGGTCATATTGAAGTCCCCACCAATTACCAAATTCTCTTTAATGTACGGAAACAACTTAATTTTAATCAAGTCCCAAAGACCCGATTAAATTTATTGGGGCCATAAATATTACACAAGGTAATTTTAACATTATCTATACGTATGTGAAGAATAATAAATCTGGCCTCGGGGTCAATTTCAGTCTGAATAATCTTATAGTCTAAGGACTTATTTATAAGCATTGCCACCCCACATTTCCTACCTCTAGCCGGAGAAGAGATCACCTCTCCTACCCATCTTATCTGTAATTTCTTGGCTTCCTGTTCTTCGAGGTGGGTCTCCTGCAAAAGCGCGATATCTGGTTTACTTCTAGCAAGAAATTTGATAATCATCTTACGTTTAATGGGTGAAGAGATCCCTCCCACATTCCACGATACTAGTTTGAGCTTCATAAACTAGAGGCGACTATTAACCCCCAGAACCTGAAGGAAGGGAGGATGGTGGGGGAGAGAGGGAAAAAAAAAAAAAAAAGAGGGAAAGAAAAAGGGAAATGGGGGAGGCAACCTTGATCCAACATATAAAACAAAGCATACCAACATCGTCGTAAAATACCTGAAAAAAAACATTCAACATCGTCGTAAAATACCTGAAAAAAAAACATTGTAATGAACCTAAAAGGAGATTTCGATCTCACATGAGGACTAACCAAGAACCTCATTTATCTTTCAAAAATTCTTTCACTTCCCCTACCTCAGAGAAGACCAGGCGGGAACCCTCGTACTCAGCTATTATTTTAGCAGGATAAATCATTCGGGCCTGAATACCTTTGTTAATAATTTGAGTACAAAAAGGGGCCATCGTGCGTCTTCTCTGGGAGGTTTCAACTGAAAAGTCCTGAAACAAGAGGACCTTGCTATTACCAATTATTAAGGGCTCTTTCAGATTTTTAAACAGTTTCATTATTTCCAACTTATCCTGAAAGTTTAATACCTTGCATATACACATTCTACTTCTGCCCTGACCGGACTCTGGAGTTTTTTTTAGTCCAACTCTATGAGCTCTCTCTATCGCAATAGGTAACATAGACTGTGGAACTCCCAGTCTCTGCGGAAGTAACAACGAGGTAAATTTTAATAAATCATCAAATTCCGGAGCTTCTGGGAGACCCACAATCCGAATGTTATTCCTCCTCTCCCGGTCTTCCATGTCGTCTAGACGACCCTGTAAAATATTAATTTTAGCATCCTGCTGAACAATTGTATTCCCCTGGGCAGTGACTTGATCTTCTAAGTCTGAAATCCTATTCTCTGCTTCTAGGATTCTATTGGAGAACTGTCTAACTTCTGATGATAGAGCAGTAATTTCCAAGGTGATAGATCCCAACTCTTTTTTAATTACCTCAAATTGTGGTGAAAATAAATCTGATAGATGGGCAATTAAAGCCTGTGTGTCCACCATATTGGTACTTGACTCTGCCGCGGTATCTATACTAGATTCAAGAGTCTTAACTCTTCTATCTTTGACTCTACTCGGCATTTTAGGTGAAGAGGATTTCCCCTGTGATAAAAACTTATCCATAGATTAGTGAAAAAACGTGAGTGAGTTATTGTGAAGAAAAACACGCAAAAAACAAAAAAGTGAACTGGTGCACGAAACAAACAACGTGATTAGGCCACGTGAATTGAGCCACAATAGAAGAAAAGAATCATACCACGATATCCAACCAACACCCAGTGCTCTTGAGAGAAAACAACACCAAATAGCAAGTTAATCACAAATTAATAGCCTCTCACAAAAGGCCACACAGCCCTTACTGAAATAGGGAGAGACCTTCCCTGACAATAACTTGAGGGCTAAGACTAGCTCTACCCTAAACTTCAACCTGTTCTTGCTCTTTTCAACATGAAGTAGAAATTCTCAAGGATCTAAAATAACTAGGATTTAGCCAACCAGCCTTCTAAGCAAACCTTCTCTACTCATAAATTAGCTGGAACTTTTACCAGTAACAATCATATACTAGTGTTAACTATAATATTCAAGCTTACAGTAATGACAACAGAGTGTAATGCATCCAAAACATAAGGAGAATGAGCAATGGGGTAGTTATAACAACCACTTCATGTCTTAAGGAGCTGAGCTACCAGACCCAAAAAAAAAAATATAACACAGCAATTTTTAAACAGGACAGTCCAAGCACTTCTTGACCGTGTGAGACTTTAGGAGACCTCCATATAGTCTAGCCCACAACTCAAGCCTTTAACATCCAGGGTCAGCCGTTTTTCACCGGCAACTGGTGCTAAATGTTAACCTGCCAGCACCCCCAGCCAGCTGGTGCTTCTTACAGCAACTGTGCCAGAGAGAAAGATTTATAGAGGAAGAAATAACGGGGCTCCTTTCTCATCAGCTCCAAAGTCCGTGTAGCCTCTCTGTATAGAGAAAATTAGGCAAGATTCTCCCGAGATTAACCAGCAACTGCTTATATACTGGCACCGTACAGAGCTGCCCCTTGGGAAGCAACCGAGTATTGTGGATCAGAGTCCCGGCGGCAACCCCAGCCTCAAACCAGCAGCCTGGATCCTTGTAATAAGAGTCTGCTTTGCGCCCTCCTCCGCTGCTATTTTTACTCAATGAAGCGTACCTCCAATTCTAAGGCCAGGTTCCAAGGAAAGAACGTATAGAGACAGAATCACAATTATTCTGTGCTTGGCAACCGCCTATTTTGCAAGATATTACTCCCATCATCTATTGCCCCTTCTGATAGCTGTTTATTCAGCTCACGGCAAAAAAGTTCACTTACAACCAGACAGCACTGTAGTAACTGGCGGACCCCCAGCCTCCAACCAGGCTCCTTATAACAGTTCTTTTAAAGATTGAGACCCAGACAGGGCATCTTACCTAAATGGCAAGTTCCAAATAGCTCAGCTACTCTCCAGGGAGCGCCAAGGATGCAGCCTGTTTGCTGCTGCGGGATCCCTGGATAACTCTGCTGATCACCAGGCAAGCCCAAAGTCGGCTTGTTGCTTCAGTAACACTGGATCACTCTGCGGCTCTCCAGGGAGCACCCAAGCAGCCAGACAACCTGTTACTGTATAGTCCGGCTCTGACTTTACCGCTCACCAGGGAGCAACCAAGAAAGTAAACCGGCTTACTGCCGAGCGTATGCCTCTGCTGCTCACCAGGGAGCGTCCAAGGATGAAGTCGGGCTTGCTGCTGTAATACCGCTGCTGGAGCTGTAAAGGCCCAATCACCGGGCCCTGGAACTTCGACAATCCCCTCAAGGTAAGCTTGTGAAATTAAAAAGAAAAGCTGACTGGCGTGCAGTCGCTGCCAAAAGGCTCGATAGACTCTATCTCCCGCGCGGGTCACAATCCCGCAGAGCGCCACACTCGAACCCTAGGCAAGCATCCTAGGTAAGTGGCGGAGAGCGGGGATCTGATGCAGACGGCGTCCTCTCACCACACTGGCCAGCAGGTGAACTGCAGGCTCCTCCCCTACCAGAGTCCAGTTTAGCGTGGTCATTCTAGATAAAGAACATTATATGGAAGAAGCTAACAGAATCCTAGGAGACTCAAATACATATATTATCTTAACAAAGAATCCTAAGAAAGAATACACCTCCACTCTTCAAAAACTACTTATAGAAGCATTTAACCAAAATATAATAACAGAAGAGGAATTTGATTTTCTTTATAAAACAGATTCCAAGACCGCAATCTTTTATTTTTTACCCAAATTACATAAGCATGCAACAAGGCCACCAGGGAGGCCGATTATTAGTAGGATAGATTCTTTAAGTTCAAACTTGTCAGCATTCATAGATTTTTTTTCTCCAGCCCTATGCACAGAAGGCAAAATCTCATTTAAAAGATACTAAACATGTTTTACAAATCATACAAAATATACCCTGGCAAGAAAATTACTTTTGGGTCACCATGGACGTGACTTCTCTGTATACCATAATTGATCACAAAAAAGGGATTGAGGCAGTAAAATGGAAACTATCAGAAGATAAAGATTTATCACCAAAATTACTAGATTTCATACTTAGAGCCATAGAATTTATTCTATATCACAACTTTTTTTGGTTCAATGGGAACTACTATTTACAGATTTGTGGGACTGCCATGGGCACCAGGTTTGCACCAAGTTATGCCAATATTTACATGGACTATTTTGAGACGACTCATATATGGCATAATCAAGAATTTGGTGCAGACCTGGTGTCCTGACATAGATATATAGATGACATTCTGTGCATATGGAAGGGGGGTGAGTCCAAACTCATGGAATTTGTACAAATACTTAACAACAACAATCAGCAAGTCACATTATCAGTAGAATATGACAAAAAAGAAATACAATTTTTAGATTTAACTCTTTACACTATAGATGAAAAAATCCACAGCAAAACATACTTTAAGAAGTGTGACACTAACACTTACATTAGACATGATAGCTGCCACCATCCTAACTGGCTAAAGTCAGTACCAAAAAGCCAATTCCTACGAATACGCAGGAACTGCAGCAATATAGATGATTACGAACAACAATCAAGAATACTTAAAGAAAGATTCATACAAAAGGGATATGACCAAAGAGCGTTAGAACAAGAAAGAAAAGAAGTTGGAAATAAAATAAGATCAACTCTGTTAGAAAACAAATATAAAAATCAGACCTCATTTAATAATAATTTCCCTAAATTTGTGACCACATTTAATGTAGAACATCATACAATCAAAAAAATTATAAAAAAGCACTGGCACATTATAAAGGAAGATGAATATCTAGGACCTATAATTCCAGCTAAGCCCACAGTTATCTTCAGAAAAGGACAACATTTGAAACAGAAATTAGCTCCCTCACTGATAAAAGGCATAGCCCCCAAAAAACCTTTACAAATAAGTAACATGACAGGCTTCTTCACTTGCGGCAAATGCAAAGGTTGTAACTACACCAGAAGAACACACAAAACATTTGACACAGTTACGGGAACATTTTTTGAAATAAAAGAATTCATTACTTGCAAAAGTAAAAATGTGATATCCTTATTGCAATGTGGCTGCAAAATCCAGTATTTAGGACAAACGTCCAGATTTTTAAAAACAAGAATCATGGAACATCAAAATAAAATAGAAAAGAATCATGATGACCACGGAGTGCCGCTACACTGCAACAATTGTGAACATTTCACAAAAGAATCCTTTCTATGGATAGGAATTGAGAAGGTTGAACTTCATTGGAGGGGTGGTAATCTGGCGAAACAACTAGATCAAAGAGAATTAAAATGGATGCATACACTTAGAACATATGCCCAATCGGGTCTAAATAAGGACACAAAAATTGCTGCCTTTGTCTAAATAACTCTTGACATATGAAAGGGGGCAAAATAAATGATAAATTCAAAATGTGAAAATATGGGGCCTAAATAAATCAGTAAAATTTTTTGCTCTTGTTGAGGTGAATACTTATATTCGTGAAAGGAATCTAATTTCACTCCGTTCACGAGTATAAGGACACAAAAAAATTTGCTGTTTTTGTCTTAAAAACCTTCAACATATGAAAGGGGGGCAAAACAGATGACAATTTATAATGTGTTCCTAAAAAAAATGGGGCCCAAATAAACCAGTAAAATTTTGGTAAAGTGAATATTGAAAAACATTAGTACATGAAAGGGGGCAAAATAAATATGTATTTATACAGACAGTTCATGTTATATCATCACACTTAATGCATATATATACACATATTGTACAAAAGAATATAATTCTCACACTTAATTTCAAGAAATTATACGCAACACACAAGTCGCTGTGTCAATATTTAACATTCAATAAGTATAGAAGTCTCTTTATAATATGGATGTTTAAATATACAAAGTATCTATTCTAACTTGTAACAAACTTCTAAGTGGCAATTTATTCTACCTTCTCTAAATATTTGGATAAGTAGAATTCATAAAAGAAACTTTGTATCTGTGAATAACACTTATGTCTCTTTATTTTGAAAAAAAAGGCAATCAACATCACTATATCAGAAACTGTTTTTCATTGGACATTCTATAACATGTGATCCTCACTGATATATCAGACCTGAATGGGAACTTAAAATAGAGAACTACCTGAAAGGGAACTACAAAACATCACTATACCAGAAACTGAATTTCATTGGATAACCTATAACATGTGATCTTCACCGGACCTGAAAGAGAACTTAAAACAGAGATCTACCTGAAAGGGAACTACAAAACCGGCGAACATGATGATATCTACAGAAATTTTATATTGTAAAACAAACCTATAGTTTCTAATATAATTAATATTGTTTTTTATGTTCTTTTAGATGTTTATTTTAAACTTACAATTGAAATTTTGAATCGGGTGTAAACCTGCTCTCCTCCAATGGGGAAGCAGGTAGCGTTACTGATATGTTTTTAAAGGCCGCCTGTGCAGCGGAAAGGTATGCTTTGGTTTGTAAAGCACTTTTATTGCTCTTGAGAAAGAAGGCTGGGACCGTTGAAACTCGTTGAGCCAAATAAAGACACACTTTTTTACTGTATCTGTGATATTGTCTTTTCATATTGGGAAGGAGCCGGTAACCTACAATATACACTGTGAGTAGATATTCACCTTTGTATGGTGTATTGCCCGATATTTCAGCACCACTATTTTGCACCTAGAGTTATACAACCGAGGAAGGAAAGGAAGACACCAACGACTGATACAAGTTTGCACTAAGCTGAACCAGCGCCTCCAGCTAGAATATCCTCTATCCTGTAGTCTTTTCTTTAGGGTTGTACTTTCCCTATCGCAAACCTCAGGGCTCGAGCAGTTTCTTTTAACCCTCATAAGTTGTCCCTTGGCTATTCCGCCAAAGACATGCTTCGGGTGATTACTTGCTGCATGCAATATAGTATTGCCTGAGATAGGCTTGCGATAAAGGAAAGTACTAACCTTTTCTTCTCCTTCATTACCTCTGTTACGGTACCAACTGTGTACCAAGGGTTAACCCCAGATGAACAATGTCCTGCATAGACAATCAGCAATTCACAACCCAGCCAGTTTCAGGTTTAAAACAGAATGACAACTTTATTTGAAGGCAGCACACAGATTTATACAGGTTTTTGACCCCCCCTCAGATGGGGGTTGAAAGAATGTTGTACATTAGATAAAAGGGAGAAGCGCCCTTGACATGATACAATAGAATTATATTACTTAAATACTTTACTTAGGCAGATAACAACTTAAACACATTTGGCTTGTCTTATCACCTAGCGTCTGTTCTCTGAGGGTGATTAAACAATGGCCTGTTTATTACTTAAATGTAATTATAGCACACAATAGCTGAGGCCAGAAAACCTGTCTTTAGAAATTAGATTCTTAAAGCTAAACACAGTTAACTCTTTCAGTCCTGACAGAAGGGTCTGTCACATAGCTCCCCCCTTGTGGAACACTCCGGCAGACCCGGCTTGACCCTTTTGCGGGTCAACCTGGGGATGACCGGACTAAGGGGTGGTAGGCATGTCAGTTTGCTGGGACAATCCATCTGTATTCCCGTTATGAGAGAGAATCCCTGTCTGTATAAATAAGGGTTCAACCTCTTCAGTGCCCCGACTAGGGCTAAACAGTCCTTCAAAATATCATCGGCTTCTTTACGTGGTTTTTGTACCTGCTCTTTATAGGTATCCACAATCCCTTCATACTGACATAGGGTGCCCTTGAGTTGCTGCACCTCACTATGAGCCAGCGTCAGCTTCTCCTCCAGTGTCACTAAGTTTGTCCTTAATGTTTCATGTTCCACTCTCAAGCTGGTGTTTTCTGCAGTCTGTCGGTGCAGCTTGTCTAGCAGAGATTCCTGTTCTAAACGTGCTTTTTCCTCTGCACTCCTCTTCTCTCCCGCTAGCACTGTTACATGATTATTTAACGTGACCATTTTATCCTCTACGTGACTCTTCTCCTTCATCAGCTCATTGTAACGTGACTCCCACATATCAATAGCGGATAGAGATTTACTGAGCTCAGCGTCCTGGGGCTTAGCAGCAGGGGGGTCAGTCTCTGCTGCACGGATCTGAGCACGGGTAGTCACAGGGTTAACATCAGCGGGACCCATGGGAGCATAGGCAGAAACAAGGGGGACCAAGGTATTTCCAAGGAGAACATCAGCTGGTAAATCCTTCATGACCCCCACATTCACAGGTCTAGCGCCCCCTCCCCAATCCAAATGCACCCTGGCAACAGGCAGGCGGAACACAGTGCCCCCTGCTACCCTCACAGCCACAGTGTCTCCTGTGTGCTGTTTCTCAGACACCAAGTTCTTTCGAAGCAAGGTCATGGTAGCACCAGTATCCCGTAGACCACTGACCTCCTTCCCATTCACTTTAACCAGTTGCCGGTTATTCCGGTGGGCAGCTTGCACAAGGTCTGCCTCATGTAGGATGCCCCAGCATTCTTGCGCCTCTACGTAGCGGGCCGCAGGCTGAGGGTTACGTGGGATTCTGCTGGCGGGTCTTCTCCAGGACTGTGCTTGGTTCGCTGCATTTAGGGGACACTCTGGTCTTTTGTGCCCTAGTTGCTTACATCTAAAGCACCGAATCGGTTGTGAGTAGCCCCGCAAATTGAACCGGGCTCTCTGAGGGTAGTTCGTGGCCGGAGGCCGTGTGGTATAGCGGTGCGCTGGGGGTTGGTAACTGGCAGCTGCTGGGGTGACTGGGGGTCTGTACTCCACTCTAGCAGGGGGCTTAGTGGTAGCAGTGTCCAGTTTGCGGGCATCCGTATACTCATCTGCCAAGCGAGCCGCTTCATGCAGGGTGGAGGGTTTACGGTCCCGAACCCACTCTCGAACTCCTGCGGGTAACTTGTCGAAGCAATGTTCCAACAGGAATAGCTGCAGCACCTCTTCCCCAGATACGGCTTGGCACCCCGCTATCCAGTGAGCTGCTGTGCGGTGCACCTTACATGCCCACTCAAGGTAGGAATCACCAGCTAATTTAACAGTGTCTCTGAACCGCCTCCGGTATGCCTCCGGTGTAACCGCATACCTGGAGAGCAGAGCCTCTTTTACAGTATTATAATCCCCGACTTCCTCATCTGGAATGGCCCGAAAAGCCTCACTGGCCCGGCCGGATAATTTTCCGGATAATATCGTGACCCAGTCCTCTGCGGGTACCTTGTGTAGTGCACATTGCCTCTCAAAATCCGCAAGGTACCCATCAATCTCTCCTTCTGTTTCCAGGAAGTTTTTAAAAGCTGCAAAATTCACTTTTCTCTTTTCCACTGGGTTTGCTGCAGCGCCGCTTTGGCGAAGTAGGTTGGCTTCCACAGCTGCTATGACCCGGTCGATAATTTCCGCAGATGGGTTGGGGCCATAATGTGCCAGTCTTATTTTGACAGCCCGGTCAAAACTTGCTTCTTCAGGGGTTCTGTCTGCTATGCTGGGCCCATTGGTTCCTTCTGTCCCTGGTACTCTTTCCATCTTAGTCAGTATTGTAATAATCCCCCTCTTCCTGAGGTTACTGGCTTGTGTAGTTGCTCTTCTGGGCGATAAGGATTCTCCCGTCGCTTGCCACCAATGTTACGGTACCAACTGTGTACCAAGGGTTAACCCCAGATGAACAATGTCCTGCATAGACAATCAGCAATTCACAACCCAGCCAGTTTCAGGTTTAAAACAGAATGACAACTTTATTTGAAGGCAGCACACAGATTTATACAGGTTTTTGACCCCCCCTCAGATGGGGGTTGAAAGAATGTTGTACATTAGATAAAAGGGAGAAGCGCCCTTGACATGATACAATAGAATTATATTACTTAAATACTTTACTTAGGCAGATAACAACTTAAACACATTTGGCTTGTCTTATCACCTAGCGTCTGTTCTCTGAGGGTGATTAAACAATGGCCTGTTTATTACTTAAATGTAATTATAGCACACAATAGCTGAGGCCAGAAAACCTGTCTTTAGAAATTAGATTCTTAAAGCTAAACACAGTTAACTCTTTCAGTCCTGACAGAAGGGTCTGTCACAACCTCTAAGAGTAATATCCAGAAAATTGATCTCTTTTTTGTTCCATTCATGTGTAAAAGTAATGCCACAGTCTGATTCATTTAAGTATTTTACAAACTCTTTAGCATCATTCTCAGTTGTGTTCCAAATTATAACCAGGTCGTCTATGAATCTTTTATATAGACTGATACCCTGTAGATAGGGGTTATTATCTCCATAGATTATAGCTCTTTCCCACCAACCTAAAAATAGGTTGGCGTATGATGGGGCAAAGCGTGCACCCATCGCCGTACCCAATCTTTGGAGATAATACTCTCCTTCGAACATAAAAAAGTTATGTTCTAGCAGAAATTTCGTTATTTCGAGGCTATACTCTATCATGCCTCCATCATAATCTGTATTATTTTCCAAGAAATATTTTACTGCTTTTAAGCCCAAATGATGGGGTATGGTAGAGTATAAAGACACCACGTCCACTGTAAGCCAACTATGGGTGTTGTTCCATTCAAAGTTATTCAACAATTTAATAATGTGTGTAGTATCTCTAACAAAGCTAGAAAGCCTACTCACAATGGGCTGTAATATATCATCTAACCATTCACATAGGGGTTCAAGAAGGGAGCCATTTCCAGACACTATGGGTCGACCTTTTATATTATCTAACCCTTTATGGGTCTTGGGCAAATGGTAGAATATAGGTGTATGTGGATATTCCACCATGAGATAGTCAAAAGTATTTCTATCAATATAATCATATTCTAAGCCAGTATCTAAAATATGTGATAACTTTTTCTTAAAGATCTGGGTTGGATTGCTTCTTAAATGTATGCATGTATTCGTGTCCAATATTTGACGTTTTGCTTCTGCTACGTACCAATCCCTATTACAGACCACAATATTCCCACCTTTATCTGATCTTTTTATGATCAGATCATCCTTCTTTTGTAGTTGAATAAGTGCTTCTCTTTCTTTGTATGTTAAATTGTGTCTTTTCTGTTCACATTTATATTATAATACTTCCAAATCTTCTACTACTCTCTTGTGGAATAATTCAAGGGATTTACCCCTGGTCTGCAATGGATAAAATTCAGACTTGCACTTTTACCCTACATGTTGTGTAATGCCTATATCTGTAGTGCTTGGATTGCTTTCTTGTTCTAAATTTTCTAAGAGGGTTAAAGTTTTTGCCTGTTCAAAATGTATTGTGTCGTTACTGCTTGTATTATGTTTATTTTCCTTCTCACTATATATAAAGTTGCTTTGAGAAGAATGTTTTTTACGAGTGAGCCCTCTAACAAATTTATTGAGGTCGAGGATGGTATGAAACATGTTAAAATTACTAGAGGGACAGAAGTTTAAACCATAGCTCAAGACCTTAATTTCAGTTTATGTTAGGGGATATGTAGATATATTAATGACTGTATGATCCGTCACTAATGAATTACTTTTCTCTTCCCTATTTTCTATAGTGTTTTTGCTGTTTTTGTTTCCCTTAATAGGTATCTGCTTTGCCTTCCTCCCCTCTGAGTAGTGCCCTTTTCGACTGATATTTCTTGTTGTTGCCCCCCTCCCTTCAGTTGCTGTGTGGCCTCTTGAAAAAAATGATGTTGATCTATTTCTGCTGCTTTCCTTGCATCTATTCTATTGGCTGTTATATAAGATTACTGTGATAACAAACATACAAAAATCACAGGAAAAGAGTCCAGCTTTCCAATAAGTTAAAACAAAGTCTTTATTAGATCCATTAAAAGTTGTGGAAAAACAGCAACAGCAAAATACTGAAGGTGTAGAAGGCGCAGCACTGTATGGCTTACATGTTTCGGATAAACTATGTAGTCATAGCCTACAGTGATGTGCCACACACCTGTTAAAAAAACCCTAAGAACAAATGTGATTGGCTTAAAAATAATAAACCCGCCCTCATACTTGAACAAATCAGTGTTTGGGTCAGCATTTCTCACCTGTGCAGAGAAAACACGTACAAACTATAGCATGATAAGATCTGTTGCAATTACAACCAATGAAATTGAAAATATATAGTAAACATATATATTGGAGAACTGTGGAACCTATAGACACCTGGGATAATAACATTATGTTAGATTAACAAAATCAAAAGAATTGATTTTATTAGAGACGCCAGATAGGACATGAAGACTGAGTATTGGACATAATAAAAAAGGGAATCTTAATAAGAAACTATTCATTACATCATCCAAGATAACTTATTGTGGGGATAAAAGTATAAAACCCTACTAGAAATAAACTAGTCTGATGGCAAGTAAATGGGCACATATTAATAAATGTCTATTAAGAGAAAAACAATATGGCACACATGAGTAAGTATTAGCTAAACCTGCTAAGTCTATAAACCTATTGGAAAATTAAATTAAAGATGCACCAATGGTTGGAAAAGCTAATGTGAACAATGTGATTACTATGTTTAATCTAAAGATACTTGGATATGGAAGATGAACTGTAGTAAGGGGATGGTGTTAGTACTGAATTGTTTACCCTATTGCAGAAATTGGAGTATTACTCCCATAAATTCATGACATCATATCTGGAATTCAGACCATTTGACAAACGTGTGCCCATGGTGAAGATCCAGTAAGCTTGACGCCTGGCAAGAAGTTGATTGACGTCACCTCCCCTAGTGGGTGTGATGACTTTCTCAATACCACACCATTTGAAACCTCTCAGATCATTATAATGATATGTTCCAAAATGTTGGACAATGGGTGTGGATGCCCTTTTAGTAGAAAAGGAAGATAAATGTTCCCTGATGCGGGAATTGAGATCACAGGAAGTGAGTCCTATATATTGAATTTTACATAAAGTACATTCAATTAAATATATAACTGACTCCGTTCTACAATTAATGCAAGCATTTATCATGTAAGTCTTTTTGGTCACTTCACTGGTGTAATCCTTTGTGATTCTTGCGTATTCACGTGGCTTACATTTGCGGTGCCCGCATTTATACATGCCAGTGTGTTTAAGCCAAGAACCTTCCTGCTTCTTTGCTGGTCTAAGTAAGGTAGGGGAGAGCATGGAGCCCAGTGTTGGACTTTTGCGATATGAACACCTAAGCCCCTTTTGAACAGTATCTACTAATTTGTCTTCTGCCAATAGTATCTTAAAGTGTTTACGCACTATATTACAAATTTGTGGGTACTGTGCGCTATGTGTTGTCACAAAGGTGACACTCTGTTGTGTACTTTTCTCCATTGTTTTGGTGGCCAGAAGATTTTGTCTGGGGATTTTCTGAACCTGATGTCTAGCTTTCTTGATAGCCTTTATAGGATACTGTCTATCTAAAAGTCTTTTCTCCAAGTATTGGGACTCTTTATCAAAATCAGATTGATCTGTGCAATTTCTCTTCAACCTAATATATTCCCCTTTGACAATGGCAAAGAGAACATGCATAGGATGACAACTTGTTCCCAATAAAAGAGAATTACCAGAGATAGGTTTCCTATATATTGTAGACTTGATCAACAAAAGGCAAAACAGTCTCAGGGTCACCGGTCCAAATGAAGAGAAGATCATCTATGTATCTCCTATAAAAGGAGATACATCGCAAAAATGGATTACTATCTCCAAAGATGTGGTAAAACTCCCACCATCCCAGGAACAGGTTCGTAAAGGATGGTTTGAATTTAGCTCCCATAACAAACATACATGCAGACAACTAAGCAAATTAAACTGAACAATCCAGGAGTCATTATTTAAGACGGGCTGAAATATCTGGAGAAGAGTAGCAATGCATTATCAACCCCCCAGGGCTTATCTGCTGACAGGGTAAGGTCTCTCTGGATATGTAAATGTCTCCTTGCAGTAGTTTAGCTAGCCTAATCAATAAAAGTGTGTCTCAGCTTTGCACAAAAAAGTGGGATCTTTGGGAAGTTCAAGAGCTGTATCATACTGTATGGAGGAATGAGACATTAATCTGTGAGCCAAAGTCATCATAAAAGCTGTATTGAGCTTTGTTGTCGTATAGAAAGCTCAATCTCACTGTGTTCTCTGTTATCCTTGGCTCCCCCAAGACCCCTCAGAAATATCAACAGCATCGAGTTCTGTCCTGCCCACAAGGACATGTTCGATGTTCTTGTAGTTACGGTAAGAGAGATGGACATCGTTCGTCCTGATGTAGTTGTGTGACGGGTGGGTTTGAAATGTCCGCTGGTATGGTGCTTGACATAGCAGGAGACCTCACTTTAAAACAAGGCTATCGTGGTAGAGAATCAAAAATACATTTTAAAGTATACTTACACTCATAATAACACTATCTAATAAAAATTATTTAAAGGGATATGGAACCCAAACTTTTTCTTTCATGATTCAGATGAGATTTTAAATTACTTTCTAATTTACTTCTATCATCAATTTGTCTTTGTTCTCTTGGTAAAAGGGAATGCAGTATTTAGGTAGAGTCTTGGGGGCTGATTTATCAAGTCCCGTATGCATTTAAATGCATCTGTTTCCGCGCAAGCCTTCAGGCTCGCCGGAAACAGGAGATAAGACCGCTGCTCCTTAACTCGTCCGCCACCTCTGAGGCGGCGGACAGCTATCAGTGCGATCGGATACGATCAGGTTGATTGACACCTCCTGCTAGATTGGCCGCAAATCTGCAGGTGGCGGCATTGCACAAGCATTTCACTAGAAATGCTTGTGCATTTATCTATGTGCGACAGACATTGTTAAACCGGCCCCTTACAGGGAATTTCATAATAATCAACACAAATTAAAATTGAATGTAATGTGTCCCTTCAACCCTGTTACAGTCTTCATCCCTGTCACACTATTCTCAACCATATCACGTTAATGTTTTTGGAAAGTAAAATAAGGAAGACAATAAAAGATGAAAGCATTTCTTGCTGAGTACCACCTGACATGTTAAGGGCTAACACAATAAAGTTGTGGTTTTAGTTAAACATCTAAAGTTATATTAAAAAAAATCAAACATAAGGAGACCACAGACACAAAATTTGTCTATTTGTAACTTTGATTACATAAAAAAAATATCAGAAATGTTACATTTGTAGTCATTCAATTGTTATGAGAGACACATGAGCAGTAGGTAGATGTTTTATCACAAGCTTTGTCCCTTTTTAAACAACATTCCAATTTACTTTTTTATGTTGTTATTTGAAAAATGTACAGGTTCATACATAAGACACCATTTTTGAATGTGCTTAAATACCTGGTTACCTATTCAATAATATTGAAATAACAAACATTTAACTTCAAAACTAATTTTTGTTCGCTCATTTGTTTGTATTCTTGTAAGTCCTTATTGCTTGTTGCTGGTCCATATAGTTCCAGTCCTCACGTTATCCATATAAAGGAATACAGCCAACAACATATGAATGTGATAAACCATATTTAGTTACAACAATAATGTATACGACTGTCATCTTGTCGAGATATTACATAAAAACATACTAATAAATCATAGGAGAAATGTTCTAAATGTTTTCTCCACATACTCTTTCCAAGTGGCTTTCATCAGGATATAAATGTCAACACATTTAGATCTCATAAAATGATACTCTTCCAGCCTAATCAGATGATTACATTCTTGTAACTAGTGTGTAAGTGAAGGTGCGGAAGAACTTTGTGAGCTAGTGACATTAGCATATGTGGATAGATTATCGTACATGGTGCTAAGAGAGTCCTGTGAATCTTCTACATATTCCATGCGATGTCCTAAATCCTTTATGTCTTTTTTCATATTAACAAGTTCAGATGTGATTAACGTTTTGAGGGCGTCAAAGTCAGCCTTTGTAGGTAGATTTGCTATATTGTCTCTGAGTTCCCTGACACACTCTTCTGACATAGTGGTGGCTATAGATGACTCTTCTGTAAGGGTCTTTGTTATTTGAGACTGAGGTGTTAGCGCCATCTGAGGAGATGTGGATTCCTGAAAGTAACTGCTGACAGGTTTAATGCCAGCCGTTTGAGCTTTCTGTGTCTTATCAGGCCTAGTAGACCTCCTGGACATGATAATTATGATATCTTGCTTTCTATAGATAGTGTATTCACCGGTATATCTGTTTTTATTGTAGTTATAGAGACCAGCTACACCTCCAGCATGTCTCACATCAATAGCTATGACCCCTCATAAAAGATGAGCTCTGACTGCACATTATGTATACGGCTAAGTCACTGTTGTGTATTATAGACCTTTATTCCCCAAATTTTGGGCCTGTCGTTTATGTGTGGCATAATTACTAACTTAGTGCAGCGTGGCAAACCTTGCACGTTTTAGGGGTGTTATTTATTGCAGGGGTGTCTTCTAAGTATCCCCTGAAAACCGTGGTTCTAACGGCCATGAGACTTTTTTAAACAAACATTGCGTGGCAGACCCATGTGTCCCAGTCCGAATAGGTCTCTGGTATAAGTCAGCAGGTAAATCCCCACATTGTAGTTATACAGCCTTCGGTAAGTAGCTCACCTCATTTATCCTGTGCAGTGCACACTCATGTGGAAGCAGGGCTTGGAATGCCTAGGGTGCTTGTTAGTAAAGCGGTCTGTTGCCAGCCAAGATGGCGACCGCGAGTGAGTCCTGCGGAGCAGTGCAGCAGTCACAACGCCCTGTTTGTTCAGTAGGGGCTGAGTGTAACTGATCCCAGTGATGTGGGGACCTTTATGCCTCAAATGGGTGCGAAGGAGATGACCCGCATCTTGTGTTCTAATCGGTGTAGTCTCACACTAGCACGGAGCTTCACTCTGCTTCTCAAAGAAGCACACATTTTTCAGCTAACACGCGATCTTGCGAGAAATACACACTGCTCTGTCATATTACGTATACCACATAATGCACAACAAAAACACACATCAAATGTACTAACAACAATCACGCAACATAGCACATACGCATTACACATTCACAATCGGAAAAGAACAACAATAAACATGATTTACACTAAACGAGGAATACAGAAATACATTACGATCTTGCAACACGGAACAAAACAACACGAAAAAAGAATTGCACACTCATACACAAACAAAACATTTGCATTCAAGATTACGGAATATTAGTACAAAGAAACATTTACACCACTTCACAAATACGACACCATCACAAATATTGATTTACATTTACTGATAATTTTTGTGGACAATGTTATGGAAAACGATCACTATGACATCATCACATTATACACATTCCACAAATACTAACTCAATATGAGCATGCGCATATTCACACAACTAATACACATTGCACACATACTAATTACTAACAAAGCACACCTGAACATACTTTACTCATCGTCCTGTGCATTTCCAGCTGTGGATTCAAGCATTGACTCTAAACGCATCATACGTTGTGTAGCAGAGAGGCAGTAGGATCTGTAATATATTTTGGGTAGGCAGGGACAAGCAAGTAACTACTCTTGGTAATTGTAGCAGATAGGCAGTAGGATCTGTAATATCTTTTGGGTAAGCAGAGACAAGCAAGTAACTACTCTTGGTAATTGTAATAATAACCCCTTTCCACCAAGAACTAGACGACACATAGCTTGGGAGTCAACAACAACTTTTTCTTCAACTGAAAAAGAAACAAACACTTTTTAAAAACAGTCTCCCCTACAAGGGGTTTCCCAACTGAAACAGCAGGGAGTTTAAACAGTAACATACAGTTTAACATACATTTTAACCATTAGCCTAAATAACAATTCCTGCATAGTTCATAAGTGGCGAGGTTTGCCACAATGCTCCCCCAGAACCAAGCCGGCATACCCAGTCTGATCCCAACGGATTGGCTTGGGGAGGTCCGGAGGAGTGTTCACAGATCAAGGTTCAAGTTCAGTTTGTCTGGACAACCCGTCGGCGTTGCCGTTTTGCTTCCCAGGTCGGTTAATGGATTGTTAAGTCAAACGGCTGCAGCACCATACTCCAGCGCAACAGCCGGGCATTGTCTCCGGATACCCTGTTCAGCCACACCAACGGGTTGTGATCTGTGAGCAGGGAAAATTGTTGTCCATATAGATATGGTTGAAGTTTCTTGAGGGCCCACACCACGGCCAGGCATTCCTTTTCGATGGCGGCGTAGCTAACTTCTCGGGGTAACAGTTTCCTGCTTAGGTAGGCCACAGGATGCTCGCTGCCATCAGCCCCGACTTGGCTCAGCACGGCTCCCAATCCAAACATAGAAGCGTCTGTATGGACGAGAAAGCGTTTCGTTGGATCCGGGGTAGCAAGGATAGGGGCATTTAAGAGAGCGTTTTTCAGTTCTTGGAATGCTTGTTCACACTCTGGGCTCCAGGTAACAATCTTAGGAAGGTTTTTACGGGTGAGGTCGGTGAGGGGTTTGGCTAGGGTACTATAATTAGGTACAAACTTCCTATAATAGCCTGCGGTACCTAGAAAGGCTAGCACTTGGGTCTTGGTACGGGGAGTGGGCCACTTGGCTACGGCCTCTACCTTGGCCGGTTCGGGCTTCTTCTGCCCGCTACCTACTCGGTGCCCTAGGTACTGGACCTCCGCCATCCCTATATGACATTTGCTAGGCTTAAGGGTTAATCCTGCCTCCCTAATGCGATCTAGGATCGCCCCTATATGGTTCAAATGCTCGTCCCAGGAGCTGCTAAATATAGCTATGTCGTCTAAATAGGCGCATGCGTACTCTTGGGACCCATCCAGTAGCCGATCTACCATTCGCTGAAAAGTAGCCGGAGCGTTCTTCATCCCGAATGGCATGACCTTGAATTGGTACAGGCCAAACGGGGTGACGAACGCTGATTTGGGGATGGCATCCTCAGCTAGTGGGATCTGCCAGTAACCCTTACACAGATCTATGGTGGTGAGGTAGTGGCCTCGAGCCATTTTATCCAGGAGCTCATCTATCCGGGGCATAGGGTAGGCGTCAGAGACGGTTTTATCATTAAGTTTCCGGTAGTCTATGCAGAAGCGGGTCGTGCCGTCCCTCTTCGCCACTAGAACTACCGGCGAGGCCCATGGGCTGTCCGAGTGTTCAATCACTCCTAACTGTAGCATCTCGTCAATCTCCTTCCGTATATATTCTATCACCGATTCTGGTATGCGGTAAGGAGGTTGACGCATGGGGAGGTGACCTGGGGTTTCTACCCTATGGGTGGCCAGTCGGGTATATCCAGGCACGTTGGAGAACGTGTCTCTCTTTTCCTGCAGTAGCTCTGCTATTTGAGCTCGTTCCCGAGGACTTAACCGCTCACCCAATTGTACCTCTCCCAGACCTTCGTTCCGGTTCTTCATTCCTAGGAGGTCGGGAAGAGGTAAACTGTCTGCGTCGTCCGCGGCAGGGGCGCAAATAGCATTCACCTCCTCTGCGCGTTCATGGTACAGCTTCAACATATTTACATGGAGCATGCGTCTACCGCCTTCTCCAGTACATGGGCCGATCACATAGGTGGTGTCACAGATTTGTTCCACTACCTTGTATGGGCCCTGCCAGGAGGCCTGCAGTTTATCATTTTTGACCGGTTTTAAGATTAGCACCTTCTGCCCAGTCTGAAAACTGCGGTCCCTGGCGCCCCTATCATACCAACGGCGCTGATGGGTTTGAGCCGCCTGAAGGTTGGAGTGGACGGTCCGAGTCAGGGCCTCCAGGCACTCCCTAAACTCCAGCATGTATGGTACGATAGGAGTACCGTCACTAGTGACTTCCCCCTCCCAATGCTCTCGGATTAAGTCTAGGGGACCCCGTACCCTCCTTCCGAATAATAATTCAAAGGGAGAGAACCCTGTGGACTCCTGAGGTACCTCCCGGTAGGCGAAAAGCAAATGGGGTAGAAACCGCTCCCAGTTCTTCTGGGTATCCATGAACGTGCGGAGCATCTGTTTCACCGCCACTCGACTAAAAGGCTTTGCCTTATATCGGTCTCCTCTTTTCCCTACTCGTTGGCAGGTGTCACACGTCTGGCAATACTGCCTAATATCTTTGGTGATCCCTGGCCAAAAGAAATTCTGAGTTAGGCGGTGCTTCGTCCGACTAACTCCTAGGTGGCCTGACAGCGGAATATTGTGGGCAACCCGTAGCAGTTCTCGTCTATACCTCTGAGGTACTATTAACTTCTGAACGGACAGGGGAATAGATCCAGCCACTATCTTCTCTGCATACCTGTACAATAACCCCTTGTCCCAACCGTACCTCTCTTCTTCCAACCACGCCTGATTCTGGTCTACCTTATCCCTATATACTTGCAACGAGGGGTCAGTGGCCACTACCAAACTCTAGTGGAGGGGCCCAAGAGACATTAGGGGGGTGATTGCTTACCTGAGTCTCAGAGTGATCAGCCAGTGCGTTGGTGCGGGCCTGTTGTCGGGTAACCACGGGCAGTGCTGCTTGTGGGGAGGTTCGGGGTGCAAACGCTGAAGTCAGCTCCCCTAAGTCGCTGCCCAAAATAACATCTGCGGGCAAATTTTGCATAAGGCCCACTTCTACGTTCCCCGACCCTGCTCCCCAATCCAAGTGTACTTTGGCCGTGGGAATCTTGTAAATGTCTCCCCCGGCCACCCGGACAGCTACACAGTCTCCGGTGAGTTGATTGGTGGAAACTAAATGTTGCCGGAGCAAGGTTATGGTGGCCCCAGAGTCACGCAGCCCTTGGACACGTCAGCCCTCTATTTAGACCACCTGGCGGTGGCTTTGTAGGTTGTCCGAAGCGGCCTGTACTGGGTTTACCTCGTGTAAGATGCCCAAGGGTTCCTCGTGGAAGACTGCAGAGGTGTGGGAGCTGCAGTGGGGGTTGGGGTGACCCCAATACTGGAGCGTTGCTGTGTTCGATGAGCTCTCCGAGCGTCTTGGTATTCTTCAGCCAAGGTCGCTGCAGTATGTACCGTGCACGGTTTTCGATCTCTCAGCCAGTTTTGCAATTCAGTGGACACCCCTTGGAAGAATTGCTCCATCAACAGGAGTTGTAAAAGGTCTTCCAACTGGGTGACTTGGGCTGCCTGCAACCAGCCTTTAGCGGCCTTGGTTAGCCGATGCGCCCACTCAGTGTGGGTATCTTTCTTCAGCTTGTTCTGGTCTCGGAACCGCTGTCGGTATGCCTCTGGGGTAATAGCATACCTAGTCAGGATGGCATGTTTTACCTTCTGGTAGTCCCTGCTGTCCTCATCTGGTATGGTGCGGTAGGCTTCAGCGGCCCACCCGGATAACTTGCCAGCCAGTAGGGGAACTTGGTCAGTGGTACTAATATTATGCAGTTGGCATAATCCCTCTAAGTCCTGTAGGTACCCATCAATATCCTCCGTGTCGGTATGATCCTTGAATGCATGGTAGGGAATCTTAGCTTTCCCTGTACCAGCACTGGAGTGTACTGGTAGCCCCTCTCCGGGTCTCGGGGTGGTTTGTCGGGTCACCATCAAGTACTCCTGTACGTCTGCTGGTGTCCGTGTCAGGAGCTCCTCCGAATGGGGTAGCGGAAAAAAAGCCAACCGGGTCTGCATCTCTTTTTGGAATTCAGTTTCGTTGTTCGCCATGGGTACGGCCGTACCTGCTACCCGGTCTCCCTCCATGAGCTCTGCAATCAGCCTTGCTTTGGTTTTATTGCTGGCAATAATTCCTCTCGCCTCCAGTAATTCCTTCAATGCAGTTCTCTTTAGTCTGGTATAATCTGTCCCCATTCACCATCTGTTCATATACATCAAATGTCCTACGACTTGCTGTGCGGTTTGAATCCCGTCGCTTGCCACCAATTGTAGCAGAGAGGCAGTAGGATCTGTAATATATTTTGGGTAGGCAGAGACAAGCAAGTAACTACTTTTGGTAATTGTAGCAGAGAGGCAGTAGGATCTGTAATATCTTTTTGGTAAGCAGAGACAAGCAAATAACTACTCTTGGTAATTGTAGCAGAGAGGTAGTAGGATCTGTAATATCTTTTGGGTAAGCAGAGACAAGCAAGTAACTACTCTTGGTAATTGTAATAATAACCCCTTTCCACCAAGAACTAGACAACACATAGCTTGGGAGTCAACAACAACTTTTTCTTCAACTGAAAAAGAAACAAACACTTTTTAAAAACAGTCTCCCCTACAAGGGGTTTCCCAGCTGAAACAGCAGGGAGTTTAAACAGTAACATACAGTTTAACATACATTTTAACCATTAGCCTAAATAACAATTCCTGCATAGTTCATAAGTGGCGAGGTTTGCCACACGTTGTAGAGTCAAGCGCTGAATCCGTAGCTGGGCATGCATGGTGTCATGCATCCTTCCCAGAAACAGACTGTTCCTCAGCATGGTCTGCTCTATCCGTGCTAGAGCCTCTAGCGTTAACCATGCTGAGTCACAACCTAAAATAAAGAAAATAATGAAAATTATTGATAATTACAGTACATAATAAAAAGAGAGCAAAGAGACATTGTAATAATAAAGACAACTCATTATTATAATTAAATATTCTATATAGAAGATTTTACACATTAAATATGTTCTTCAGACATAAACCATTAAAGGGACAGTTTACTCAAAAATGTTCTCCCCTTTAATTGGTTCACAATGATACACTTTACCTGCTTGAGTGTATTAAATTGTTTATAAGTATTTACATTGTCCTTACATTGGCATTGGAAATAGTTTATTTAGCCTGTGGTATCCACACCTATCCTTAAACCTTTTGGCCTCGAGACCAAGCTTTGTAAACACAGCAAGCAGAAGAAATTACACTCCCAGTGGGTTATAGAAGAGATAAGGTACTAAAAAGTTAATTTTCTATTGTTCTATCCAAGTAGTGGTGATTGATATATGGAGTGATATGAGATAGACTATGTTATAATGTGGATTTCGAATGATACTTACATCTGTGGCTGGGAAGGACAATCCGACTCCCAGGACAATGAAGGTGGGGACTGGGGAGAAAGTCTGGCTGGGGAGGGAAGGGGGGAGGGATGGGATTGGGCTGCCGCTCTGGGGTAGCCCGTACAGCTGGGGAGTCAGGGGCCTGGTGAGTTGGGGGCTGGGCAGGTGGGGGAGCTGTACAGGTGGAAATATGGGGAGAGTGGCGAGGGGGGGCAAAGGGGCATTTTTTGGGAGGGACAGGAGTAATGGGAAGGGCTGGGAGTGGCTTCTACCTGGGGAGGGGCCTGGGGAGGGGCTTCTGTCTGGGGAGGGGCCTGGGGAAGGGCGGGAGGCTGATGCCTAGAAGTCGAAGGTCCATCTGAACTATATAACAAAAATATATAGACATATATGATATCAAAAAATATTAGTATCTTTAAAGAAACAACGATTCAACATTAGTTAAAGTCTGGATTCTTGTTCTCATAAAATATTGATACAAGGTCACAATAATTACTATGTTTTAAGTTATTGATTGATTGGACTCAAATATAATTACTTTAAAGATTTCATTGATCCTTTCAACTCTGAATCTTCCCTGCTATTTTTCATGTAACATTTCATAAATACATTACAAATCATATTTATCAAAGGCAACTTTATGTGCTAATATTTAGGATTTGATAATATATTTATCTTTTGGATAATATTTCAGTATGCATGTATGCATTTGTTATTGAAATGCAATAGAGTTCTGTTAGACACATGCCCGTGGATTGATTTCTGAAAATTTTAAATTTGAATAATATGGTAGTGTGTAATATTCTGAAATTGAAATGTCCACTCCACCTAACCTTTTAAACCAGGTACACACTGATTGACATATATATTTTGGGCATTGCCTTTGTAATCTTTAATGTTCTAATTTAAAGCTTGGTGCTTCAATCAATTACACTTCAGAATATATACACAGTAGATATTACCATTCATATTATCTATTAATAATATAATCTTCTCTATCATATGATTCAATTTTCAGATTAATGTTGTGAATCTCTCTTTTACATTAGGATTAAATGTATGTCATCACAATATTAAGAGACATTTATCAATGCATGCTTTAATTTTGTGGAATATTAATGTTTCATGTATTGAAATGGACAGTCTACACATAAATATAATAAAAATATATTAACATCTCATACATCATGAAAGCAAATCAAGGCATTTAAACATGATTATGTTTTATGTATACTTAGAAGTGGTTTGGAATTTATAAACAATGATGACATAAGGATATGGTCTGCATATAGGCACTCAGATGAATAGCAATGACTGTCTGTACAATCAGAAGATGATTATTGTGGTTTTGCATGGAATATGCATGTGACATCATGATGTCATTAATGACAAATCATACATAAATGAAAGAAAAAGAAAAACATATGTTCATGCTGCATGATATAGAAAGGGGGGCAGTAGTGTATTGTAAAAATAATGGAATAATAATTAATAAAGTGCCAAAGCTTTAGACTTTGTTTTTCTTCCAGAGAATGTTTTAAAAACAATAATACATGTTTGATACATGTTATATATATTTCACATACCATCAGACTCCAAGGGAGCCACTTCCTCCATCCCACATGTTACATCAATCTCTGTAAAACATAATATGTTGTGTACACATTAAAAACAAATATTCTAACATATGCTACTGTTGCTCAAGGACACACATCAATGTTGCATTAAAGATATACTGAACCAAAGTTAGGAATTACATCATTTCGATGGAGCATACAAATTAAATTAGATTTGTAATTCTCGATAAGTAATAATTTTATTTTGCCTGTATTTTTAAAATTTTCTCAAAAGCTGAGTATATTGAACATTTAAGAGTTCTCGTGTGTATCACTTGATGATTGTTGTCTAAATTTATACTAAAAAGAAACATATGCTATCCATGTTCTGAAGCACAAAGGTGTAGACTAAGAAGCTTTGAGATCTTAATCTTAAAAATAAAAAATAAATAGATATATAATCAGAGGAGTAAATTATATGTTTTATTCAAATGGAATGCTTCATCAGAATCATGATCATAATATTTATTAAAAAAACACCTTCAATGACATATGAATGAGTCAATGGAACTACCCGAAGCCTGCAAAGGCAGGTCACCATTGGCGCAGGATCCCTCTGGGCTCCCCACAACAACTACATCTATTAATGATATAGATATATATATATATTAGGGAACACAGTTTGGACATCACTAAATCCCATCAGTATAGAATATTCAAAATAATATACTTAGAAATGTGAAGAATAGAGCACTAATATGAACAATAAATGCATGAGTTAATCAAGGTGATTCTAAAGAAAATGATGTCTTTCACATATGTTTAATTTCTTACTATATTAGACAGACAATTCATCTCATATGATTCTATGGCATATATAAATATACCTATTGATCAATGTTTTTAAAATAATACACACAAACAACACTTTGAATAACAACTGGTGACAAATCGAATCGAAGCCATGTGGCACATAGATCCATTTGTGCAATGTACAGTAATCTTTTTTAGGACACAACACATATTGATCACAATGCAAAACAGAAGTTATTAGTAAAAATATGTCATCATGGTGCTGTTAGAGTATGCTTATATCTATAAAGTAAGTCCAAGAGTGAATATGTGATTTAGATATCAATATTGTTTCATCAAAACAATGTAAGGATGAATGAAGATATTTATTATTAAAGGGACACTGACCACAATTTTTTAATTCATTGATTCAAATAGAACATCCAATTTTAAGCAAATGTAACATTTACTCCTATTATACATTTGTCTGCGTTCTCTTGCTTTATTTATTTAAAAAATAAGCAATATTTTGGTTCAGAAAATATTGGTCGGTGAATGTATTCACCAATTAGCAAGAACAACCAAGGTTGTTCCCAAAAAATGGACCTGCATTTAAACTTACATTCTTGCTTTTCAAATAAAGATACCAAGAGAATAACGAAAATATGATTATAGGAGTAAATGAGAAAGTTTATTAATATTGCATGCTCTATCTGAATGACAAAAGAAAATCTTGTGTTCAGTGTCCCTTTAATATTAAAATATCTTTATTTGACAATGTCGCTGTTAATGAATTGTCTAGTCCATATGTTGATGTAATGAATGGGATGGAGCATGCAATTACAATCAAATATGTAATTTAAGGATATCATCAAGATTCTTTAATTATCCTTCTCTCTTAAAGGGACATGAAGCTCAAAATGTGTAATTGTATTAATTTTCATTTTTCAAATCCATTATTTTTGTCTATTTTGCTTCATTGTCTTATAATCTTTTTTTAAAGGAGCAACTATGTACTACTGTTATCTGAACACATGAGTTGAACCAATGAAAATAGGCAATGTTCTGCATCAAACAATCAGCCGGTTACTCCCAGTAATGCATTGCTGATCCTGAGCCTACCTAGATATGATTTTCTAATAAGGATAACAATAGACTGAAGCAATTTATATAATCGAATAAAATTGGAAATTTGTGGTAAATCACATGTATCTAAATTCTAAAAGTGAAATGTTTGTTTTCATGTCCCTTTAATGATAAGAATAAAAAATCAAAACATATGAGATGTATATTTCTCTAATCTGCACATATGCAAAAATTTGTTAGTGTTGTCTAAATGTATCCAAAAAATGTCAAGCACTACACAGGGGGAGAATATAAAATGGCCAGGAACCTAAGATTACATTAAAATGAAGATATCAAGAATAGAAGGGATATCTTCAAATACTCATAATTTGAAATTTGTATTACAATGTAATCCCAACTTTGATTCATGATTCTTATTTTAAAATAACAAGAAAAGAGAATTAGAATATCCATATAAATATCGATCAATGTGAATGTATTATGTAATGTTATGTCCAGGTTTGTAAGACAAAGGTAAATTAAAATGAGACGTACCATGCTGTGACGAACCCTGGCTTGAGGTTCCAGCACCAACATCCATATCTGTAAAATATTCAATGAGGATTGGATATCATTAATACAAATCAGGCCACGGACACAAACAATCTGATTTTTAAATTCTAATTGACAAAATACAAATCTATTTGTATTCACATGAGTTCATTGTTTCCTCAGTTAATGTCTAAATAAAGAGATCCTGTATTCTTATTTTCAATCTTTTATGTAGTTGACTGTAGCTTTAATTCATTTTGAGTCTTCTTGCATTGTCATCAATTGATAGGGATAATTTATTTTTTAATTTTGATCTTGCTAGTATAGCTTTTACAATGTAGAAGATTGTAAATAAGGATACTGTATTCTTCCCATATATACTAATTAACGTATACATTTGACCAACATGTCTAAAGTGATGCCAGTTACAGCAAACACATGTTCACGTGTGTGCGCAATTATATCTTTCATGATCATTGCGCAATGATTCAAAGCGGAATTGCACATCCATGATTTGACCAACATGTCTAAAGCGATGCCAGTTACAGCAAACAAATGTTCAAGTGTGCGCAATTCTATTTTTCGTGATCATTGCGCAATGATTCAAATCAGAATTGTGCATCCATGATTTGACCAACATGTCTAAAGCGATGCCAGTTACAGCAAACACATGTTCACGTGTGTGCGTAATTCTATCTTTCGTAATCATTGCGCAATGATTCAAAGCAGAATTGCGCATCCGTGATTCAGAATTGATTTGGATATAGTAGTGTGATGAGTATAATTTATAAAGACTTCAAATATATTTGCAATTGGGTGTATTACGATATTCCAATCGAATATTTGTTAATTTTGAACAATAACAATTAATATTTAGAACTGGGGTATGATTCGATAGTCAATGTATGAAATGGCGGATGATAGGGATTTCACTGATGCGCAATACCATTTTCGCTCTGTGACGCATATTCTGGAGAGCGCAAGAAACATCATTCCTATTTCATGTGTGACGAATCTAAATTCAGATATCTAAACATCATATATAGCATATGTTGTGAGATCTATATAGGTTGAATATATGACTATATACACATTTCTTACAAATCTACTCAAATATTAATATATTATATGAAGTCGGATATTTATCTGGTTCAAATTCTCTATCTTCTTCTCCCAGGCCACCGGACGGAGAAGAAGCTGCACTGGCCCCCGGGTCAGGACTTTCAGATCCAGCAGCTGGGAGGGAAGAAGAAGAAGCCGAGGAGCGAGATGATCTAAATCTGCGGGGGACCCGGATATTGAGGAGGTCGCATAAAGTCACCTCATAAGTGAGTAGGTACAGTTTCCGTGGGGGTGGAATTTTCTTTCCATCCCTCCGACAGGCTTGTACCCACTCCCTTATGTGGTCGACTTTTTTGCTGAGATGCAACCTCATATCCCCGAACCTCTGCATGATTTGATCCATGATCCTCTGGATGCCACACACCAACTTAACATCATTGGTGATAGACCCCCAGAGGGCCTTCTTAATGCTCTGCTTCGTCAACCTCTTCTTGTTCCCAAAAAGCTGCGGATAGAAGTCCTCAACGGCGTTGACCAGTGCTGCACTCTCTGGGTTGGTGAACCTGGGAGACGTCATGCCTGCTAGTCCCAACAAAATATATAATATATATATAATATATAAACTGCCAGCAGGCATTAGAGAACTGACAAAAATAGCAACGTGTAATGGACTTTTATATGGTGAAGTAAACATGAGATGCACCATGGGACATGGTATCTGTACATCTGATTGGATAAAATATTGAAATGTTGTTATCATGTCTGTGAGACCATAATGACTCAAGTTATGTTTGTGTGATGAACTCCAATTGGCCATTCCTTAATGTTTCATACTTTAGTAACTTCCATACACATACCTCCTGGGGGTGCTGTTACTACATTTTTCATGTAGACTTATTTGTAATTCATGGGACTGTTATGCGGATATGTGTGACACAGATGTAATATACGTGATCCATTAAATATTAATATATTAAGTCGACATTTGCTTTTTTGGAAATATAATCCAGACACATTAGTAAATGTTTTACACATTTCGATGTTTAATATCGATCAGGTTCTTTAATACAAATAATTTTTAAATAATAAAAATTAAACATTGTATGTATTTATTGTTTATTAAATAAATTTTGTGACTTATTGTGAAGTATTGACATTGCTCTATTAAATGTATTTATAATGCACATCGATTGTGTGCTATTGCGTGACATTAGAATCTAATTTTTAAAGATGCGAATCTCGTGTTGCAAGATAGGTTTCCCACGCGATATTTCTGAAATGCGTAATTTCTGGTTATAATGGCCGGAACTTGGATAATCTGTTTATAAATGTTAAACTACACGTTTGTTCATTATTAGTAAATAAACCTCGAGCTTGTATTTGTCTGAACTGCTCACGCATTTTATTGTGTTTATTTTTAAAGGGACATTATACCCAAATATTTTCTTAAAATGATCCGGAGAGAGAATACATTTTTATAATTTAAAATGTAACTATCAATTTAGATTATTCTTTAGATATCCTTAACAGAAGAAATTGAAATTCACATGGTTGAGCCAATCACACAAGGCATCTCTGTGCATCCACCAATCTTCAGCTACTGAGCATATCTAGATATGGTTGTAAAGGAAATAATATCAAAAGAATGAATTAAAATCGATGATAGAATTAAATTTTAATGTTTAAAATTATATTTTATTTATGAATCCAGAAAGAAATGCTTTTGAATTACCGTCCCTTTCATGAGCTAATATGCAATGTTGAACTTGATCTAAATACATCTGTCTAAACATTGTAAATATGCATTGTTGGCCACCCACAAATAAGTAGATATTTCCCAGTAATGCTTTGCTGATCATAAACCTATGCACAAACCCGGCGTTAGCAACAAAAAAGTGAGCGAAGAGCAAAATTTAGCTCCACATCTCACCTCAATACCAGTGCTGCTTACGTTAGAGGTGAGCTGGTAAAACGTGCTCGTGCACGATTTCCCTATAGGGATCAATGGGGGAGAGCCGGCTGAAAAAAACCTAACACCTGCAAAAAAGCAACGTTCAGCTCCTAACGCAGCCCCATTGATTCCTATGGGGAAATACTTTTTATGTCTACACCTAACACCCTAACATGAATCCCGAGTCTAAACACCCCTAATCTTACACTTATTAACCCCTTATCTGCCTCCCCGACATCGCCGACACCTACATTATATTATTAACAACTAATCTGCCGATCCGGACACCGCCGCCACCTACATTATAGTTATGAACCCCTAATCTGCTGCCCCCAACATCGCCGACACCTACATTATATTTATTAACCCCTAATCTGCCGCCCCCCCGTGTCGCCGCAACCTAACTACATTTATTAACCCCTAATCTGCCGCCCACAACGTCGCCACCACTATAATAAAGTTATTAACCAATAAACCTAAGTCTACGCCTAACCCCCCTAACTTAAATATAATTACTAAAATTACCTAAATAATTCCTATTTAAAACTAAATACTTACCTATAAAATAAATCCTAAGATAGCTACAATATAACTAATAGTTACATTGTAGCTATCTTAGGGTTTATTTTAATTTTACAGGCAACTTTGTATTTATTTTAACTAGGGAGAATAGCTATTAAATAGTTATTAACTATTTAATAACTACCTAGTTAAAATAAAAACAAATTTACCTGTAAAATAAAACCTAACCTAAGTTACAATTACACCTAACACTACACTATAATTAAATTAATTACCTAAACTAAATACAATTAATTACAATTTAAAAAAAATATCTAAAGTGCGAAAAACAAACAAACACTAAATTACAGAAAATAATAAAATAATTACCAGATTTTTAAACTAATGACACCTACTCTAATCCCCCTAACAAAATAAAAAAGCCCCCCAAAATAAAAAAAAGCCCTACCCTACACTAAATTACAAATAGCCCTTAAAAAGGCCTTTTGCGGGGCATTGCCCCAAAGTAATCAGCTCTTTTACCTGTAAAAAAAGTACAATCCACACCAACATAAAAAACCCACCACCCACACAACCAACCCTACTCTAAACCCACCCAATCCCCCCTTAAAAAAACCTAACACTAACCCCTTGAAGATCACCCTACCGTGAGACATCTTCACCCAACCGGGCAGAAGTGGTCCTCCAGATGGGCAGAAGTCTTCATCCAAGCCGGGAAGAAGAGGTCCTCCAGACGGGCAGAAGTCTTCATCCAGACGGCATCTTCTATCTTCATCCATCCAGCGCGGAGCGGCTCCATCTTCAAGACATCTGACGCGGAGCATCCTCTTCATCCGGAGTCTTCTTCAACAATGACGGTTCCTTTAAGTGACGTCATCCAAGATGGCGTCCCTTCAATTCCGATTGGCTGATAGAATTCTATCAGCCAATCGGAATTAAGGTAGGAAAAATCCTATTGGCTGATGCAATCAGCCAATAGGATTGAAGTTCAATCCTATTGGCTGATGCAATCAGCCAATAGGATTGAGCTCACATTCTATTGGCTGTTCCAATCAAATATACCAATTTTGGTTAATGTATTAAATGTAAATTATCAACACAGCTTATTCCGATAATGTTAAAGTCAAGTATCTTGCAAAATTTAATTTGGATTTAAATACATCTATCTATGCTTCAATTGTGTGATTCATAGATGTTAAAATCATAAAATGTTTATGACAATTGTTTATGACAAATGTTTATGACAATTCACTACTTACCTATAAATTAAACCCTAATCTAGCTACAATATAACTAATAGTTACATTGTAGCTATCTTAACTACTGACTTTAAAATGCGGTACCAGGCTTGACAGGAGAGGGTCTACCGCTCACTTTTTGGCAGACTCGTAATACTGGCGCTATGCAAGTCCCATTGAAAAAAATAGGATACACAATTGACGTAAGTGGATTTGCGGTATTTCAGAATCTGGCCAAAAAAGTGAGCGGTACACCTGTACCTGCAAGGCTCGTAATACCAGCGGGCATTAAAAAGCAGCGTTGGGACCGGCCAACGCTGCTTTTTAACCCTAACACAAGACTCGTAATCTAGGCGGATATGTATTATCTCTGAATCACTAAATGAAATTTTTTATAAATGTCCCTTTAAGGACAAAACCATTAGGAATATGTGGAGTTAACATTGTAGAAATAAACTAAAGGGGAATGAAAATACCTATAGATATGTGATATCTATCCAACAGGTAAGGAGTATAATTGCTAGAAATTATCTTGGAATATATCTATAGTTAACTGACCCATCAAATGACTCCACTAGAGCTGAAAAGTAATCAATATGGCATACAATAACTAGCTTGGTATAAATGTGAAATTAACTTACTTTTTATTTACAGATAATTTCGAACATATTAAGTAAAAAAAAATTTAATCCGGATAACCTATATTTAGTGTAATAATGTTTTTGGATACCTAAGTAAGATTACAGAGATTAGAATGTAAATCTAACATTCAACTACACTGTCACTTTAATGTAAGTTAAACAGTTTCCTTTCTTAAAAGTGAAATGAACAAACTTGCTCTGTATAATTTAGACAACATATCCTCATCTTAAACATTTATGATTTTAACATCTATGAATCACACAATAGAAGCATAGATAGATGTATTTAACTACAAATTAAATTTTGTAAAATACTTTACTTTAACATTATCTGAATAAGCTGTGTTGATAATTTACATTCAATACATTAACCAAAATTAGTATATTTGATATCAGGCATGTGCTTGTCAAATAGATGACTTTAACAGTCATAGGACTAATATTTGGTTTACATGTCAGAATATTAGATGGATATATTTCTTCTTATCTTAATGTGATAGAGATATGTCTCAAAGAATATGTATTTTAAAAAATTAAATAGAAAAATATATAGTATGAAAATAAATTTATTGACAAAAAAAAATAAAAAATAATTCATCACAGATGAAACTCTGAAAAAGAAAGAAAAAAAATATTAAAAACATTATTCATTTAGGTTATTTAATGAACACATGTCTTAAAATATTCCTTAAATCTAATAATAGTTAAATCATATTCGCCTAGATTTAGAGTTCTGCGGTAGCCGTCAAAAGCAGCGTTAAGGGCTCCTAACTCTGCTTTTGGCCACCCGCTGGTATTTAGAGTCGTGTAGGTAAAGGTCTAACGCTCACTTTCAAGCCGCGACTTTTCCATACCGCAGATCCCCTTACGCCAATTGCGTATCCTATCTTTTCAATGGGATCTTCCTAACGCCGGTATTTAGAGTCTTGGCTGAAGTGAGCAGTAGACCCTTAACCGACAAGACTACAGCCGCAAAAAAAGTCAGTAGTTAAGAGGTTTCTGGGCTAACGCCAGTTTATAAAGCTCTTAACTACTGTGCTATAAAGTACACTAACACCCATAAACTACCTATGTACCCCTAAACCGAGGTCCCCCCACATCGCCGCCACTATAATAAAAAAATTTAACCCCTAATCTGCCGACCGCACACCGCCGCCACCTACATTATCCCTATGAACCCCTAATCTGCTGCCCCTAACATCGCCGACACCTACATAATATTTATTAACCCCTAATCTCCCCCCCCAATGTTTCCGCTACCTAACTACACTTATTAACCCCTAATCTGCCGACCGGACCTCGCCGCCACTATAATAAATGTATTAACCCCTAAACCGCCACACTCCCGCCTCGCAAACCCTATAATAAATAGTATTAACCCCTAATCTGCCCTCCCCAACGTCACTGCCACCTAACTTCAAGTATTAACCCCTAATCTGCCAACCGGACCTCGCCGCTACTCTAATAAATGTATTAACCCCTAAAGCTAAATCTAACCCTAACACCGCCCTAAATTAAATATAATTTTAATCTAACGAAATAAATTAAATATTATTAACTAAAGTATTCCTATTTAAAACTAAATACTTACCTGTAAAATAAACCCTAATATAGCTACAATATAACGAATAATTATATTGTAGCTATTTTAGGATTTATATTTATTTTACAGGCAACTTTGTATTTATTTTAACTAGGTACAATAGCTATTAAATAGTTATTTACTATTTAATAGCTACCTAGTTAAAATAATTACAAAATTACCTGTAAAATAAATCCTAACCTAAGTTACAATTAAACCTAACACTACACTATCAATAAATTAATTAAATAAATTACCTACAATTACATACAATTAAATAAACTAAACTAAATAAAAAAATAAAAAAACACTAAATTACAAAAAATAAAAAAAGATTACAAGAATATTAGGCTAATTACACCTACTCTAAGCCCCCTAATAAAATAAAAAAGCCCCCCAAAATAATAAAGGTCCCTACCCTATTCTAAATTAAAAAGTAACCAGCTCTTTTACCAGCCCTTAAAAGGGCTTCTTGCGGGGCATGCCCCAAAGTAATCAGCTCTTTTGCCTTTAAAAAAAATACAACCCCCCCAACATTAAAACCCACCACACACATACCCCTACTCTAACCCAAACCCCCCTTAAATAAACCTAACACTACCCCCCTGAAGATCACCCTACCTTGAGCCGTGTTCACCCAGCCAGGCACCGATGGACCAAAAGAGGACATCCGGAGCAGCAGAAGTCTTCATTCTATCCGGGCAGAAGAGGACATCCGGACCGGCAGACATCTTCATCCAAGCGGCATCTTCTATCTTCATCCATCCGACGAGGAGCGGCTCCATCTTCAAGACCTCCGGCGCGGAACATCCTTCTTCCCCGACGACTAGACGACGAATGGCGGTTCCTTTAAATGACGTCATCCAAGATGGCGTCCCTCGAATTCCGATTGGCTGATAGGATTCTATCAGCCAATCGGAATTAAGGTAGGAAAAATCTGATTGACTGATTGAATCAGCCAATCAGATTCAAGTTCAATCCTATTGGCTGATCCAATCAGCCAATTAGATTGAGCTTGCATTCTATTGGTTGTTCCGATCAGCCAATAGAATGCGTATTTCGCATAAACGAGACATTTGCTAAGACAGAAATGGGTAAATTGCATCCTAAAGTTGCACATTACACAAACACAACTGTTTTTGAATATTACAGTTGCAATTGTCTAACTAATTAACCATGTTGTGCACAAATACTCACCAACGAGCCACCCATGGGGAAACTGTCTGCCCTCAAACTGCCACCACAGGGATGACTGTCTGAGGATGCGGGCATCGTGACTAGCCCCGCCAAAATTTGCACACACATGCATAATCCGCACCCGTGTGTCGCAAACAAACTGCACGTTCAGACTATGGAAGTGTTTGCGATTTCGGAAGGGCAGGTCATTGGCTGGAGCACACAGCGCAATGTGGGTGTAATATATGGGCATTCGAGCTATTGCATAGAATTCCCTCTTCAGTCGCCTCCATCTTTTTGAGGGAATCCTATGTAATGCTTACTGACTTGTACCATGGCGTTGAGAAAGTTGTAAAAAACCACAGAGAAGGTACCCTGAGACAGCCCATGCATGTACCCCTCGCCGGATTGAAAACTTCCAGAGGCCAGGACGTGTATGCAAATTAGCATCTTGGTGATGCCAGGGACTGCAGTCTGCATACGTCTATTTGGCTCCATATGAGGTTTAAGAACATTGTAAAGGCTAATGAGCTGTTCGCGATTGAGCCTATACTTGTCATAAACCTCAAAGTCGCTCATGTTATCCAAGGTGGGCCTCACCCTGTGAACAGGAGGACCTCTAACCAGACGAGCCCTTTGTCCTCTTGGAGACGCCAAGCACGCCTGATTCGGTTGTACACAACTTGTGCAACAGCACCAGCAGCAACTAACTGCGGATTATCTATATTTGCCAAGCTAAGCAGCACAAAGCCAAACAGCAGAGCAAACACACAAGGAGTAACAAGGTATGCAAAAACAAAAAAGCGATTTGATACAATGTCGATCCCAAGGGACACTTTGGCCATGTTGTTTGGGGGATTTATAGTGCAAAATGTCCAATGGTAGCGTGTTCGTAATGATTGCTGATTGTATCCACTTGATTGTATGTGAGCCGCGCAAATGCTTTCAAAGTGGGTGTTTTTTTAGGTGTTTTCCCCCAATGAATCGTAATGTGAAAGTATAAAATGTAACATATACAGTGCATCTTTGTAATGTTTGTTCATATGCGTAACAAATACTTAAACGCGATGTTATAGTAAAAAGCACACGTCCACGTTAACATGAATGAAAGTGCATACTTGTGTATAATGTGTGCATAGACATGGCATAGAATCTGATCGATCAATGTTGCTGCAATATTGTTTTGAAACGATAAAGTAACGGCTGACATCTGTAATATTCTATATATAAGTGATTGGCGAGATGTCAATATTTTACTTGTCCCATTGAAATCATAACAATGAAGATCTTCCGGCTGACATCTATAATATTGTATATATAAGTGATTGGCGAGATGTCAATATTTTACGCGTCCCATTAAAATCGCAATAATAATGAAGATCTTCCAAACTCTCGTTTACGTATATGTAGTATTGAGTGAGAAACTTCTGAAAGGGGTGGTACAGTCCAAAAGCTGTAATTTGTATGGTTGAAGCTTAGAATGACGTCATCATATAAGCAACCTGCCTGTCTAGTTAGCAAATCTTCGTTCTGTTATTGTATTTTACAACATTGTTATTGTGTGCTGATTAAAAAGATAAATGTGTGCTTTGTTGCTGTGTGATGCGTGTTATGTACATCTATGTATGTATTGTGATTCTCTCCCACATATGTTGATTTATATGAAGCAGTATACCATTGTTGTTCATTACAAAAAAGTGACAGCTCTAATATTTTCTAATGATATATTATTGTACGTAATTCCCAATGGTATATTATAAATGAATCGTGATGTGAAAGGGACACTAAATCCATAATTGATGTTTCGTGATTCCGAGAGAGAATCCAATGTTAAGCAACCTTCCAATGTAGTTGTATGATGTAAATGTGTTCACTGTTTATATGTTTATGCACATGTATGAGTGAATGGCCAAAGCCATGTATGTGCATCCATTAATGATCATGTGTTGAGCCTATGTAGATATGCTGTTCATGCAAGCATATGAGTTGAATAAATTAAATGTTATAATAGAGGTAAATGAGATGTGTTTACAATTGGCTACTGTTTGTGAATAATGAAATTTAAAAATTAATTTTCTGTGCGTTTAAATATGATGTAATTTTTAAAACCAATTTCGTATTGGTGATGGTGATTTGTAGTTGATGTAATGTAATTTCCTTTAAGAATGTGATGTTGTAGTGATGTTCACACAAGTAAAAGCCATAACTCCATAGGGAAAAAGTAAATTCTGGATCTATTTGTCATAGCGGGACTAACGCAAAAAAGAATTAAAACAATTGTAACGCTGGTATTACGAGTTTTCAAGTCTAAGCATTTTGCATGCGTTAGGTAAATCTGCCGGTCGCGTGCACGAGCACGTCTTCCCCATAGAAGTCAATGGAGGAGAAAAATTTGTTGAGAAATAAAATCCAACACTTTTTTGGAGCATAAAGTGAGTGACGTCATGTTCTGGTGTGAAAAAGTAGCTAAATCGTGTTTATTTCATAATAAAAATCTGTTTTGTGTAGGTAATGTGCTGTATATTGTTTGTATGTATCGATTAGTGTATGTATGTGATAATATTTGTAGTTAGATGTAGCTATATGAGTGTATGTTCCCGTCTGTCTATGGAAGTCAATGTAAAATGGATTTGTGTGCCTTTTTTTTCAAACACCCGAGATCTCGTAACTTTGATACGTTCTATTTTGACATGAAAATTTAAAATCGTAAAAATAAATATTGTGTAGTGTTTGTATGAGTGTAAGTGTACTTTGTGTAATGTTTTTGAAGTGATTTGTGGATGTTTTTGTTAGCGGTATATGATTAACTACTGGGTCTGGGTTTACGTTATGGATTTGAGCGGAGATGGTTATTTTTGTTGCGTTACAGAAACTCGTAATACCAGCAGTAGGGATAAAGCAGCGTTATGAGGCTTTTTCACGCATAACGCACAACTCGTAATCTAGCCATTAGTAAACGCGGTTATAGTAAAAAAACACGCATCCACGCTAACATGATTGAAAGTGCATACTTGTGTATAATGTGTGCATTGACATGGCATAGAATCTGATCGATCAATGTTGCTGCAATATTGTTGCAAAACGATAAAGTAACGGCTGACATCTATAATATTATATATACAGTATAAGTGATTGTCGAGATTTCAATATTTTACGTGTCCCATTGAAATTGCAATAATAATGAAGATCTTCCAACCCTCTCGTCTACATATATGTAATATTGAGTGAGAAACTGATGAAAGGGGCGGTAAAGTCCTAATGCTGAAAACATTATGGTTGAAGCTTAGAATGATGTCATTATATTAGCTACATGTCTGTCTACTTTCCAAATCTTCGTTCTCTTGTTCTAGTTTGCAACATTCTTATTGTGTGATGATTAAAAAGATAAATGTGTGTTTTGTTGTTGTGTGATGTGTGTTATATACATATATGTATGTATTGTTATTCTCTCCCACATCTACTCATTTATATAAAGCAGTATAGCATTGTTGTTCCTTCCAAAAAAGCGACAACTTTAATATTTACTAAGGATATCTTATAATTATACGGAATTCCTAATGTTATATAATATTGAAATCCTGATGTTAAAGGGACACTGAAGCCATAATTAATCTTTCATGATTCAGAGAGAGAATCCAATTTTAAACAACCTTCCAATATACTTCTATGATGTAAATGTGTTCATTGTTTATATATCGTTTGTTGAATGAATAGCAATGCACATGGGTGAGGCAATCACAGAAGGCATCTATGTGCAGCCACCAATCATCATCTGCTGAGCCTATCTAGATATACTGTAAATCAAAGCATATGAAGAGAATAAATCAAATGATATAATAGACGTAAATGAGACAACTATTGGTGATGATAGAATTGATCGTGATTTATAGTTGATGTAATGTAATTTCATAAAAGATTTTTTTTTTTTTTTTTTGAAAATTGTTTTTATTGAGGCAATAAAATATCAAAGTACAAACATTGTAGGTAGGGCAATATCTCCAACAAAATTACATGACAACAGTCCTTCATTTGAACAATAATACAGTGAACAATAGAAGGAGCACGGTATTGACCCCATTGAAGCCCCGTTTTATATATTAATAAGAGGGAAAACATGTGTCAACAAAATGAAATAGATCCACTTATGGGATCTGGAATTCAGTATCTGTCTGAAGACATAACTCATACGGAGAAAGATTCTCAACATAGAACATAGAACAAGTAGAGCTAAGATCAAGTATTAGATAATAGTTACCGTGGTAATACGGGGTATGTGGATTATTCATTAGTATACGGGAATCAACTGGAAAAAAGTAATTGGTGTGGGGGGGGGGGGGAAGGGGGGAAACCCAGAGAATTGTTGCCAAGGGTGGACCAGGAAGGAAGGCAAGGTAAGTAGAGAGAGAAAAAAAAAAAAAAAAAGGGAGAGGGGGGGGGGAGAGAAAGGAGGGCACTAGGAGCTGCAGGAGGGCCCGGGCCGCCAGGTCCCCGATCCATATTAGAAGCTATTTACCCAACCGGTCGGCAATCGAGGCTGCAGCCATACCAAGCCTCTTGTATTCTTCCCATGCCGACCATATAGAGCAGTAGTAGTCATATCTGCCTTCAACTCGTAGTGCGTATTCCTCCATGTTTTGGATATAATCCAAAGATTCAAGAACTGGATTGAGCGAAACGGGGGCTTGTTTCATCCACCACCTGGCTATCACCAGTTTTGCCGACAAAAGTACAGCAACACCCAAGAGGCGGGATGGTCTCGGGAGATCCTGTAGTCCGAAATGGAATAGTGCCGTGCTCCCAGAGAGGTCGTCAATGAGGCCTAATCCCCGCAGCAACCCAGCCACCTGGTTCCAGAAATGTTTTAGTTTAGGGCATTCCCACCAGATGTGGAGGTGAGTACCTCGAAGGGCACATCCTCTCCAACAGTCCGCCGACCTGGAGGGGTACACTCTATGTAGCCTAGTGGGCACCCAGTGCCACCGAAGCAAAATTTTAAGATACAACTCAAACATATTGGAGCAGCGTACTGCTGCACTGACATCTCGAAGAGCGCCCTGCCATCTACTCTCCGGAGCCTCCACTCCCAGGTCTCTCCCCCAGTCCTCCGTGGAGCTGGTTTTTATGAAATGAGGGGAGTCCAAGAGGATCCTGTAGTGGAACGATAGAGAACCTCGTAGAGGCCTACCTGCCAGCCATCTCCTCTCCCATTTAGTAAGAGCTCTCATATTATCCTTCCGAAATCCCCAGGACAAGAGAAGTGAGACCAAACGAAGGTGTTCAAACTGCAACTCCCTAGGAAAGCAGTCCGTCGGATAATTTTGGGGTGGGATAGCCAGGGCATCCCCTCTGTACAAATCCGAGAGTAGTCTGAGCCCCAAGGCCTCCCACCTCCCAGGGTGAGAGTCAGGGAGACAATGTAGCAAAGCGTTGATGGAGTGTATGGGGGAGGGATGTGGGGCAACCGAGTCCAGGGGCCGGAGCCCTCTACATAGTTTTAGGCAGGTCTTTACTATGCGGCAGTGTATGCCGTTCAATACCTCTGCGTGATCAGGGATCCATATGAGGTTGGCTATGTCCACTCCAGTGGGCAGCGAGCCCTGCTCAAGTTGGAGCCACCTCGCGGAGCAGTCCTTCACTCCCCAAGCAGTTATATGTGAGAGCATGGCAGCTTTATAATATAGTGAAATATTCGGTATCGACATGCCTCCACATCTTTTCGGCTTTTGTAGTTGGGTCAGGGGGAGCCGTACATGTTGTCCCTTCCATATGTATTTCGTAAAGGTAGATTGGAAATGGTTAAGAAGGTATGCCGGGACCGGGAGGCAGCGGAACACGTAAATCAGTTTTGGTAGCAGAAGCATCTTTACAGCCGCGACCCTACCCGTCCATGAGACCTCAGAGACCTTCCAGCCAGAGACTGTCTGTTGGAACTCTTTGAGCAGGGACCCATAGTTTGTTGCTACTATTCTCTTAGGGTCATGGGAGAGTACTACTCCCAGGTGCTTCATTCCTTCCGTTGACCACTTAAATGGGTAGGAGCCTTTCAAAGTCTCAAGGGTGTTTTCCGGGAGGCCAATAGCATAGGCCTCTGTCTTAGAATAGTTGAGTTTGTAATATGTTAACTTGGCGAATTCAGATAGAATCTCGAACAGCTTAGGGAGCGATTCCTCTGGATCTGTCAGAAAGATCGTCAAGTCGTCAGCAAAAAGGGCTAGGACCTGAGGAATGTCATGTAAGATTAGTGGTTGAATTGAGGGAGTCGTCCGGAGTTTAATCGCTAGTGGTTCCATTATAAGAGCAAAAAGGAGGGGCGACAGGGGACACCCCTGCCTTGTGCCATTCCGGATCTCAAAGGGTCTAGAAACAAATCCCAGTCCTCTCACTCTAGCAGAGGGGCTTGAGTACAAAGCCATTACTGCTTTAGTAAAAGCGGGCGGAAATCCAAAGGAGTGCAGGACCTCGATCATATATTCCCACCGGACCCTGTCAAAGGCTTTCTCAGCGTCTAATGACAGGGTGACCATTGGGATCCCAAGTGCAGCAGTTTCGAAAAAAATATTCAGTAGACGTCTGGTGTTGTCCGAGCCCTGTCGTCCCGGGGTGAACCCCACCTGGTCATGGTGTATCAAGGCCGTTCATAAAAGATTTTGATGTTGTACTGATGTTCACACATGTAAAACACATAACTCTGGTGGCAAATAGTATATTTCGTGATCTATTTGTCATTGCAGGACCTACGCAAGAATTAAAGGGACAATATACACTCATTTTCATATAACTGCATGTAATAGACACTACTATAAAGGATAAGATGCACAGATACTAATATAAAAATCCAGTATAAAACTGTTTAAAAACTTACTTAGAAGCTCCCAGTTTAGCTCTGTTTAAAAGGTTTTTGGAAAGCCCACTGCAAGTGGTAAATATCAGAAACTCCCCCCTCCCCCTTCTTTTGCATATGAAAAGACCCTTTACACAAACAGGAGCAAGCTGGAGAAGGTAGCTGATGGTATTCACATAAAACTTTGGGGCTTGGTTAGGAGTCTGAAAATCAGAGCAATGTTATTTAAAAATAAGCTAAACTATACATTTTATAAAAAAAACAACTTTATGGGCAATATAAATAGATCATCTACAAAACATTTATGCAAAGAAAAAATGAGTGTATAATGGCCCTTTAATGAATTAGCGCAACAACTATAACGCTGCCATTACAAGTTTAAAAAGATAAAAATATTGCGTGCATTACGGAAAGAAGCCGGTCGCGTGCACGAACATGTATTCCCCATTGAAGTCAATGGAGGATAGAAATTGAAAGAAAAAAACTTCCAACACTTCTGTTGAGCGTAAAGTGAGTGACGTCATGTCATTCTGTGAAAAAGTACCTGAAATCGTGATAATTTCATATTTAAAAAATGTTTTGTGTACGTAATCTGCTGTATATTGTTTGTATGTATCGATTTCTGTATGTATGTGATGATATTTGTACGTAGATGTAGCTAAATGAGTGTAAGTTCATGTATGTATATGTAAGTCAATGTAAAATGGTTTTGTGTGCATTTTTTTTCTAACACTCGTATCTTTTATCCGTTATATTTTTGTGTAAAAAAAATAAAAAAAATAAGTGTAATTTGTATAATATTTTTGAAGTGATTTGTGAATGTTTTTGGTTGCGATATATCATTAACTACTGGTCTTGGAAAGCGTTATGGATTTGTGCGTAGATGGGGATTTTTGTGGGGCTATGGAGGTTTTTTGAAACTTGTAATGGCTGCGCTAGGGAAAATGATGTGTTATAGGCCATAGCGCTACAATTTGACTCATAACGATCAACTCGTAATCTAGCTGTTAGTTTTTTCGTTTTCTCTTCCTTCTGTAATTATATATTCTCAAAATAAGGTTATGTTATGTAGTATTTGCTATATGTTTTACATTGTTATTGTCATGTACTGTTCCTTTAAGGTTCCTTAATTACTTGAGGATTCAGCTGCCTTTAAAAGGAGGCAGGGTTTCCTTTCCAAATTGCTTGGAAATTTGTTTGTAACAGATCCTGGCCGTCTGCTTGTGATAACATTTAAATCTCCCCTTTTGATTATTAATCTTCTTCAGTTACTCACTTTGGCCCCTATTTAAGAAAGGTCTTGCGGACCTGATCCGACACTGTGGATCAGGTCCGCAAGACCTCGCTGAATACGGAGAGCAATACGCTCTCCAAATTCAGCATTGCACCAGCAGCTCACAAGAGCTGCTGGTGCAACGCCGCCCCCTGCAGACTCGGGTGTCAATCAACCCGATCGTACTCGATCGGGTTAATTTCTGGCGATTCCTGTCCGTCTGCTCAGAGCAGGCGGACAGGGTTATGGAGCAGCGGTCTTTAGACCGCAGCTCCATAACTTGTGTTTCTGGCGAGTCTGAAGACTCACCAGAAACACCTGCCCACAAGCTCCCTACGGAGCTTGTTAAATGAGCCCCTTTGTATTAACTGTTATTTTGTGGAAAATACCTTCTTTGCATTTAAAGCTTCTACTTCTTCAGCTGGATTATACTGATTGCTGTTTAAGTTTCCTTCTGATAAAAGTGTACTGCAGCTGACATCACAGCCTCTTTCCTGAGCTGGAGCAGTTCTGCCTGAGAGATCTTTGTTCCAGTTTGTTTACACGGACCACGCTGTGCTGCAAACCTACCTCTGTTACTCATTTCAGCTCCAGGAGATTCAGACCTCTCTGAACAATCCAGATTACCTTCCAAGCACAGATTGCAATCTCATAGTTGCCAACATTTAAAAAAAAAAAAAAATTCCAGGGACACTTTGCAGCAGAGCAAGCAAGCGGGTTACTGGAGTATTGACGACCTACTGTTCAATTGCTCCGCCCACTCAGTTCTGCAATCAAAACACACCCATTTGAAAGTAATAGTATACTTTAGACTTATCCATAGTTTATTATACAGATTACAGCTCCAAGCTCTTACACCTACCCAGTCTCTGGAACACATTCTGGGCATATGGTTATTTTTACAACACAGCATCAAAATTAGAAAGACAAATAATATGTGAACCCATTCAATAATACTAATATTCCATTAGGAGTGAATTATATTTAAATAATACACTATATCTATTTATCATCTATCTATCTGTATATATGTGTGTGTGTGTATATATATATATATATATATATATATATATATACACAAACAACAAATGTTGTGCAAAAGAGATTTTCAGGGACATTTCCAGGGACAAATAAAATCCAGGGACATACAACAAAATCCAGGGACTGTCCCTGGAAATCAGGGACTGTTGGTAACTATGCAATCTAACCAAGTAAGAACTAACGTACTGTGTCACCTGTTACTAATTTCTTTGGGGAATGTAATTTGAATCTAGTGGATATTCTGATTCTTCCCTGTTCCTTATAAAATATATGTACCAAAGTGAACTACAGTAATGAAATTCTCCTGAACATTCTCTTACTAACTTTATACTTTCTGGATGTAATGAGATTCTCACTCAGAATTTAAACTACTCTTGCTGTAATACTTTCAGTATCCTGTTAACCGGTTTTAGTTCTAAGAGCTTATGTTTATGTATACATATCAGTATAAACTTTAGCCTAGGGAAATAAGAGACTCTTTAGGTTGGTTGACTGTATATAGAATTGCAAACTGTAGAAAGCAACAATTAAAATATATTAATCTGTTGCACTACAGATGCTACAAATTGTCAGAAATGTATTAAAATTTGCTGCTATCCTCTCTACAAATAGATCCATACTGCAGTATCCTGACAGTTATATATTGTGGTCTTGCCATTTGGCAATGTTATTCCTTTGATTTATGTATATGTATATATGACAGTTCAGGCCATTTACTATTTCCCGTGTGTGATTTTTTTTTCTTTGATTTATGGAAGCAAATGATGCTTATACCTTTACTCTTCAAACCTCAATAAAAAAAAAAAAATGTTTAAAAAATCTACATTTTATATGTCAATACATATTTTATCACAGAGATGCGTTATAACGCTGGAGGACCGGTAAAACCTCCTAGGCCTATCCAGGCTCCTGGAATTCAGTGCTGGACCGGAATTGAGCCACGGGCTGCCGGCCATGGAGGTTTTTCTGGTGAAATGCCGCCGAGCAGTGATGTCGGTGATGTGGGCGGTAAGGTCATGCTCCCATTGACATCCCCGCTCGCCGGCATAGCTCAGACACGCCCCTTTTTTAACATTCCAACAAACTGTTGGACTGCAATGCCCACAAGGCAATCAATGCAGTTTCCTGATGGTCCAACAATGTTTAGAACATCAGGGCCTAAAAAGAGATTCCTGTAATTTTGGCAGCATAAAATCTCTTCAGTTCTTTTTCAGGTTATAAGGTGAATACCTCTAAATCAGAGTTTCTCTGGATCTTAAAGAATGAAAAGTGGAATTATAATATTCCTTTCAAGGACACACACAATCAAATAACATTCTTGGGTATAAAAATGTACATCAACTCTAACTTTTGGTATAAAGCGAATTAAGGAAATTAGAACAAGATTTAAGTAGGTGAGCATTGCTTCCTCTTTCTTTGACAACAAAGACTAATTTAATTAAAATAATCCTTTTTCCTAAAATACTGTACATTATGCAGAACTTTCCACTTTTTAGGAACAAAAAAATCTCTGTCATCTAAACAGATTATTTAGGAAGTTTTTATGTGGCAACAATAAACCGTGTATAGCATTACATATATTGATGCAACCCCAAAATATTGAAGTTCTTGCATTCCCCTCTCTTTAGTTGTATAATTTAACATGCTTAGGCAAGATCGCTATCAACTGGCTGAGGAGAACTATGCTGCTCTTGTTATGATTGAAAAAAATACGATTTCCCCATTCTCTCTGAAGGCTCTTTTATTCTGCCCACTTAAAGATATACCCAACAAATGTAAGATACTAATGGTCTTTACAAACGTTATTAAGGTATGGCAAAATATCTTAACTAGATTATAAATCAATCCTTATACTTTTTACCTTGTACCAATTATTGGACACCCAAGCTTTTTACCAGGGTTAAATAATACGGTATTTAAGAAATGGGCTGAAAATGGATTGCAATATCTATACCAAATTATTGAAGAGAATTCCATGAGAATTTGTCCTTTTGACAGATTAAAACAAGAATATAATCTTTCCAACAAAGATGTCTATGCTTATTTACAAATTCATCATTGGCTTTTTTATTTGATACAAGATTCTGATCCTTTTTGGGAAAATAGGGAAGTTAAAAAAAAAGCCTAAACACATATAAAAGAGGTAAACATTCAATAAGTTACTGGTAAAAATTGTTACTTAAACAAAAGGGAATTTTTTTCCTTCAGGATCTTGAAGTAAAGTGCCAACGAAAATTCAATAACAATGATGCTAGTATGATCCTGCAGATTATTAAAAGTTTAGAGATAGCTACTAACTAGTTCAGCGACCTGTAGAGAAATGCATATTAAATTAATTAATCTCATTTATATAGCCCCGTATAAAATTAAAAGATGCTATGGCAATATACAGATTTCCTGTCCCAAAACTAAGATGCTGATCTTCTTCACTATCTTTGGTATTGTCCAAAAATCCAAAAATGTTGGTGTAAGACGAGCTTTTGGTTGTCTAAAATACTCAAATTAAATTTGTAATACAAAAAATTGCTGTTGTTTTTCTAAATAGAGGAATAATTTTGCAAGGAAAAGATCAGCTAATTAATACTGTGATTTACATTTAGCCACCAATCAGCAAACGCTACCCAGGTGCTGAACCGAAAATGGGCTGGCTCCTAAGCTTACATTCCTGCTTTTCAAATAAAGATACCAAGAGATGGAAGAAAAATTGATAATAGGAGTAAATTAGAACATTAGTTAAAATGTCATACTCCTTCTGGATCATGAAGGAAAAAAAATTAGGTTTCATATCCCCTTAAAATTGTAATGTTTCAACACATCTGTAGTTGATGTTGATATATGTGGAATTGTTATGACCATGTATTCCCTTCTCTTTTTTGGCTGTTTCTCCCTGTGGCTGCAAAATATATCAAGCATTGTGAATAACTGTCCCTTTGCTTCTCTTGAAGTTACAGAGCACAATATAGCAATCAATAATTAACCCCTTAACGACCAAGGACGTACACCACACGTCCTCAAAAAAAAGACAGTTAATGACCGAGGACGTGTGGCGTACGTCCTTGGTCTGGAAAGCAGCTGGAAGCGATCCTGCTCGCTTCCAGCTGCTTTCCGGTTATTGCAGTGATGCCTCGATATCGAGGCATCCTGCAATAACCCCCCTTGGCCATCCGATGCAGAGAGAGCCACTCTGTGGCCCTCTCTGCACCGGACATCGGTGGCCGGTATCATTGGTGGGTGGGAGCAAGTCTGGGAGGCGGGTGGGCGGCCATCGATGTGCCGAGTGGACTGGAGGGGGGCGGGATCGGGGGCAGGAGGGGCGGGAGCGCGCACGGGAGCGCGCGCGTGCACGGGGGGCGGCGGGCGGGCGCGTGCACGGGGCGGGAGCGGGAGGGAACCGCTACACTACAGAAAAATAAACTTGCAAAAGTAAAAAAATAAAACATTTTTGAAAGCTGTAAATAAACAGCTAAGAGATCTGGAAGGGGTGGGGGGTTGATCTTGGGGGGGGGGGGAAGCTACACTACAGAAAAGTTTTTTTTTTTTAAAAAAGGCACATTTTTTCACTAAACTGGGTACTGGCAGACAGCTGCCAGTACCCAAGATGGCGCCCATTAAGGCAGAGGGGGAGGGTTAGAGAGCTCTTTGGTGGGGGATCAGTGAGGCTGGGGGCTAAGGGGTGATCCTACACAGCAGCATATGTAAATATGCTAAAAAAAACACACACAAAAAGCCCAAATATAGCTTTTATTTTAGTACTGGCAGAGTTTCTGCCAGTACTTAAGATGGCGGGGACAATTGTGGGGTGGGGGAGGGAAGAGAGCTGTTTGGGAGGGATCAGGGGGTCTCATGTTTCAGGTGGGAGGCTGAGCTCTACACTAAAGCTAAAATTAACCCTGCAAGCTCCCTACAAGCTACATAATTAACCCCTTCACTGCTAGCCATAATACACGTGTGAAATGCAGCGGCATTTGGCGGCCTTCTAATTACCAAAAAGCAACGCCAAAGCCATATATGTCTGCTATTTCTGAACAAAGGGGATCCCAGAGAAGCATTTACAACCATTTGTGCCATAATTGCACAAGCTGTTTGTAAATGATTTCAGTGAGAAACCTAAAATTGTGAAAAATTTAACATTTTTTTTAATTTGATCGCATTTGGCGGTGAAATGGTGGCATGAAATATACCAAAATTGGCCTAGATCAATACTTGGGGTTGTCTACTACACTACACTAAAGCTAAAATTATCCCTAAAAGCTCCCTACATGCTCCATAATTAACCCCTTCACTGCTGGGCATAATACACGTGTGGTGCGCAGTGGCATTTAGCAGCCTTCTAATTACTAAAAAGCAACGCCAAAGCCATATATGTCTGCTATTTCTGAACAAAGGGGATCCCAGAGAAGAATTTACAACCATTTAAGCCATAATTGCACAAGCTGTTTGTAAATAATTTCAGTGAGAAACCAAAAGTTTGTGAAAAAATTTGTAAAAAAGTGAACGATTTTTTGTATTTAATCGCATTTGGCGGTGAAATGGTGGCATGAAATATACCAAAATGGGCCTAGATGAATACTTTGGGATGTCTACTAAAAAAAAAATATATACATGTCAATGGATATTCAGAGATTCCTGAAAGATATTAGTGTTCTAATGTAACTAGCGCTAATTTTGAAAAATAATGGTTTGGAAATAGCAAAGTGCTACTTGTATTTATGGCCCTATAACTTACAAAAAAAGCAAAGAACATGTAAACATTGGGTATTTCTAAACTCAGGACAAAATTTAGAAACTATTTAGCACGGGTGTTTTTTGGTGGTTGTAGATGTGTAACAGATTTTGGGGGTCATAGTTAGAAAAAGTGTGTTTTTTTCAATTTTTTCCTCATATTTTATAATTTTTTTTATAGTAAATTATAAGATATGATGAAAATAATGGTATCTTTAGAAAGTCCATTTAATGGCGAGAAAAACGGTATATAATACAGTAAATGAGTAAGATGAAAATTACAGCTAAACACAAACACCGCAAAAATGTAAAAATAGCCTTGGTCCCAAACGGACAGAAAATGGAAAAGTGCTGTAGTCATTAAGGGGTTAATGAGTACCGGCACTTTTAAAAAAAAAATGTTTAACAATAAATACAATATATATATATATATATATATATATATATATATATATATATATATAAAGTTGCAGAGGTGAACGGCACTCACGAATAAGTCAGCTACCTGGTGCTCTCACTAAGGAGAAACAGACAGTAAAGCAGGTATGAATCCCACGGACGGGCTCCGTGTTGCAGCCAGGATCCAAATGAAGCAGGCACACAGGTTTTTTCAAATATTGCCAATAAACCGGAGTGTTTTTGAAAAAAACTGTGTGCCTGCTTCATTTGGATCCTGGCTGCAACACGGAGCCCGTCCGTGGGATTCATACCTGCTTTACTATATATATATATATATATATATATATACACACACACACACACACACACAGAGAGAAGCACACTCACAGGAACGAACAACTGGCTCAATACTATTGTTATTAGCCTGTTCTATGGCGATTTACCACCTGGGTGCAGATCTGTATATATATATATATATATATATATATATATAAAACCATACACTCTGTATATATATATAATTAAAGCCAGAAAAAGCAAGAAGTGATTAAGAAATAGATAGAATGAGGTTAGAGAAGGGGAATGGGAGAGACAGTCTTAGCAAGCACTAAACCATTAACCATATATATACACAAGATATATGAAGGCACTCACTGGTCTTTTCAAAAAGTATTTAATGAAATAAGAGTGACGTTTTGGGGGTCTGAGGAAGGGGAGTGTGTCCCCGAAACGTCACGCTTATTTCATTAAATACTTTTTGAAAAGACCAGTGAGTGCCTTCAAATATCTTGTATATGTAACCCGCTGGCACCCTGGCAGTTGTGGATTAGGTGAGAGTGCTCTTTTCTGGACTATATATATATATATATATATATATATATATATATAGTATACACACACTTAGATAATAAACACAACATATTTATTTTTGGTTCTATACTTTTCTATTGGAGATGTCTGCACAGCTTGCTGTTATACGAGACAGCAGAAAAAGATATTTTATTTCTCTCAGTCATTTCTCTCATTTCTCCAGCCTATTTTGTAACTCTTGTGTCACAGAGATGTTAGCTAGTCTCTTCCTTCCTGACTGTGACCTCAGATAATAAAAATTTCATGTGCTGAGCAGGCATTGCATGAAGCCTACCAGAAGTCTGTAATTTTGCTAGATAGGCATATGAATGTGCTATCCGAATAGGTGGAACCCGCAACTATTATTATTAGTATTATTATAATATAATATAAATATTATACTTTATTTACTAAGCACCAACATATTCTGCGGCGCTGTCCATGTGTACAATTAATATAAGTAAAACAATGATACAATACTTGTAAGAGACAAGACAAAATTTGACAAATACCTGAGGAGTTTAGGGACCTATTCCTGTGGAAACTACATATGTGTGCTTTATTTGTGCTCTTCATAACCACCTAGACAGTAATGGACAGAGACAAAGAAAGATAGACAGACAGACCGGCGGATAGACAGACAGATAGATGGATGATAGATGGATAGAGGGTCATGACATGGCATTACCTTGTGTATACTTGTTTTGGCTTTCTTACCAACAATATTCCAATCAAGGCAAATCATATATTTTAAAATGCCTGGATTGCACCTGTATAAAAGGGACATGAAATGTCAAATGTTTCTTTCATGATTCAGAAAGAGCGTACACTTTAAACAACTTCTCAGTTTTTACCTATTATCTAATTTGCTTTGTTCTCTTGTTAGGATATTTTCCTAAATGGGCCTAACTAGGATGCAATCCTGATTCAAATCAGTTTTTAAAACTATTACCCCAGTGGTCCTGTTAGTCCAGGTTTATTTCTGTCTCTGGAGGCAAAAGCTGTCACATTCCCCTTGCTTATGTCTTATTGTATTGGGGTTTCACTGAGGAGAGTAGGCATGCAACTCTCAAAACTCCACTCACATTGCCAACCACTAAGGAACAGACACACCTATGGGGTGTGGGACACAAAACCCAATCTTTTTTTCATGATTCAGATAGAGCATGCAATTTTAAGCAACTTTATACAGGTAGCCCTCAGTTTACGCCGGGGTTAGGTTCCAGAAGGAATGGTTGTAAATTGAAACCATTGTAAATTGAAACCCAGTTTATAATGTAAGTCAATGGGAAGTGAGGGAGTTAGGTTCCAGGCCTCTCTCAAAATTGTCATAAGTAACACCTAATACATTATTTTTTAAAGCTTTGAAATGAAGACTTTAAATGCTAAACAGCATTATAAAACTAATAAAATAATCACACAACACATAATATATAATTAAACTAAGTTAAATGAACAAAAACATTTGCTAAACAGCATTATAAACCTAATAAAATAATCACACAACACAGACTTCACTTGCATTTTTGTGCAAACAGTTCTTTCTATGCATTCCAATCTTGACTGATTTATAGACAGGACGATCTTGTTCCTTTGAAATCTGCTCGATAGCTCAGGTCTGGTTAAACTGATTAATTTTAGCTTGCTTGGCTTTGCTGCAACACAAGCGGACAGCTCACCTTCTGGCTATTTTAATAAATGCACTGCTTCTCAATGCTTTTCAATAGCAGTCACATGACTGGAAAAAAAGGTTGTTATTCTGAAACGGTTTAAATTGAACCGTTGTAAAATGAGGGCCACCTGTAATTTACTCCTAGTATCAATTTTTCTTCATTCTCTTCTTATCTTTATTTGAAAAAGCAGGAATGTAAGCATAAGAGCCAGCCAGGTGCAGAACAAAAAAATGGGCCTGATCCTATGCTTACATTCCTGCTTTTTCAAATAAAGATAGCAAGAGAACGGAACGAAGATTGTTTTTAAAACATTAGGAGTACATTAGAACGTTACTTACAATTGCATGCTCTCTCTGAATCATGAACGAAAAATTGTGTTTTGTTTCCATTGGTCACATAGGAACAACCTGATCTCAACACTTTTAAATTCACGCTCCAATTGCTCTTCCCTGCATTATATTATCTCAGGATTCGGCATAATCACATCGTATAGTTAGTACTACATTTACACATTTATGTAGACTCGTCTGCAATGAATGACAGACATTAAAGTATTACAATTTGACTATTCTGTTAAATTGTCCTTGGGTTTTCTTTATTTGACGACGATGACTACTATGGTGGTGTATATTATAATAGTTCTGTGAAAAGTAAGATAGACTGACAGATCATCTGTGCATCATTGACAGTTATCTCATCGTTGTGTGGTTGACAGGTAGCATGCAGAACCAAGCGAGATCTAGGTCTAGCCTAGCCTAATCCCTCCCACCTTGTTATGTTTTTGAACTACAGGAGACGTCAACACACGCGATAGTCCATTCGTCATGTGACCAGAAGATTGGCAGTTCGGTTATTTGCTGCCAGCCACGCGTGTTCTCGTGACACGCCCCTGAATCGCAAGCACCAACTATATCCCAGCATCCTTAGCGTCTGTCTCCCTCTTTCCGGGAACCAAGATGTCTAAGAGAGGTGAGGGCCTTAAATTGCTGAATGAAATCTGTTGCCATCCTAAATCTTTAACCGTCATTGAGCTCGGGGATCTGGGTTTACTGTATTCGTATACGTCTCTGGTACTTTCCCTGTTGTTATGGCAAACAACATATGTTTGTAGTGGCGGATAAAGAGACCTTTGTAGGATTTACGGAGCCATGTTTAGGAAATGTCGCGGACGTAAAGGCCGGCAAGCTGTAAGATGGTGTGCAGCAGGCGGTCGCTTGACCTGATAAGTCACTTAATACGAGACCACAGCTTTACCAGATTTGTAATGCAAAGGGAGTATGTTTGAGTACGTTTAGCGTGTTTTTCTTCTTTCTTTTATAAACCGATGTGTGTGTCACTGGAATCACTGTGTTCACAATTGTATTCTAAATATGCATATGTTCTAGCTTTGTGTAAACTATTGTACTTAAATAACGGCCTATGCTTTTTTGTGTCAGTATTTGTGAGTAAACATTTTTGATGTGTATGTATTTACACAAACGCGCGCATACATTAGCAGCATTATCATAATTTATAGCAAGATCAAGGTTTGGAGAGAAAAAAATATTCCATAAGAAATTGGCTTCTAATTTGATGCAGTTGTTTAGCAACGACTAGGGTGCTGCAGGATTTTTTTGTAACTATACATTTAGCTTGGTGGAGCAGTAGTTGCATATGCCTAACATACATTTCAGATCATACTGGATTTTTACTTGTCCTTTTTTAAAAGTAGTTTTATATTTTTATGTACTTGATCCTGTTATTTATAGGCCATAATAGTCATATGCTCCAATTGAATTAAAATCTAATTGTAACATTAGTGATCTCTGTACCCCCACAAGGGTTAAAACACTCAGAAGTACCACTCAGGACCTGCAGAGCACTGCTGGTTCTGAACGGACACTGATGCCAATATTATCGACAGTGCTAGACAGGTCAAACGACTATTTTTAATTGGATCATTGTCGGTTTCTGCTCTGCATCTGCAGTGATCTACAGGTCCTGAGTGGTTCTTTAATGTTTAAAGGTCCATAGTAGTCAAACAATTACAAGCTCTAATTCGTTAGAGCATGCAATTTTAAGTATGTTGACCCACGCTACACACTGTGCTTACTCTTTACACCTGTAAAAGGGTTAAAGACACCATAAAAGTACCTTTCAAGGCCCACTGGGCACTACTGGTCCTGAGTGGGAACCGCCACTGATCCAATCAAAAGTGATAGTTCCACATCTGAGTCGTGCGACTAGAGCTCTTGGTTGTATTAGCAGTGGTTTCCTCTCAGATCAGTAGTTGTCTGTGCAGGTTAAATACAGTATTGTGGGGTCGAAAGTCTTAAAGTTACTTGCGCTAACATATTAGAACATGTCACTTTTATTTTCACCATTATGGCCCTTTAACTACTATGCAGAGGGTTACTTAAACAAACTGGAGCATGCTATTATTCTACTGTAATGGCCCTTGAAGCTTAAAGTAAACTGCTTACTGATTATTATTTTTTTTTAAATAGGACGCGGAGGTTCGTCGGGTGCGAAATTTCGCATCTCCCTCGGTCTCCCCGTGGGGGCTGTGATAAACTGCGCAGACAACACAGGTATGTAACAAATCTCAATCACATGTATATAGTTGGAAACAGTGAAGGCATTCATTTTTAAACTCTGCTTCCTTGTGAGTTCTGTGCCTTTTTATAACCATTTGAGTAAATGATTGTAGAATTTAATGTTGCTGTAGCTTTGTTGCTGAGTTTTATTAAAGTGATTGTAAATCCAAGCATATAACAAACACTAGGCTTTGCCATCAATAAAATTAGTTTGTCATCATTTACTTAAACAGTGTTAAATTCACCTTATGTGTGCCTCAAGTATATCGCTAACTCAGTACTTCCGTCCACCGACACTGCTCTTCAATGGGGTAACGTTTGCACCTCTTAACCAATAGCTGTGCTTGTCAAGTGACATCCTAGCATGGCTATCTGGTTTAGAGGTGGAGATTTAACCTAATTGGAGAAGAGTGCTGTGGGCAGCCGTAGGTGCCGAGTTAGTGATATACTTGTCTCACATATAGGGTGTGTTTAACAGTTCTTATATAAAAAATTTTTAGTAAATGACAGTTTATTAGTGACGGTAAATGCTAGCGTTTGTTATACACTTGGATTTACTATCACTTTAACAATTGTGGATCACATACCTCTTCTTAAAGCACTTGTGGTGTCTTATCTGTGGCACAGTGAGTTGTCGTGGAAGAGGAAAGAAATACATTGCATTTGGGTGAAGAGGCAGCCACATGTGCTGTTCTACTTCAATCAGTGATGTGACATCTTTGCACTTTTTATATTAACATGTTTTGGGATCTCTGCTAACTGTTGGGAATTATGGATGCAGCTTACTACTTGCTGACTACTGTATGAACCAGATAAATAACTTTAAGCTAAAGGGATGGGACAAAATTGAAATGTGCATGAATTCATTTTTGGTTTTAAATAGTAGCATTTTTGCTATATACTATTAGCAAAAATGTTTCTAGTAAGTTAGTGGCATGCTCATTCTATGTGACTGAGGGTCAGGATTCAAACTCTATGCTTGTAGAGTTGTTGGTGTGTATTGGGTCACTAAAGACTTGGTGTCATACAAAGCACTGCTGACGTTCTTAGACGGTGTGATCTTTGAATGCTGGTGCACAGGATGGTCAGCATAAAACAGTAGTAACGTTTACAAAGTTTTTATTATTTTATTTTTTTTATGCACCATATACATTTTAGTTTTGACATTCCAATCCTTTTTAATTGTAGGTCCTTCAGTGAGCATAGCCAATTATTTTGAGAACCTAAGAAGGGCTTCAATAAATATATTTATCTTTTGGAATCGTGGTGTTTTGTTCTGGCTATAGTAGGGTAAAATCTTGACTATCTGAATATTTCACTCTTGGTCAACAAATATTTTTTTTCTTAAGGTGCCAAGAACCTATACATAATCTCCGTAAAAGGCATCAAGGGTCGCTTGAACAGGCTGCCAGCTGCTGGTGTTGGTGACATGGTAATGGCCACAGTAAAGAAAGGAAAGCCTGAACTCAGGAAGAAGGGTGAGTTGCTTGGAGAGTGATTGGTTCCAAACAACTTAAAGGGATATGAAACTCTATATCTCTATATATCTTTTCTTTTTTTTTTTTTTTTTTTTTTTAATGATTTAGAGCATGCAACTTTCTATTTTAACCGCCAATCAGCAAGTGCTACCCGAGTGCTGAACCAAATATGGGCCAGTCCTAAGCTTATATTCCAGCTTTAAAAAAAAAAATACCAAGAGGACAAAGGAGTAAATTACCGTATTTTTCGCTCCATAAGACGCACTTTTTCCCCCCCTCAAAAGTAAGGGGAAATGTCTGTGCGTCTTATGGAGCAAATGCAGGCCCTGCGCTTGCATATTTACACTACTTACCAATTTTGTTAGAGCAGCGGGGTTAACAGTGGCGATGGTGTCACATCTAGTTACAGCACTTACTCTCATTTACAGTACTGCTTCAATAAAATTGTGTCCATTGAAGTACCGGTAACTGCTTCAATAAAATTGTGTCCGGATCATTACCTCACATCCCCTAATTGAGTTACACTTCCTGTGCACCGGGCGCAGGTTATCTGAGACGGAAGCGCTATAGTACAACCCACACACAGTGTCTGCGGGAGCAGGGCAGAGCTGAGACTGGGGGCTGATCTGAGTGAAGCTGCTGTGTGAAGGCCCGGGGATCTGCTGCAGCTAGTGCTACTGGCAACAGGTGAGGGTTATTAGGGGTTACCGGTGCAGCAGCCTCCTCACCCACTCTTTCTCTCTGGAGTTTAGCACCAGCCGCTCTTGGACTGCGGCCGCATTGCCCGCCCCTTTAGGCCGCATTTGTATCACTATTGGCTACAAAAGATGCCAGTCAAGTTAGCCAACTCTGTAAGTGACACCTCCAACCTGACTCAGACTGTCAGTAGTATCAGTCCAATAGTTAGAGAGAATGCTGAGAGCAGTGAGAGGGGAACGTTAAGCAGCAGCAAGATGGGATAAACAAAATTGATAAGTTACTCTTATAAGCTGTGGTTTGTTGTGGGGTATATTTTTAAATACATAGCATAGCCATACAGATACAGGACCAGGATCTGCTATTACTTACACAAACATTTGTCTGTGGTTTGTTTGTATACTGCAGTACACAGTCAATTTCTAGCTGTAAGTCAGTATATATGGACTTTCTGCCTTAAAAGGGATTTGTGCACTAAAAAGAGGATTGCAGCATACGATATATATATATATATATATATATATATATATAAATATATATATATATATATATAGTATGCTGCAATCCTCCTTTTTAGTGCACAAATCCATTTTAAGGCAGAAAGTCCATATATACTGACTTACAGCTAGAAATTGACTGTGTACTGCAGTATACAAACAAACCAGATATATTATATACTATAGCCTTCCTCCATTTAAAAAAAATAAAATACATGGACATTGCATTTAACTGCTGCAGACATTTTTTCTTGTTTTCCTCCTCTAAAAACTAGGTGCGTCTTATGGTGCGAAAAATACGGTACCGGTAGAAAGTTAATTAAAATTGCATGCTTTGTCGGAATCTTGAGAATCAAGATTTGGTTTTCATATCCCTTTAATAATAGAATAAATAACATCCATTTAAAAGTGGGATTTGATTCCATGGTGGTTATTGGCTTATTACCATAGTAACAGTGATGCATGATGGAACAACTTTAGGTTGGGGGGGGGGGGTTTATCACCTATGTTGCACTCTGCAATATATAGACAAACTTGAGGCCACTTATTTTAAAGCAGCAATCCTCCTTTTAAATTAGTGGTCCTGTGTTTGTCTAGCTAATTGTCATAACCATGACCAATAACTTGGGCTATAAGTTCTATTTTGTGGATTCCAGTGATAATTAAGAAGCCTTTATTACCCTCTCACCATAAAAATATATCATGACACCACATTTGAAAGAGTGAGGTTCCACAGTTCTAATAAGGGGTTTAGTGTTATTGCTATCAGTAGTAATCCTCACCTGTGTGCCTCAAGTATATCGCTAACCCAGTACTTCCGTCCACCGACACCGCTCTTCAATGGGGTAACGTTTGCACCTCTTAACCAATAGCTGTGCTTGTCAAGTGACATCCTAGCATGGCTATCTGGTTTAGAGGTGAAGATTTAACCTAATTGGAGAAGAGTGCTGTGGGCAGCCGTAGGTGCCGAGTTAGTGATATACTTGTCTCACATATAGGGTGTGTTTAACAGTTCTTATATAATTTTTTTTTTTAGTAAATGACAGTTTATTAGTGACGGTAAATGCTAGCGTTTGTTATACACTTGGATTTACTATCACTTTAACAATTGTGGATCACATACCTCTTCTTAAAGCACTTGTGGTGTCTTATCTGTGGCACAGTGAGTTGTCGTGGAAGAGGAAAGAAATACATTGCATTTGGGTGAAGAGGCAGCCACATGTGCTGTTCTACTTCAATCAGTGATGTGACATCTTTGTACTTTTTATATTAACATGTTTTGGGATCTCTGCTAACTGTTGGGAATTATGGATGCAGCTTACTACTTGCTGACTATTCTGTATGAACCAGATAAATAACTTTAAGCTAAAGGGATGGGACAAAATTGAAATGTGCATGAATTCATTTTTGGTTTTAAATAGTAGCATTTTTGCTATATACTATTAGCAAAAATGTTTCTAGTAAGTTAGTGGCATGCTCATTCTAGGTGACTGAGGGTCAGGATTCAAACTCTATGCTTGTAGAGTTGGTGGTGGTGTGTATTGGGTCACTAAAGACTGTCATACAAGGCACTGCTGACTTTCTTAGACGGTGTGATCTTTGAATGCCGGTGCACAGGATGGTCAACATAAAACAGTAGTAACGTTTACAAAGTTTTTTTTTTTTAATTTTTTTTTTTTTTTATGCACCATATACATTTTAGTTTTGACATTCCAATCCTTTTTAATTGTAGGTCCTTCAGTGAGCATGACATCTTTTAGAGACAGTAAACCTCTTATAATTACAAAACATTTCAGTTGTGTTGCTAAATAACATCAGCCATGTCTTAAGGTTTTTAAAACAAAGTAAAATCTTTTTTTTCCAGCAATTATGTTTCAATAGCCAAAATCCATCCACTATTTTCCTTATCTGGAGGAGCCAATCTGGGTTTTAGTTAGCTGTCTACCAGGCTAGCCACAGTCATAAAGTTAGTATAAAATGCATTTATTTGCAGTTATCTGATTCAATTAGAGACAGATATCTAGAAAAGTTGGCCTTGAGGTAAGCAGGGTTCAGTTCTGTGTGTTAGAAATAGCTAAATATTGTGAGAAGGGGCAAAATGAAATATTTTGAAGTATTTTCATTATGTATAAACCTGGTTTATACAAGTCAAGTTTCCTGTCCCCCAAAGTTAAAGCAAAGCCTATGCTCTGCTCCAAAAAAAAATATATTTAACAAGGATATATCCATATTTCATTTGACAGGGCAGCACATTTATGAGGAGAATTTTAGGACATAATTAAAATGTTCCTTTTGTGAAAAATGTATTTTGCTTTTTAGGTTCAAATCAAATAGCTCTCAAGCAATTTGTAGTATTTTGAAAATCTGGTTAGTCTTTGCTTTTTCTCTTCTCTGGGGGACAAAGCACAATTTCGACACAAGTTGTTTCATGTATCAGACTGCACTAGTCTTTCCCACACAAGACACCAAAAATTTGTACTTTACAGTAGTTCTTTAAAATAATAAAATAGAGCATGAGAATTTTTTTTTTACTACTATTGCCCTTTTAGGAAAATGTGAAGTGAAAGCTCTGATGGCTTATTTGTGTAATTTTACTGTTCTGACATACTTATTTTGTGTAATTCTTCAGTGCATCCGGCAGTGGTTATACGGCAGCGGAAATCGTATAGGAGAAAAGACGGGGTGTTCTTATACTTTGAGGACAATGCGGGAGTGATAGTAAACAATAAAGGAGAAATGAAAGGTATCAATGACAAGTGTTGATAAAAGCTTTTATATATACTCATTTGTTATGTTGCTATTCTTTTTTTTTTTTTTTTTTTTTTTTTGCTGTAGGTAATACATTTTAGAAAATAGTAATAAAAAATCAAAATAGTAGAGACGGTTTAACATGATTTACTGTGAAATCCCTCTTCTTTAAAGCACTTGTGGTGTCTTCTCAGTGGCACCGTGAGTTGTCGTGGAAGAGGATAGAAAAACATTGCTCTTGGGTGAAGAGGCAGCTACATGTGCTGTTCTACTTCAATCCGTGATGTGACAGTAAATATGTATCAAGTACTGTTCTCTACATTACTGTGTGTAATAGGAGATCGGAATATTAAATACTGAGTAAAATCTAGCTCTTTACATACATTATAATCTAAAGGTTATTATTCATCCTCAAATAAGGATTAGTTTTTAATTGTGTAGCATGAGGCTGTATATTAATGTTTATTTTTAATTTTTTTTGTTAATATTTAATCCATTCACAATGTCATGCTCTCACAGAGGTTTCTTTTTTTTTTTTCTTTTTTGGGGGGGGGGGCCATTTTCTCTACCTCTACTCATTCATTGTTTTGTAGTTCTCAAAAATAGTTTTAAACAACTTTCTAATTTACTTCTATTTAACTTATTTGCTTTTTTCTTTTGGCATCCTTTGTTGGAAAGATTACCTAGGTAGGCTCAGGAGCAGCAATGCACTACTGGGAGCTAGCTGCTGATTGGTGGTTACGCATATGCCTATTGTCATTGGGTTCAATTAGCTCCCAGTAGTAAACTGATACTCCAAAGGTTACCAAGAGAATAAAAGAAATTAAATAGCAGTAAAGCTGAAAGTTGTTTAAAATGTTATATGCTCGACCTGAATCATAAAATAAAGAGTTTGAGGCTTTATGTCCCTTTTAGGATCTCTTCCTCAACTTTGTATGTTTTTTTTTTAACAACATTTGATGTGAAGATGCAAGTTATTTCTGCAGACCCAAATCGAGATTCTATCGGCATCATGAAAGTTTAACCAGTTAGTGCCATTAGGACGTTCCATGCCATCCTAACATTGCTGGGCTTTAACGCTGTTAACACAGCATGGATCTTCCTACCTTTTATATGGCGTACTCTAGTCCATTTATTCTCAAGTCTTGCTTAACCAACAGTTATAATAGTAATTTATTTATATATTTTTTTTTAAACCTCCTGATTAACTTGTATATAAGCCTCTGCAGACTTCCCGCTTATCTCAGTGCTTTTTACAAACTCGCACTTAAGCCAATTGGTGCTCGCTCATAAATAATTCCACGGGAGTAAGCAGTTATCTATAGGCGCACTAGCAGTATCTAGCTACTCAGCCTATGAGCCTACCTAGGTTTAGTCTTCAACAAAGAATATCAAGAGAGCAAAGCAAATTTGATAAAAGTAAATTGGAAAGTTGTTTAAAATTAAATGCCCTATCTGAATCATTAAAAATGTAATATTCACTTTACTTGTTTTTTACATTTTAATGGGTTTTTTTTTTTTTTTTTTTTTTTTTATAGAAGCGTTCTAAAAACGTCTAATTTCTTTCTTCCTCAGGTTCAGCTATCACAGGCCCTGTGGCAAAGGAATGTGCGGACTTGTGGCCCAGAATTGCATCCAATGCTGGAAGTATTGCGTGATCATGTCATCCCTTTGTAAAATAAATTGTGGTTGTAACAAAGTAAATGTCTTCCTTAGTGTTCTTTACTTCACTATGGATTTTTTTTTTTCTGATGGAAGCATAATTAACTTATGGTACAGTATGAAGCCCATTTACTTTTTGTTCTAGTACCCCATGGAAATCGACTGGTATGGCCGGCAACTGGAAGCTACATGCTTGATGCGCCAATCCCATTTCCCCACATAACAGTGGATCAGATCAGTATGTCTGGGTTCTTTGGTTTTTTTAAAAACAAATCGGCCCCTTCTACTTGTGCCAGCTACTAAAACTCCTTCCATGTGTGTGCATTTATTTTGTATGTATGTTGTTACCCCCCCCCCCCCCATACTGTTCACTTTGTGCTATGTTCAGCTGTTAATATACAGTTATACTTTGCCCTAATTACACAGACCTCTGCATGCAATTAATTATAGAATGCAACGGTCATGCAGGTTTCTTATCTTTAAAAAAAAAAAAAAAAAGTACATAAGCAAAGTATTCTGGGCAATCTAGTTAAAGGGTCAGTAAACCTCAAAAATGTTATATAATTCTGCACATAGTGCAGAATTATATAACATTATATTATCCTTATCTGTATAAAACTTAATATTCCCTTTTTAATTTAAAAAAAAAAACCCGGCTGTTTAACAGACCCGCTCTCTGCTGAGTGGGTCTGTTTTATTCACACAGCGCATCGGGCCAGCTGTATAGTCACTGCCCGGCCCGACTGCGCCATAACACAAAGTGCAGCTCGCTCCTGCTGTCTGAGAGCGGGTCTGTTAAACAGCCTGTTTTTTTTTTTTGTTTTTTTTTAAATTAAAAGTGAGTATTAAGTTTTATACAGATAAGGATAATGTTATATAATTCTGCACTATGTGCAGAATTATATAACATTTTTGAGGTTTACTGACACTTTAAACAAAATGTCCATTTGAACTTTCTGAATTATTTACTGACATTTCTAAACATCAAGCATTAATTACTAAAATAATGCTCATTTTCTATATACTTTTTTGCAAAATGCTTCTAGTTAGTTGCTGATTTATCTTCACCGGCGCTATCCACACCACCCCCAGCTCTCTAAACAGGAATGGCATTTACAATCTGAGGCTCTAGTCATACGTAGCATATGTATATATAATTTTTGCTTGAAACATTTTTGCTAATTAAAGTATATTGCAAAATGTTGCTATTAAATACATTTATGCACTTTTCAATGCTGACCTTTCAATCCCTTTAACATGAGTTTATTGCCTAGAACAGGATACATGCATGTTCTGTAGCCCTAAATTAAAGGGATAGTCAACACCAGAATTTTTGTTGTTTAAAAAGATAATCTCTTTATTACCCATTCCTTAGTTTTGCAAAACCAACACTTATTTTATTACACTTTTTACTTCTGTGACTAACTTGTATCTAAGCATCTTCTGACTGCCCCTAATCACATGACTTTTAGTTATTATCTATTGACTTGCATTTTAGCCAATTAGTGCAGTGTCTGCCACTAGCCACGGGCGTGATCACAATGCTATCTATATGGCCTACAAGAGCTAGCTCTCCCCTGCTGTGAAAAGTAAATAAAATAGAGGCGGCCTTCAAGGGCTTATAAATTATCATATGTGCCTTCCTAGGTTTGCTTTCAACTAGAATACCAAGAGAACAAAGCAAAATTGATAAAAGTAAATTGGAAAGTTGTTTAAAATTACATCTCCAATTTGAAAAATGAATTTTTTTTTTTCTTTTTTTGGACTTGACTGTCCCTTTTATTCTAGACTTCATAAGTAAATTTGGAATTTGCTTGAGTTTTACAAAATTGTCATGCCTACAAGGCTAATGCAGAAAAAAAATGGCAAAATAGATGTGCATTAGTTGTTCTTTTAACAGATATATACATAGAGAGAATTTCTCTTAGCATGGTTAATGTAAAATGTACTACTCTACAAGAGGCATCAAAATAGTAGAGACTTAATACGATTTACTGTGAAATCCCTCTTCTTTAAAGCACTTGTGGTGTCTTCTCAGTGGCACCGTGAGTTGTCGTGGAAGAGGATAAAAAAAAACATTGCTCTTGGGTGAAGAGGCAGCTACATGTGCTGTTCTACTTCAATCAGTGATGTGACAGTAAATATGTATCAAGTACTGTCCTCTACACTGTATCATGGGACTGCTATAGGACATTGAAATATTTGACTTTTACTATTTAAGGCAGTGGATAAAAAAATCCAATTTTTATATTTTTTTTTTAACCTAAAATCAGATTTTGTTTGATTTTAAATAGGATATATATTTTATTAATAAAATACTTTTTTGAGGGGAAAAAATCTAAAGCTCTTCTACTTTTTAACAAATTAATCAAATTATCTAAGTTATTAATCCTGAAATAAGGCTTCAATTTTAATTGTGTACCTTGAGGCTGTCATGCTCTCATTATTTTTTTTGGGGGGGGCGCATTTTTTTTCTTTCCTTCTACCTAGAAGATAGCACACTATTTTGTAGTTCTCAAAACTGTGGCTTTTTGTCTGCAGAAATAACTTGCATCTTCACAGCAAAAATGTAATCAAATAAACATAAACTATGTATAACCATACAACTGCATAGGCAGTCCCCCATTATCCAATCTGGCCTTGAAATCATGTTTGCATCAACGATTGTGTGGTTTTCATTAGAACACTGAGGATTGTATCAGTTTAAATTTAGTCCTTTTTTTTTTTTTGTGCCAGATACTGTAACTCCCATGTGTGTATTTATTTTGTAAACCCCCCCCCCCCCCCATATACTATTGTAAACTTTCTGTGATCAGTTGTTAAAGTGATTGTAAACGTTGATGAATTAAAGCCCAGTATAAAAAATTTTTATCTTTAACAGGGGTGTTTAAATTCATTAAAATTTACAATGATGCTTATTTTTGAAAATACTTAACGTTGTGTTATGGTGAACATAACGCCAATCCTCCACCTGCATCTCCTGCTTTCTTTAGCAGATGACTAATTTGGCTTCCTCCCATCGTTGCATGCCCCCTTTGGTGTCCAGCTCGTGGGACATGCAACGATTGAAGGAAGCTGGATTCATCATCTATCTGCAAAAGAAAGCAGGAGATGTGGTCTGAGGATTGGCGTTGTTTGCCATAATGCAATGATGTAAGTATTTTTAAAATTAAGCATCTTTGTAAAGTGCCCTGTTAAGATTTGTTTTTACTGGGCTTTAATTCATTAACGTTTATAATCACTTTAATATACAGCTATACATTCTCATCCTAATTTTACAGATATCTACATGCAATTATGCAGATTTTTTAACAAATTGAGGTTATACAGCCAAAAAATACAGACAATACAAAGCATATGTTCACCATGATACAAGAGAGAGTCTGCACAATATCCATATTTATACAAGAAAATATAGAAGCAACAAGTTCTTCAGTAGTCGTGCCATAAATAGTTCAGCTATTGAGGATGATTGTAATATAAAAGGCTTTGTAAGAGTAGTACAGTGTTATTACATATCGTATGGAAGCTGTCCACAGCCAATAAACTGCACTAGTATAGTGATATGCAGAACTACACAACTTTTGTAGCAAGTGCCTGTGAACCCCCTGAAATAAGCAAATAATTAGAAGTAAAACATACCCCAAATAAATGTAGTGGCCACTTTTGGGTCTAATACAGGAAATATAAAACAAAGAGAAAAAAATAACAGTTGATAATCATAGATATAACTTACATTATCTCACAAAAGTAAGTACTCCCCCCTCACATGTTTGTAAGTATTTTATTATATCTTTTCATGTGATAACTGGAAAAAAGACACTGCTGCAATGTAAAGTAGTGAGTGTACAGCCTGTATAACAGTGTAAATTTGCTGTCCCCTCAAAATAACTCAACACAGCCATTGATGTCTAAACCGTTGGCAACAAAAATGAGTACACCCCCCCCCCCCCAAAGTGGAAATGTCAAAATTAGGCCCAATTTGCTGGTTTCCCTCCCCTGTGTCATGTGACTTGTTAGTGTTATAAGGTCTCAGGTGTTAATGGGGAGCAGGTGTGCTAAATTTGGTGTTATCGCTCTCATAATGGTCACTGGAAGTTCAACATGGCACCTCATGGCAAAGAATAATATGTAAAAATGTCCCTGATAAATTCATTTCTTTGATATTGGCAAGAGTCCATGAGCTAGTGACGTATGGGATATACAATCCTACCAGGAGGGGCAAAGTTTCCCAAACCTCAAAATGCCTATACACCCCCTCAACACACCCACAATTCAGTTTAACGTATAGCCAAGAAGTGGGGTGATAAAGGAGTAAAAAGCATCAACAATGGAATTTGGAAATAATTGTGCTTTATACAAAAAATCATAACCGCCATAAAAAAGGGTGGGCCTCATGGACTCTTGCTAATATGAAAGAAATGAATTTATCAGGTAAATTCTTACATGAATTGTGTTTTCTTTCATGTAATTGGCAAGAGTCCATGAGTTAGTGATGTATGGGATATCAATACCCAAGATGTGGAACTCCACTCAAGAGCCACTACAGAGGGAGGGATAAAAATAACAGCCATTTTCTGCTGAAAAAATAATCCACAACCCAAAATAAGTTAAAAGAAGAATCAAACTGAAACAGCTGCCTGAAGAACTTTTCTACCTAAGACTACTTCTGAAGAAGCAAAAACATCAAACTGGTAGAATTTAGTAAATTTTTGCAAATCTGATCAACTGAAGCTTCATTCTTAAAAGCCCACGAAGTGGAGACTGATCTAGTAGAATGAGCTGTAATTCTCTGAGGCGGGGCCTGACCCGACTCCAAATAAGCTTGATAAATCAAAAGCTTTAACCAAGAAGCCAAGGAAATAGCAGAGGCCTTCTGACCTTTCCTAGGACCGGAAAATATAACAAATAGACTAGAAGTCTTCCTGAAATCTTTAGTAGCTTCAATATAATATTTCAAAGCTCTCACCACATCCAAAGAAAGTAAGGATCTTTCCAAAGAATTCTTAAGATTAGGACACAAGGAAGGGACAACAATTTCTCAAATAATGTTAGCATTCACAACTTTAGGTAAAAATTTAAATGAAGTCCGCAAAAAGGCCTTATCCTGATGAAAAATCTGGAAAGGAGATTCACAAGAAAGAGCAGATAGCTCAGAAACTCTTCTAGCAGAAGAGATGGCCAAAAGGAACAACACTTTCCAAGAAAGTTTAATGTCCAAAGAATGCATAGGCTCAAATGGAGGAGCCCGTAACGCCTTCAAAACCAAATTAAGAATCCAAGGAGAAGAAATTGATTTAATGACGGGCTTAATATGAACTAAAGCCTGTACAAAACAGTGAATAACAGGAAGTTTAGCAATCTTTCTGTGAAATAAAACTGAAAGAGCAGAGATTTGTCCCTTCGAGGAACTTGCAGACAAACCCTTATCCAAACCATCCTGAAGAAACTGTAAAATTCTAGGAATTCTAAAAGAATGCCAAGAGAATTTATGAAAAGAACACCATGAAATGTAGGTCTTCCAAACTCGATAAGTCTTTCTAGAGACAGATTTACGAGCTTGTAATATAGGATTAATCACTGAGTCAGAGAAACCTCTATGACTTAGTACTAAGCGTTCAATTTCCATACCTTCAAATTTAATGATTTGAGATCCTGATGGAAAAACAGACCTTGAGACAGTAGGTCCGGCCTTAACGGAAGTGGCCAAGGTTGGCAACTGGACATCCGAACAAGATACGCATACCAAAACCTATTTGGCCATGCTGGAGCCACCAGCAACATAAACGATTGTTCTATGATGATTTTGGATATCACTCTTGGAAGAACTAGAGGTGGGAAAATGTAAGCAGGATGATAACACCAAGGCAGTCTCAGCGCATCCACTGCTTCCGCCTGGACAGGTATCTGGGAAGTTTCTTGTTCAGATGAGAGGTCATGAGATCTATCTCTGGAAGACCCCACATCTGAACAATCTGAGAAAACACATCTGGATGGTGAGGCTACTCCCCTGGATGTAAAGTCTGATGGCTGAGATAATCCGCCTCCCAATTGTCTACACCTGGGATATGCACTGCAGAGATTAGACAGGAGCTGGATTCCGCCCAAGCAAGTATCCGAGATATTTCTTTCATAGCTTGGGGACGGTGAGTTCCACCCTGATGATTGACATATGCTACAGTTGTGATATTGTCTGTCTGAAAGCAAATGAACGGTTCTCTCTTCAACAGAGGCCAAAACTGAAGAGCTCTGAGAATTGCACGGAGTTCTAAAATATTGATTTGTAATCTCGCCTCTTGAGATTTCCAAACCCCTTGTGCTGTCAGAGATCCCCAACAGCTCCCCAACCTGAAAGACTTGCGTCTGTAGTGATTACAGTCCAGGTTGGCCGAACAAAGGAAGCCCCTTTAACTATAAACGCTGGTGATTTAACCACCATGTCAGAGAGTGTCGAACATTGGGATTTAAGGATATTAACTGATATCTTTGTATAATCCCTGCATCATTGATTCAGCATACAAAGCTGGAGAGGTCTCGTGAAAACGAGCAAAAGGAATCGTGTCTGATGCTGCAGTCATGAGGCCTAAAACTTCCATGCACATAGCCACTGAAGGGAATGACAGACTGAAGGTGCCAACAGGCTGCAACCAATTTCAAACGTCTCTTGTCTGTTAGAGACAGAGTCATGGACACTGAATCTATCTGGAAACCTAAAAAGGTAACCCTTGTCTGAGGAATCGAGAAACTTTTTGGTAAATTGATCCTCCAACCATGTTTTTGAAGAAACACTAGTTGATTTGTGTGAGATTCTGCAGAACGTAAAGACTGAGCTAGTACCAAGATATCGTCCAAATAAGGAAACCCCGCAATACCCTGCTCTCTGATTACAGAGAGTAGGGCACCTGGAACCTTTGAAAAGATTATTGGAGCTGTTGCTAGGCCAAATGGAAGAGCAACAAAATTGGTAATTCTTGTCTAGAAAAGAGAATCTCAGGAACTGATAATGTTCTGGATGAATCGGAATATGAAGGTATGCATCCTGCAAGTCTATTGTAGACATATAATGTCCTTGCTGAACAAAAGGCAGAATAGTCCTTAAAGTCACCATCTTGAAAGTTGGTACTCTTACATAATGATTCAAAATTTTCAGATCCAGAACTGGTCTTAATGAATTTTCCTTCTTTGGGACAATGAATAGATTTGAATAAAACCCCAGACCTTGTTTTTATCTCCTGGTATGTTCCTTTAAACCCCTCTGTATTTGCTGAATTTATTACACTGTTTTTAACTCTTGTGAACCAACTGTCTACTCCATTAATCTGCTCTTTCCTGTCCCCAGCATGTGCATCTCTCTATTATCAAACTTTGCTTAATGTATTAATTAATCCCCACCCAATTTCCTTTCTTGAACCTATCCCTCTGATCTTGTAGCAATTCTTAGTCTTTTCACCTGGGTGTAACTTATCCCCCTGTCTCCAATCAATTAAACTCGGCTGTCTGCTGTAGCCTTATAAATTTAAGACCAGTAAGGGGAGAGCGTTTGCTGGGGCCTGAGCGTTTGCAGAGTATTCCATCTCTAAGCTCCCATCTGTCTAAGTGACCATCTTTAAGTGGCAACACTGAGAAATAGACAAGAATTGAACAAGATTTAAGGCAAGCTAAATATTTTCATTAAAAAAAAAAAAAATCTTTTGCATTTAACATTCTGCTATGTTTTCAGGACTGCTTTCCCTTTTAACAGTCTCATGTCTATTCCACAAGCATGCTCATACCTTACCCTTCACACACAGTTTTTATAGGCCCCTCTCTCCTTTCCTCTCCTTACCTTAGCTCTCATGAACTACTTTCTATTTTAAAATCTATGTCACTAAACTGCACCACCTCCCAGAAATACCCCCACTGCTATAAATCTCATTCTCGCCTACTCTTACTTTCCATCTTGCTGCTATTAGCATCAGGCGACATCTCTCCAAATCCTTGGCCCACCCTCATTCCCACCATTACCCAATCACGCACTCCTTATAGAAACTTTAATAAAAGCAACACACATAACCTAATTTCCATCAAATGCATCCCACACGCACACACTCCTTTCACTTGCGCACTATGGAACTCTCGCTCTGTCTGCGACAAACACAGCCATTTATGACCTGTTTATATCAAATGCTTTCACCCTTTTAGCAATTACAGAAACCTGGTTATCTCCTGACACAGTTTCCATTGCTGTTCTCGCACATGGTGGCTTTCACTTTAGCCATAACCCTAGGCCAGGTGAGAAACGTGGCGGCGGTGTTGGCATCCTGCTCTCCCCCTCCTGCACTTATCAACATCTACCTCCAATCCCTCTCCTCCTTTGAAGTCCACTGTATTCGCCTGTTCTCCCCTCTCCCTCAAAGTGGCAGTCATCTATCGCCCTCCTGGACCAACCTCCCAATTCTTTGACAACTTCGCCGCCTGGCTTCCTCACTTTGTCTCTTCAAATATACCAACCCTAATTCTTGGGGACTTCAACATTCCCATTGACAACCCATCTGCCCCTGCTGCCTCTAAATGTCTTTCACTCACATCCTCCTTCGGTCTCTCACAATCCACCTGACTCACCATGATGGACACTCCATCGATCTGGTATTTTCCTACCTCTGCTCTATATCTGACACCACCTGTCGCCCTTTTCCCATTTCAGACCATCACCTGGTCACCTATAATATTAATGCAAAAGCTAAACCCACTTCTCCATCCCTCACCTGCAGAAATACACATGTTGTGGACCCGCTCCAATTTTCAAAAATCATTCAAAATCTCCCTTACACTTCCACTATAACACCTTTAACTCTCTCCTCTACCCACCTGCTCCACCACCCCCGTCTGTCTTTAGTGCTCCATCCCTGGCAGACTACTTTTTAAACACATACTATCCGAAGCAACATCCCAACAACAAACCGGCAATATTCCAACAGGCCCAATTACTCCCTCTGCCACCCTCTCTATCTTCCATCCAGCCACTGAGAATGAAGTTTCTTCCCTACTATCTTCCTCACGCCTCACTACCTGCCCACTCGACCCTATCCCTTCCCATCTAATACCCTCCCTATCTTCCACCCTCGCTCCTGCTCTTACCCACATCTTCAACATATCTCATTCCCATCTTCTTTCAAACACGCAAAAGTCACTCCCATACTCAAAAAAACCCTCCCTCGCCCCTAATTCTCCTGAAAGCTACCGCCCCATATCACTGCTTCCACTAACATCAAAACTCCTTGAAAAACTAGTTTACAATCGCCTAACCCACTTCCTATCCACCAACTCCTTGCTTGGCCCACTGCAATCCGGATTCTGCCCAAAACACTCAACTGAGACTGCCCTTACCAAGGTTACAAACTACTCTCTGCAAAAAATATTTGCCACTACTCTATACTCCTCTTACTCGACCTCTCAGCTGCCTTCGACACAGTTGACCACCCCCTCCTCCTACAGACCCTTAGCTCTTTTGGCCTCTGTGACACTGCTCTTTCCTGGATTCACTCCTATCTTTCCCACAGGTCTTTTTCTGTGTCATTTGCTGGCGACTCCTCTCTTATGCCTCTGTCTGTTAGAGTACCTCAAGGATCTGTTCTGGGTCCTCTACTCTTCTCCATCTATACTTCTTCGCTGGGTAAACTTATCAACAGTTATGGCTTCAAATATCACCTCTATGCTGATGACACCCAGATCTACTTCTCCACCCTTGCTCTCTCTCCCTCTGTCCTTTCTCATGTCAGCGACTGCTTATCTGGTATTTCTTCCTGGATAGCCTCTAACCACCTAAAGATTAACATGTCCAAGACTGAGCTCCTTCTTATCCCCCCCCCCCCCTCAAGCTCTATACCGACTTCTGACTTCTCTATCCCTGTTGATTGCATCACCATTTCCCCATCGCCCCAAGTCCGCTGCCTCTGTGTCACACTTGACTCAAATCTATCCTTCGTCCCCCATATCCAATCGCTTTCTACATCCTGCCGCAACCATCTACGCAATATTTCCAAAATTCACCCTTTTCTGAGCGCTGACACCACAAAGCAAATAATCAACTCCCTTGTTATCTCCCGACTTGACTACTGCAATAACCTACTCGCTGGCCTTCCTCTTTCCTGCCTCTCCCCCCTTCAATCCATCCTAAATGCCTCTGCCAGGCTGATCCACCTTTCCCGTCGATCTGTATCTGCTGCACCTCTCTGCGAGTCCCTTCATTAGCTACCCATTCACAGCAGAATTAAATTAAAAATTCTCACCCTTACATACAAACCTCTCACCAACGCTGCTCCCCTTTACCTATCCTCTCTAATACACAAGTATACTCCAGCCCGTCCACTAAGATCCAACAAGGATCTGCTCCTTACATCCGCAACTATCACCTCCTGTCATGCTAGACTGCAGGACTTCTGTCTTGCAGCACCTACCCTCTGGAACACTCCCTCGTGTTGTCAGGCTTTGCCCTAATCTGTCTTCCTTTAAATGTTCCCTAAGGACTTTTCTGTTCAGGGAAGCCTACCACCAAACTCAATAATAAATTAACTTCACTTAACATTTCCCTCATCTAACTCTGTATTAACATTATTCCAAATCTTGCAGTCCTCACCTCCTGTTTCTCAACCTCCTACCCTTCTAGATTGTAAGTTCCCACGGGAATAGGGTCCTCATTCCCTCCTGTATGTGTTTGTAAATTTTGTCCTGTCTCTTACAAGTCTTGTATTGTTTTATTTAATTGAATTGTATCCATGGACAGCGCTGCAGAATATGTTGGCGCTTCATAAATAAAGTATAATAATAGTAAAGACCTTGTTCCTGAAAAGTAACCGACATGATTACCCCTGAAGACTCCAGGTCTGAAACACACTTCAGGAAAGCCTGAGCATTTACTGGGATACATGAGAGAAAAATCTCACAGGAGGTCTTACTCTGAATACTATTCGATACCCTTGAGAGACAGTGCTCTGAATCCATTGATTTTGGACAGAATTTATCCAAAAATCCTTGTAAAACCTTAATCTGTTCCCTACCAGCTGAGCTGGAATGAGGGCTGCACCTTCATGCGGACATAGGGGCTGACTTTGTTTTTTTTTTTTTTATTTAAGGCTTGGATTTATTCCAATTTGAGGAAGGCTTCCAATTGGAAACATATTCCTTGGGGGAAGGATTCGATTTTTGTTCCTTATTTTGACGAAAGGAACGAAAACGGTTAGAAGCCTTTGATTTACCCTTAGGTTTTTAATCCTGAGGCAGAAAAAAACCCCTTTCCTCCAGTAACAGTTGAAATAATAGAATCCAACTGAGAACCAAATAAATTATTACCTTGGAAAGAAAGAGATAATAATCTAGATGTCATATCAGCATTCCAAGATTTAATCCACAAAGCTCTTCTAGCTAAAATAGCTAAAGACGTGGATCTAATATCAATTTTGATAATATAAAAAATGGCATCACAAATAAAATGATTAGCATGTTGCAGTAAGCGAACAATGCTAGATATGTCAGAATCCAATTCTTGTTGTGCTAAGTTCTCCAACCAAAAAGTTGATGCAGCTGCAACATCAGCCAAAGAAATTGCAGGCCTGAGAAGATGACCTGAATATAAATAGGCTTTCTTTAGATAGGATTCAAGTTTCCTATCTAAAGAATCTTTAAAAGAAGTACTATCTTCCATAGCAATACTGGTACGTTTAGCAAGAGTAGAAATAGCCCCATCAACTTTGGGGATCTTTTCCCAAAACTCTATAGAAATTGCTGTTAAAGGATACAATTTTTTAAATGTTGAAGAAGGAATAAAAGGAGTACCTGGCTTATGCCATTCCTTAGAAATCAGAAATAGCATCAGGAATAGGAAAAACCTCTGGAGTAACCACAGGAGGTTTAAAAACAGCATTTAAACGTTTACTAGTCTTAATGTCAAGAGGACTAGCTTCCTCAATATCCAAAGTAATTAACACTTCTTTTAACAAAGAACGAATATACTCCATTTTAAATAAATAAGTAGATTTGTCAGTGTCAATATCTGAGGAGGGATCTTCTGAATCAGATAGATCCTCATCAGAGGAGGAGAAATCATTATGTTGTCGGTCATTTGAAATTTCATTAACTTTATGAGAAGTTTTAAAAGACCTATTACGTTTAATAGAAGGCGGAAATGCAGACAAAGCCTTCTGAATAGAATAGGTAACAAATTCTTTAAAATTCATAGGTATATCATGTACATTAGAAGTTGAAGGAACTGCAACTGGCAATGTACTATTACTGATGGATACATTCTCTGCATGTAAAAGTTTATCATGACAACTATTACAAATGACATTTTGAGATATAATTTCCACAATCTTACAACAAATGCACTTAGTTAACAGGGTTTGTCTAGGATCCTGGTTTCAGCAGCACTTAGCACACCCACTAATGTTACACCTCTCTCCAAAGAGAAGTAACCATTAGTACAAGATAAAAAGGGGGAGATTGTGGGTGGCGCTCAAAAGAGCAGTCTGCTTTCATATATGTCCTTATATATATTTATAAATTGAAAGACAAATGTCACAGGCAAATAGTTAAAATTCCTTAATAAAATCTCATAATATAATCTGTGTGCTGAAAATTTCAAAGTTCCTCTAGAAAGTTACTCACAAACTATAAAACAACCTCATTCGAGTCTATAATTTTATTAAAGGGTCACTGTAACCAAAATTTTTCTTTCGTGATTCAGATTGAGCATGACATTTTAAGCAACTTTCTAATTTACTCCTATTATCAAATTTTCTTCATTCTCTTGGTATCTTTATTTGAAATGCAAGAATGTAAGTTTAGATGCCGGCCCATTTTTGGTGAACAACCTGGGTTGTACTTGCTGATTGGTGGATAAATTCATCCACCAATAAAAAAGTGCTGTCCAGAGTACTGAAACCAAAAAAAAACTTAGATGCCTTCCTTTTCAAATAATGATATCAAGAGAACGAAGAACAATTGAAAATAGGAGTAAATTAGAAAGTTGCTTAAAATTGCATGCTCTTTCTGAATTACAAAAGAAAAAAATTGGGTTCAGTGTCCCTTTAAACACTTTAAAATTAAACACTTCAAAATAAATAGAATCAATTCCTATACTCCTAGTACACCGGTGTATTAACTTGCATTTAATTCTTCATATAAGAATTCCTAAATAAATTACTTCTAGTTAAAAAAAAAAAAAAAACATTTAATACAGTTAGTTGCTTGATTAATATAGACAGCTCAGTTGATACAAGTCACTCAATTGTAAACAGTTATCTCAAATATTTTTTTCTTTCAATTGATACAAGTTATCTCAATCAATTTCAATAGGTAAGTACAGGTAGCCCTCAGTTTACGCCGGGGTTAGGTTCCAGAAGGAATGGTTGTAAATCGAAACCGTTGTTAATTGAAACCCAGTTTATAATGTAAGTCAATGGGAAGTGGGGGAGTTAGGTTCCAGGCCCCTCTCAAAATTGTCATAAGTTACACTTAATACATTATTTTTAAAGCTTTGAAATTAAGACTTTAAATGCTAGACAGCATTATAAACCTAATAAAATAATCACACAACACAGAATATATAATTAAACTAAGTTAAATGAACAAAAACATTTTCTAAACAGCATTTTAAACCTAATAAAATAATCACACAACACAGACTTCACTTGCAATTTTCTGCAAACAGTTCTTTCTATGCATTCCTATCTGGACTGAGTTATAGACAGGAAGATCTTGTTCCTTTGAAATCTGCTTGATAGCTCAGGTCTGGTTAAACTGATTAATTTCAGCTTTCTTGGCTTTGCTGCAACACAAGCGTACAGCTCCACATACTGGCTATTTTAATAAATGCACTGCTTTTCAATGCTTTTCAATAGCAGTCACATGACTGGAAAAAAAGGTTGTTATTCTGAAACGGTGTAAATTGAACCGTTGTAAAACGAGGGTCACCTGTATATACTTTGTCTTAAAATGTTCCGTGTAGAAAACAGAGAATGAAGCCAAGAAAAAAAGTTGTTTAAATTTGTTAAATACACCAAGCACTTTTTATCGTGTATTCAATCAAATACAATTTGCCCAACAGTTTTTCTTTATCTTATAACCGAAACCAAATTTCCATATTCACAGATTTAACACTTTCAATATCTGTGCAATTCTTTTGTTGAAAGTCTGTTTACCGGTTATCTTAATGAATTCCTTTTAGCCAAGATAAATGTTACATACAGAGTCCAGACCTCTTAGTTGCACTTTATATAATGAATTCCTTATAGCAAAGATAGATATTACATGTAAAGTCCAAGCCTCTTAGTTGCACTTTATATAAGGTTTATAATACCTGTAGTCTCCTGATGATAGAGAGTTCCTTACTCAGTTTCCAGATACCGCTTCTCAGCAATTCACTTGGTCACAAGCTGTTGATGTTTGGCTACCAGGAGCCGTTACTCACCAATCAGCTTCACGGTTGTGTAGTGCGCGCACTGTTTGAATCCGATGCCATTAGGCTCCTACCGCAGTTTCTTCATACAGTCGTTTCTTTCCTTAGTGTGTGAAGTCGTACTTGCGGTTATGGGAGCAGCCCTGGAAAGACTTTCAGTTTAATTTTTGTCAGATAGAAACAAGCATACAAATTCTCCAATAGTTTGGCTTATTTTCCTCTGTATTCTTTAGAGCTCAGGTGTTGATCAACGCGTGTCGGCTCTCTGTGAGCCTTTGTCAAGATACCCAATTACCTCAGCTCCTCCTTTACTTAAAGGAAATCTTGTTAACCCTTTGCTATAAATTTCGATAGTGCTGGTGATTGTTTCTTTGGGGAAATAAATATATAAATGTAATGTGTCCCACCGGATCTCAAAATCTCTGTTTTAGATACATAATGCCCTGCAAGTGTTAAAATTTGAAAATTCATCTTTAACACCTTATGTCTTTCAAAAAATAAAATATACATATAAAACAAGTGTCATTTTTTAAAAATACCCTATTTCAGTCTGTCTTCCTTATATTGCACTTAAATAAAAGTAAAATTTCCAGAGGAACATTTAATCTAAATATTGTTTTATGAAAAATTCAGAACACACATTTCTAAGAGGGGGAACTTATATTCATATAAAAAAATAATAACATATATAAAAAATATAAATATATATATATATATAAAATATATACTCCTATCAGACCGTCGATATAGAATTATTTAATTATTTATTACTTTCTAGTGAACACATACATATTAAAATTATCTCATAAGTTTTATATACAATAAATACGTTAAAATATCTAAAATCCATAAATAAAATTCTTTAAATAAACCTAATAAGCACTCAACACTAAAAACTTACCTATATATATATATATACATAAACACACATATACATACATATATATATATACATTAATCACATCTATACTAAACTATTCAAATAAATTAGGTTAATATTAAAATAAATGATTAAGGTCCAATTCACTATTAAGGCCTGCGGGGGATAGTGAACCAAAATTATATATTAATTCCGCTTCAGTACGTAATAGTTTCTTTTCCGTATCACCCCTTCTTCCATCTTGTATTACTTTTTTAATTCCCCAGTACCTCATGCTATTTATATTCCCTTGGTGTACCTCTGAAAAATGTCTGTACAGTACAGTATCTTGTCTACCATGTTCAATGCTGAGTATGTGTTCCCTAATTCTGTCCTTTAATTTTCTGCTTGTTTGGCCTAAGTAAATTAAATCACATTCGCATTTTATAAGATAAATAACATTTATATCTGTACAACGTATAATTCCTTTTATTTTAAAATCTTTCCCTGTTTTAGGTGATCTAATCTGTTTTAATTTATTACTATACTTACAAGATTTACAGAAGTGACAGGGATAAAATCCCTCTATTTTATTACCCTCTAGATCTCTAAACCCTTGATCAAATGTTGGAGTATTCTTCTTTTTGTATTCACTAGGGGCCAGTATGTTTGTTTTTCAATTTATAAATATATATAAGGACATATATGAAAGCAGACTGCTCTTTTGAGCGCCACCCACAATCTCCCCCTTTTTAACAAATGCACTTAGCTTTGGTAGAACCGATGTCAGGCAGCAAAGTTCCAACAGATACTTCTGAGGCAGGATCAGATTGAGACATCTTGCAAAATGTAAAAGAAAAAACAACATATAAGGCAAAGTTATCAATTTCCTTATATGACAGTTTCAGGAATGGGGAAAAAATGCAAACAGCATAGCCCTCTGACATAGAAAAAAGGCAAGTTGCAAACAGCAATGGGGTATAAAACAAATGAAAAATTTGGCGGCAAGTATGACGCACAACGTAAGTGAAATTTTTTTTGGCGCCAACAATATCCGGAAATGACACACTTGCGTCACTAACGATGCAACCGTGTGTAAGGCTTCCGCACCAACTACGACGCCGGAAATAACGAACTTGCGTCAAAGGACATACTTTTCGCGCCAAAAAAATTCTTGAGCCAAGAATGACGCAATAAAGTCTAGCATTTGGCGCACCCGCGGGCCTAATGCTGCCCGCAATTTTGTAAGAAAAAAGTAGTCAATTTGAAAAAAAGACTAAACCCCAGGTAAGAAAAAAATATTTCTTAATATGTTTATTTCCCAAATATGAAACTGACAGTCTGCACAAGGAAATACATGAACCTGACTCATGGCAAATATAAGTACAATACATATATTTTGAACTTTATATAAATGCATAAAGTGCCAGACCCTAGCTGGGGTGTCTTAAGTAATAAAAAACATACTTACCAAAAAGACACCCATCCACATATAGCAGATAGCCAAACCAGTACTGAAACAGTTATCAGTAGAGGTAATGGTATATGAGAGTATATTGTCGATCTGAAAAGGGAGGTAGGAGCTGAATCTCTACGACCGATAACAGAGAACCTATGAAATAGACCCCCGTTAGGAAAATCATTGCATTCAATAGGTGATACTCTCTTCACATCCCTCTGACATTTGCTGTACTCTGAGAGGAATCTGGCTTCAAATAAGCTGAGAAGCGCATGTCAACGTAGAAATCTTAGCACAAACTTACTTCACCACCTCCATAGGAGGCAAAGTTTGTAAAACTGAATTGTGGGTGTGGTGAGGGGTGTATTTATAGGCATTTTGAGGTTTGGGAAACTTTGCCCCTCCTGGTAGGATTGTATATCCCATACGTCACTAGCTCATGGACTCTTGCCAATTACATGAAAGAAAAAAGAATTGTTACCATACAGCGATTTCACAGGGCAGGTTCCACTCAGAACAGGCCTCGCCATGGTCTACCAAAGAAGTTTAGTGCATGTGCTCAGCGTCATATCCAGAGCTTGTCTTTAGGAAATACGCATATGAGTGCTGCCAGCATTGCTGCAGTGGTGGGGGGGTCAGCCTGTCAGTGCTCAGACGCCCCATACTGCATCAAATTGCTCTGAATGGCTGTTGTCCCAGAAGGAAACCACTTTGAAAGATGATGCACAAGAAAACCCGCAAACAGTTTGCTGAAAACAAGCAGACTAAGGACATGGATTACTGGAATCATGTCATGTGGTCCGATGATACCAAGATAAACTTATTTGGTTCAGATGGTGTCAAGCATGTATGGTGGCAACCAGGTGTGAAGTATAAAGACAAGTGTGTCTTGCCTACAGTCAAGCATGGGGGTGGGAGTGTCATGGTCTGGGCCTGCATGAGTGCTGCCGGCACTGGGGAGCTACAGTTAATTGAGGTACCCATGAATGCCAACATGTACTGTGACATACTGAAGAAGAGCATGATCCCCTCCCTTCGGAGACTGGGCCGCAGGGCAGTATTCCAACATGATAATGACCCCTAACACACCTCCAAGACGACCACTGCCTTGATAAAGAAGCTGAGGGTAAAGGTGATGGACTGGCCAAGCATGTTTCCAGACCTAAAACCTATTGAGCATCTGTGGGGCATCCTCAATCAGAAGGTGGGGGAGCACAAGGTCTCTAACATCCACCAGCTCTGTGATGTCATGGAGGAGTGGAAGAGGACTCCAGTGGCAACCTGTGAAGAATAAGAGGAGAAAGCTACCAATGGCACTACTTATTGAGGATATTAGTTATACCCCTGTCTTTTCTAATACAAAGTGTGAACTCGGTCACATTAATGGTGAGATAAAGAAGTTAGGTGCTATGTAGTAAAAAAATATTTTTGAACAACCAACAAGATAGGCTAAGCAACCTGTGAAGCTCTGGTGAACTCCATGCCCAAGAGGTTAAAGGGACATTCAAGTCCAAAAAAACTTAAATGATTTAAATAGGGCATGTCATTTTTTTTTATACATCTTTATTATCCAACAGGTTATACAAATTCATATGAACAACTAATAACATGAGGAAACATGTGAAAGAAAAAACAAATACAATTCTTTTAACTTAAGAGAATATACCTTAAATTAGGCTAACTTGCCTATTGCTGAGATTCAGTATTTATTCCACTCAATTAAATGTTCACCTGTTGGATGAGGGTTTTTACTACCTTTATCACTTACAATACAAACAATTAATCACTATCGGTAACTTATGTCTTGCCATTTTATCAGGAACAATCGTCGTTAATTGGAAAAAAACAAAAAAATAAAAAAAACGCAACATAAACGGAACAAACAAAAAAAAAGAAAAGAAAAAAAAAAAGGGGAAGGAAAGAAAAATAGAACGAAGAAGGGAAGTGAATTGTTTACCATATGCCCAACAATACCATTTCTGAGTTTCTAAACGGCTGGATTAAGAGGTCAATCTCACTCGAAGGAAAAGATTTAAGAAAGGATGACCACTTTTTAAAAAATGAAATGACCTCTCGTTCTTCATTTAAGTTAGTATCCATTTGCTTAAGAATACATTGCTTTTTTAAACAATTTTTTACTTCTGGAATACTGGGAGCTGATCCTCCCTTCCATTTTCTGAGAGTAAGATACCTGACTGCTAATATGGCCATATTAACAATTTTAGAGCTGCCTGCCTGAACTTCTAAATCCTTCCTTAAAAAATATAATGTGGGATGCTTTTAATCTCAGAGATGAAATTCCTAAAATAATATTAAGCCAATACTGTAATTGGACCAAAATTGTTGCATCTTTGGGCATTCCCAGAACATATGTATCAAATTAGCAGAAGGAAGAGAACACTTAGGGCAAAGACTAAATTTAAGATTACCATACCGCGCTCCCTTTTCCAGAGTAAAGAATGTCATTAATAATAATTTAATGTGGGATTCTTTCCAAGTGGCAGAGAGAGTGACTCGTTTAGTTTCTGCAATTGAGAATTGAATATGGCTAGACTCTATGTGATCGTGCGTTAAAGCTGTGGCCCATTTAGTAGAGATCTTTTCCAAATTAGAAACCCCTCTAAAAGAGCTCAAATCTGTATAGCTGGTTGAGATTGAAGTAATACCAGCTTTAGCCAGGGTAAGCCATTTCTCTATGGGCCCTTGGGACCAGTTCCAGCCAAAAGTACTTGTTATATTAGATGCGAAATGCCTTGCTTGTAAGTACGCAAAGAAATCTTTTTGAGGCAGTTTATATACCACTCTCAATGAGCCAAAGGTTTTTATACATGTTCCTTCAAAATCCAATAGCTGCGAGACCTTACTCAGACCTAGCCTATGCCATCTTTGGAAGGGTGAGAATTGCAATCCCGCTTGAGATTGAGGGTTACCTGATATCGACATATATTTAAAGACCCTGTGATCAACATCTAAAAGTTTGCACACTTTCCACCAAGCTTGGAGGGGAGTGTATATTGTTCTCATCTTTTTCACTTCCTTTGATAAGTGAATAGCTTTACAATGTATAATTGCTAAGGGTAAAAATGGGTATATTACATTCCTTTCTAGGTTATTATTAGTGACATAGTCCCTATCATGTATCCAGTCCATAATTAATCGTAGTGAAAAGACATAATTATAAAGTTTTAGGTCTGATAGAGCCAGACCCGCAAATTCTCTGGGAAGAGAAAGTTTAAATAAGGAAATTCTGGGTTTTTTATTTTGCCACAAAAATTTTCTCAAGGAAATATTAAATATTGTCAAGTCTCTTCCCCTTATGATCAATGGGGTGTTCTGTAATACATATAAGATTTTAGGGAGACAGACCATTTTATATAAAGCTATGCGACCCGACAGAGAGAGGGGGAGATTCTGCCAGTTTTTGAAGTTCTCCTTAACTCTATCAAGTACTGGAATAATGTTAAGGCTATACCATTTTTCTGGGTTAGGAGAGATCATTATCCCTAGATATTTAAAAGCTCCAGAGACTATTTTGAAAGGTATATTTAGCATGGGTTCCTTGGGGAGTTTAATCCACATAAGTTCCGATTTTGTGGTATTCACTCTGTACCCAGAGAAAGAACCAAACTGTTCAATAATAGATAAGAGTTTAGGGATATTGCTGGCACTTTTAGACATATATATAAGGATATCATCGGTGTACAGAGCTATTTTCAGCTCTTCCGTACCAATTCTAATCCCCTCTAACTGTTGCCTAATACAAATAGCCAAGGGTTCAATAGAGATGTTGAAGAGGAGGGGGGAGAGAGGGCATCCCTGACGAGTTCCTCTTTTTATCCAGATGTCTGAAGAGGACTAACCATTAATTAACATTTTTGTTGACGCTACCTTATAAAGATTATTGACAAAATTGAGGAACCTGCCATAAAAACCGAATTGTTGTAAAGAATAAGTTAAATGATCATGATGAATTGAGTCAAAAGCCTTCTCCGCATCTATTGCTATAACTGCTAGGTCAGGGGTACCCCCCTCCCCCCCACTCCCCAACCCCTCCCTGGTTCTGAAATAATCAATAGTAAGGAACAATTCCCTTATCTTGGCTGAAGAATTACGTTTGGACATGAAGCCCGCTTGATCGTTGTGAATAACATCAGGGAGAATTGTTTGAAGCCTTGAGGCCAGAATAGTAATAAGAATCTTATAATCTGAGTTAAGCAAGGCTATGGGTCTGTATGATTCCTTTCTCTTTGGGTCTTTGCCTTGCTTAAGAATTAAAACAGTGCAAGAGGCAGCAAAATTAGGCGAGGGAGAGTTACCCTTTGTATATATGTCGTTATATAATGAGGTTAAATATGGCAGAATTGTTAATGATGCAATTTTATAAAATTCGTTGGGGAGGGCATCTGGCCCTGGAGCTTTATTCAAGGATAGATCTTGAATTGCTCTTGATACTTCCATTTCTGTAATGGGGAAATTTAAATTATCAATCTGGTCAGATAATATTGATGGGAATGCAATCTTACTCCAAAAATCTTCACATGCAGATATATTTGAGTTTTTCAGGGAATATAAATCCTTATAATAAGATGAAAGCACCTGTGATATATCCTCCCTTTTAGTTATTATTTTATCATCTTCAAATAAGGAATCAATTAGGGAGACCTCTCTATCTTTTTTTACTAATCTTGCTAGTAGTTTCCCTGATTTACTACCGTATCTATAAAGTTTAGCCTGGAATCTTAGATCTTTCTGAGATGTTTTATAGATAAGAAGGGTATCTCTATCTTTCAGTGCCTGAGTGTATCGTTCTCAGGTTCTGGGTGTTTTCTGTAAAAGATAACAGTTGTACGTGTTAGATAATGCTTTTAATAATTCCTTCTCCCTGAGTTTGAGTTTCTTTGTCCTCCTAATAAAATATGCCAGAATCTCACCCCTAACCACTGCTTTTGCTGTTTCCCAAAAGATAGTAGGGCGATTGATATAATCCTGATTAAAGGAGATATATTCCTCTAACTTAAGTTTAACCCAATTCTTAAATTTAAGATCCGTAGATAAGTAAGATGGGAAATAAAACCGATTGCTTCTGATAGACGGATCACTATCTTGGAACTCCAGAAAGATAGGGGCGTGATCAGAGATACATATAGGAAGAATTCCAGCTATTACGCTTGTTTTACATAATTCTTCGTCTATAAGAAGAAGGTCTATCCTTGAGAGTGATTTGTGCGCCTTAGAAAGACATGTATAATCTCTCGAGTCCGGATTTTGTGACCTCCAGATATCCCTAACCCCTAGGTTTTGAAAAATTCTGTTAAACAATTTTGATTCAAGATTATCTCTTTTAGTTCTGGGACCCAAGGGTTGTTGTCTTAGTCTATCTAACGGATATTGGGGTGCCATATTGAAGTCCCCTCCGACTATCAGATAACCCTCTTTATATGTCATTATGTCTGCCTGCAGTGATTCCCAGAAAGACCAATTAAAAACATTCGGGCATAGATGTTGCATAGTGTGTATATTACTTTATCAATCTTGATTTTAACCAAAAGGTACCTTCCCTCCGAATCATTTTTTGTATGGAGAATTTGATAATTTAGCTTTTTCCCTAACAGGATTGCAACTCCTCCCCTCCTCTGTTTACTTGGTGAAAATAAAACTTCTTTAATCCATGAGCATTTGAGTTTTAAAACTTCTTCTGACTTTAGATGGGTTTCCTGTATGAAGGCAATGTCAGTATAGATTTTCCTTAAATATGCTATTATTGTTTTGCGTTTGATCGGGGAGGTAATGCCCCAATATTCCAAGAGGCCAATTTAAATATATTTAGCGTGTTGGCCATCTAGTTTATCGTGAGGGGAAAGAGAAAAAAAAAAAGGGGGATGACAACAAAAACACAACCGAGGACCACCCGAGGCCTCGTTTACCACCCTTAAGAAAACTGCCATATTGACAAAGAACCTTAACTCGCATTTAATTAGGTACATTTAGGTGAGAGTCGGTGTCTGGGATCTTAACCCTGAACCTGAAGTGCATGATTGATTTATAAATTTTCTGCCTCCCTGGCTGAGTCAAAAAAATATGTCTGATTCTCTATTACAATTTTCAATCTAGCTGGGTAAATGATGGTGGCTCAATACCCTTGGTTTATTAATTTGGTGCAAACTGGGGCTAGCTCTCTCCTCCTTGCTGATGTTTCGGCTGAAAAGTCTTGGAATAACATTATTTTATTCTCCCCTAGGAAGATAGGTTGGTTTTTCTTGTAAGACTGTAGTAATAAGTAGTAGTAAAAATTAAGTGTTTTGGCTATAATTGGTCTTGGTCTGGGGTTTTCTTTCTCAGAGAATTGCCACCCTAGCCTGTGTGCTGTTTCAAGGACTATCTGAGGGTGAGTTTGCGGGATTTGAAGTAGCTGTGGCAATGTTTTAGTTAAGAAATTGGTGAGGTCTTTGTATTGTTTTTCCTCAGGAACCCCTATTACCCTAAAGTTATTGCGCCTTGTGCGGTTCTCTAGATCTTCCATTTTAGACTGGGCTTTTATAAGCTTAGAGTTTAGGGAATCAATTGTATCATTATGGCTGCCTAGAGTGTCCTCTAAGTCAGAGATTCTTTGTTCTGCGGAGACGTTTTGGCCTGTGTGTTAATAAATTTATCCATAAATCCGTGAATGTGACGTGAAAATATGGGGTATTAATTACCCTGTGAGGGGGGGGAGAGAATTCTGGGGGAAGTAACCCCCTTGTAGTGATGCAAAAATAATAAGGAAAGGTGAAGGGCGGGGAGGTGAGTAGAGGTATAGGCAAGTGACTTAGTGAATACTAACGTGTATTTAAGGGCCAGCAAAAAACAGAAGGGAGGGCGCCAAAAGAGAACGAGAAAAAAAAAAAAAAAAAACCCAACTTAGCGGGGAAGAGAGAAAAAAAGCCAGGGCACTCCTAGGGACCCTTAGCCTGATTTGAGGAGATATCCAGAAGTATTGTTACCCACTTTTTATCTCTAACTCTGGTTTACTATAGTAGTACTTAAAAAGAGTTACTTTCTATCAAAGTTTTTTAAGAACAAGAAAAAATGTAACTATTAGTTGTGTTACTTTCTGAAGAGTCCTAGCGGTAGCTACATATATATATATATATATACATATATACATAGATAGATAGATTAAAGCTAAACAAAAAATGTTACAAAACACTTCTATCTGGCAAAAATCAGGAATTTTTTTATTTTTTATTTTTTTTTAAAGAGATCTCCTAGTTTCCTAGGTGCAATAAGAGCCTATTTTCAAGAAATCTGCAGCTCAGAAAAAATTTCCTTTCCTTAGTTAAATTATTTAAAGTTCTTATACTAAAGAGTTCCAGAATCTGATGTATTTACATCATGAATTTCTGAGAAGTAATACCCAAAAACCTGTGTATAACCTCACAATTAAGCATTTGTATAGAAAAAAAGAAAATAAAAGATATAAGCCTCTATTATGTTATAGAAACAGCTTGTTGTGTCATTTTGCAAGCTGCTGCAGATCTTAACCATTGTTATCACAATTTTCAATTTTATAGCAATCAACCAGTGCTTGTCTAGGAAAGGATCTTATAACACTATATCTGACAGAGTGTTATTTATCATTCATTCAAGCTCAGGCCTATTTGTGTATTACCACATTTATTTATTTTTTAATTTATTTTTTCTCCTATCTGGTATATAAAAAAAAGAAAAAAAGCAAGTAGTGAGAAGTTTCTAAACAGTAGACCCCGCTATAGGGGATTGTTTGGCCAAGGTAAGCTGACTTTTTTAGACCAGTGCAGTGCTTGTTACCAGCTACCAGACAAGGGAGAGACACATCTATGCTTAACACTTTAAGCTTTAGATACCATATAAAAAACAGTATTCATCCACCCATAGGAAAACATTTTAAACCAGTACTATAAATTTCAGCCCAGTCCAAGTAGAGACTAACAGGCCCATTTATCAAGCTCCGTATGGAGCTTGAAGGGCCGTGTTTCTGGCGAGTCTTCAGACTCGCCAGAAACACAAGTTATGAAGCAGCGGTCTAAAGACCGCTGCTTCATAACCCTGTCCGCCTGCTCTGAGCAGGCGGACAGGAACCGCCGGAAATCAACCCGATCGAATACGATCGGGTTGATTGACAGCTCCCTGCTGGCGGCCGATTGGCCGCGAGTCAGCAGGGGGCGGCGTTGCACCAGCAGCTCTTGTGAGCTGCTGGTGCAATGTTAAATGTGGAGAGCGTATTGCTCTCCGCATTTAGCGAGGTCTTGCGGACCTGATCCGCAGTGTCGGATCAGGTCCGCAAGCCCTTTGATAAATGGGCCCCCTTGAGGAGCAGGAGGAAAAAGTAAAAAAAAGTCAAAGAAAAAGTCATATGCAGTAGGGGTTTAAATGGATAGAGCTATCACCCCTCGATTTGTTTCAGACAGTCAAGGTAATGCTCATTCAATAACATTGTTGTTGCCTCTAAATTTCCCCTATCTCTCTGAACCCATACTTATAACTGTCCACACAAAACTTTTTCGTGTCAGGGGAGAGAAGAGAAGACAGACATATATAATACTTGCAGAGTCAGCTTGTAGCTTTACCCCTGGTTGGTTTGGAGCGTGTCTGCAGTGAATATGGAAATCTTTTTCCCAGTATATCCCCCCCGCGCAGCACCGGGGGGGGGGGGGGGGAGAACGCTCCGACAAAACCAGCAAAAACAAGAGATGCTGCCCGACTACCTTAGATCCAGGCGGGTGTGCCGAAGTGCAGAGTAGGAGGTGGTGGGTTCGTGCACCAAAAAGAGCAGCGGTCCGTGCCCCTCACGCAGCACCGGTGGGAGGGGACTCCAGGACCAAAGAAGAAGCAGGTCTCCAAACCTCCCTACCTCCTTTCTTCTGTAAACAGGTGTCAGGGCCGGCTTGATAATTTAAGGGGCTGGGTAGCCAGAACGCCTCAGCTCCTCATTGCAACAGCGCCACAGAAAGCAATGCAGACGGGTTCCTCACAGGTGCGAGACACAAATGACATAGCCGGTTCTCCGCTCCAAGCCCGTCAACTGTCAGACAGCCGTATAAAAGGAGTCAGCTGTAAAGGTTTAGAGGGTCAGACCAGGAACACCCCCAACTCACGTTCAGATAGATTTTCGAGTTACCGTAGAATAGATAAAGACACCAGCTGTGGTTACTGGTGTCATTCAATGTGCAACCATATAATTGTTCATCCAGCTACAAATGCCGCTCAGTGCAGTGTTGTGGCACTGAGTTGGTTCTAGTAGCGGTGTTTCAGCTAAACAGGCCTCCCATGGTCTGTGGGTTTAGGTGCGAGAGTTTCACCAAAAGCCTGTAGTGGAGGTGATACAGAACAGGTGCTCCAATCGACCTCACACCTGAACTCCTCCTCTAGAACCTCCAGGGCATGTCATTTTAAACAACTTTCCAATTTACTTTTATCACCAATTTTGCTTTGTTCTCTTGGTATTCTTAGTTGAAATCTAAACCTAGGAGGTTCATATGCTAATTTCTTAGACCTTGAAGGCCACGTCTAATCTAAATGCATTTTGATAGTTTTTCACTACTAGATGGCATTAGTTCATGTGTTTCATATAGATAACAGAGCTCATGCACGTGAATTTACCATGGAGTCAGCTCTGATTGGCTAAAATGCAAAAGAAGTGCAAAAGAAGTGAAATAAGGGGGCAGTCTGCCGAGGCTTAGATACAAGGTAATTACAGAGGTCAAACGTGTATAATTATAACTGTGTTGGTTATGCAAGACTGGGGAATAGGTAATTAAGGGATTATCTATCTTAAAACAACAAAAATTCTGATGTTGACTGTCCCTTTAAGGCAGTGCTGGAAAATATTGGTGGCTACACAAAATATTGACACTTTGGGCCCAATTTGGACATTTCCACTTAGGGGTGTACTCACTTTTGTTGCCAATAGTTTAGACATTAATGGCTGTGTGTTGAGTTATTTTGAGGGGACAGCAAATTTACACTGTTATACAGGCTGTACACTCACTACTTTTACATTGTAGCAAAGATATTTCTTCAGTGTTGTCACATGAAAAGATATAATTAAATATTTACAAAAATGTAAGGGGTGTACTCTTGTGAGATACTGTATGTAGTGTAATATGATAATACAAGCTGGGTTTCCTTATGTAGACAAAAACTATAGTAAATAGTTACCACCTGCTAATATATAATTAGCCCCTTTTGGACCCCGGAAAGTATGGCAGAGTTACAGAAAGGGGAGTATAGAAGGCTACTAATGGACCCAATATAAAATATACTATTGAACAAATAGTAAATAATAGAGAAAATAACTCTGAATAACAATTATAATATACTTTATGGACGGATGAAAAGATTACATTTCTGGTCAGGATATGGGGGAGCTAACTAATAAATCCAGAACTCATGAGAATATTTTTAGGTACATTGCAAAGAATAAAACTAAAAACAAAATATATCAGACAAATAATTTGTATCTTCCATTAACATACAGGTTACTATATTGTATTATTAATACAAACCATGTAATGGGAACTGCAAACAAAGAAGATGCACCTTTTATTTGCCTTTAAGCTACTCTGTTTTGAAGAACATATAAGTGTGGTACATATGTGGGAAGGTAAACTGAGCAAGTAATAGTGGAATACATAGTTGTACTAAAACATTATCTTAAAGCAATAAAATTAGTTTGCTCCTATATCATGAAGACAGGCAGGAGAAGAGCTGGAAGTTTAGGGTGCGGAGCGCTATCTGATTAAACAGTGTGTTCACATAAAATGCATAGCTTCAGTATCAGTACTAAGAACCCATTAGGTATCAGACCATAATATATATGAAAATACATAAACAAAAATTTACTAACAGCAATGTAAGAAGAATTAGGAAGAGCATTAGAATTGCGTGCAGCCGACCTGTATAGATATTTTATCTAAGAGCATAATCTATATTCTCAGGGCTTCTAGACTGGTAGGAGAGAGTGATACAAATGAGTTTATCAGGCAAGGTCAGGAAATCTAGACATGTCCTCCAATTTTCTTAAGGCAACCTAAAGGATATATTAGGGTGCCTGTGCAGGAAAAACCTTTTTACCCAACTCCTGTTTTCCAGCCAGTTCTCACCCAATATAGAGGATTTATAGGTGAGATCACTAGTACACCTCTAAGCTTGGTAGCAATAGTGAGCAAATGAGGGCTGTGCACAGAAGTAACCACAGACTTCCATTTTCTCTGTACAATCGAGACCTGCAGAATTATCTGTGTGTAAATCTTGTTGCCGAGGAAAACATGCGTCTCGCTCTCGGGGGCCATGCAGATTTTTTTTTATCTTTAATCTAGTTAAAAAAAATGACAATTTGAAATTTCTTAATTTAAGATTTACTAACATTTCTTACCAACAAGCATTGATCACTAAAACTAAAGAAATAGATCAAAATTGAAATGTGCATTTCAATTGTAAATGGAAGCAAATTTGCTATATACTGTACTTCCATTAGCAAAAACCCCTATTAAAAGTTTTTTATTTGTCTTGACTGGCGCTATCCACACCACCCCCCAGCTCTCTAAGCAGAAATGGCATGTACACTTTGATGCTCTAGTCACACGTACCATATCTATGTATGTGACTAATAGTAACTTTTGCTTGAAGCATTTTTGATAATGAAAGAATATTGCAAAAATGCTGCTATGAAAAACATTTATGGACTTTTAATGTTGACTTTTCTATCCCTTTCCCATGAGTTCATTGCCTAGAACAGGGTACATGCGTGTCCTGTATTCATAAATGAATTCTGGACTTTGTGAGTACATTTGGAATGTTGACTGCCTGAGTTCTAAAAAATAGTCAAGTCTTCAAGGCTAAAGCTGAAAAAGTATCAAAATAGATGTGTTTTTGTGTTGTTCTTCAATAACAGTTCTTTTTTTTTTTATATATATATATTTATTGACCAGTTCAGTAAACAATTCCAGTAACGAAAAACATAAACAGCTAACACCCTATAAGTATTTTGTATACAATACAATCATCATCATTACTAACAGTGCCACAATATATTTTTGTAAATTATATTTCCTTGACAATACAGGCATTAGTCCCTTCAAAATAGAAAGGGAAAAAAAGAGTAATAGTGACATTGCCATAGATATGTTTAACATAAAGCAAGCTAAACCATGCAATTGCGACTATAACCAACATGTTAAACATTATAAATTAATATTAAAGATTATATGTCCTATATCTAAACAGGAAATATTACAATTATTAACATTTATAGTTTCCAAGATTTGGCACTATAGCTTAGTTTGCATACCGAATGGTAATTTTCTTAATACATTAAAATATACACTCAAAAAAACCCCAGCATACTAACAAATCCCCTCTCCCGTAATTCTGTTATTAGACAGGGTATTCCCTATTTGCAATGGCCAATTCCATATAGATCGTGCCCCTGAAAGGTATAATTATTTGCTTCTGTATTTCTTTGTGGAAGCTGACAATTATACTTTTCCATTTGGCGAAAAATTGTTGGACTTGTGCCTCTGAATTAACTGAAGTATCAATTTGTTCCAATATTATTTGATTTTTAAGTTTCTGAATGAATTCCTTCAAGCTTTGAGTTTTATTAGATTTCCAGTATTTCAGGATCAGAAGTCTTCCCATAATAATTATGATGTTTAGCTGACGAATATTTTTAAACAAGCAGGCCCATTTATCAAGCTCCGTACGGAGCTTGAAGGGCCGTGTTTCTGGCGAGTCTTCAGACTCGCCAGAAACACAACTTATGAAGCAGCGGTCTAAAGACCGCTGCTTCATAACCCTGTCCGCCTGCTCTGAGCAGGCGGACAGGAATCGCCGGAAATCAACCCGATCGAATACGATCGGGTTGATTGACAGCTGTCAGCAGGGGGCGGCGTTGCACCAGCAGCTCTTGTGAGCTGCTGGTGCAATGTTAAATGCGGAGAGCGTATTGCTCTCCGCATTTAGCGAGGTCTTGCGGACCTGATCCGCAGTGTCGGATCAGGTCCGCAAGCCCTTTGATAAATGGGCCCCAAGGACTCTTCTTGACAAATAAAAAGGAAAATATTTTTATCTTTTAATTGTATGTTGCATTGATTGATTTTGCTAACCCAGTTGCTTATTTTATACAAAAGTTTTTTCATTTTGGGACAGTTCCAAAAACAATGCTCTAAGTCTTGCATTTATAGTCTTACATTTCTGGCAACGTGCCAAAGTTTTATCCCATTTAGCCTTCATCTGGGGTGTGATATATGTTCTATTTATATGTTTAGTATGTGTTTCCCTCCAGGAGGAAGAAATTGTTGCCCTATCTATAAGGTTAAAGCTATCCTGTATTCTTTCTGGTGCAACCTGCCAAATATCTGCTAGTCTTTGTAAATTAATAAGACCATTAGCCGAAATAATCATCTTATATATAGCTGAGATACTGTATCTACCTGCCTTGAAAAGGATTATAATAGGTTCTATTTTGTCCCATAATTCAATACCTGTATTATTCTGTAGTATCTCCTGTACGTAATGCCTTATCTGTAAAAAGGCATAGAATTCTCTATTTGTTATATCAAAGTCTTGCTTGATTTTAGTAAAGGTTTTACAGGCCCTCAACTCATTGTCTATCAATTGATGAACCAGCTTAATTCCTCTCTGAGCCCAGCTTTTAAATATGTTAGATTCTAATGCTGGTATAAAATTTGGGTTTCCCAAGATAGGAAGATATTTAGAAAGTGATGGAGTAATATCAAACATTTTAAGTATTTTCTGCCATGCCATGATTACCATCTGTATAGTGGGCAAACATTTAATTTTATAGGGACATTTATCAGTGACTATGTGCAGAAGTGCACAAAGGGAAAATGGATATACTAAAATTTCTTCTAAAGGGAGGACTGCATAATAATCAGCTCCCGTCAACCAATCTAAGGCAATCTTTCCAATACAAACTAGATTGTATGTCTCTATATCCGGTAGCGCATATCCTCCTTCCGATCTAAATAGAAAAAGTTTTTTATACGATATTGCCCTTCTTTTCTTTCCCAATAAAAATTATAGGCATGCTTGTTTAAACCCATTAACCCCTTAATGACAACTGACGTACCAGGTACGTCATGCATTAACAAGCAGTTAATGACAATGGACGTACCTGGTACGTCAGTTGTCTAACAGAGTGCTGGAAGTGATCACAATCACTTCCAGCAGCTCTGAGGGTATTGCAGTGATGCCTCGATATGGAGGCATCCTGCAATACCCCTTTACAAGACTCCGATGCAGAGAGAGCCACTCTGTGACCCTCTCTGCACCGGTAGTGATGGTGCCGATGGTGCCTTTGACCGGTGGGAGGAGGGAGCGCGTGCACGTGGGCGCGCGTGCACGTGGGCGCGCGTGCACGTGCACATGCGCACATTAGCCACACTGACAGGATCTGTGAGGGGGAGGGGGTGGGGGTATTGTGGGGGGGGCTGCTACACTACAGAAATAATTAAACACAAATAAAAGTTAGAAATACAATTAAAATAAGTTTGGTTTGTGGGGCCAAACTGGGTACTGGCAGACAGCTGCCAGTACCCAAGATGGCGGTAATTAGGTAGGGGAGAGGGTTAGAGAGCTGGAGGGGGGGATCAGGGAGGTTGGTGCTAAGGCAGGGGTCCATCACAACTAAAATATTTTATAATTTTTATTTAAAAAAAAAAAAAAACTCTTTTATTTAGTACTGGCAGACTTTCTGCCAGTACTTAAGATGGCGGTAACAATTGTGGGGTGGGGGAGGGAAGAGAGCTGTTTGGGAGGGATCAGGGGGTGGGATGTGTCAGGTGGGAGGCTGATCTCTAAAATTAACCCTGCAAGCTCCCTACAAGCTACCTAATTTAACCCCTTCACTGCTGGGCATAATTCACGTGTGGTGCGCAGCAGCATTTAGCGGCCTTTTAATTACCAAAAAGCAACGCCAAAGCCATATAAATCTGCTATTTCTGAACAAAGGGGATCCCAGAGAAGCTTTTACAACAATTTCTGCCATAATTGCACAAGCTGTTTGTAAATAATTTCAGTGAGAAACCTAAAATTGTGAAAAATGTAAAGTTTTTTTTTTTATTTGCTCGCATTTGGCGGTGAAATGGTGGCATAAAATATACCAAAATGGGCCTAGATCAATACTTGGGGTTGTCTACTACACTACACTAAAGCTAAAATTAACCCTACAAGCTCCCTAATTAACCCCTTCACTCCTGGGCATAAAACATGTGTGGTGCGCAGCGGCATTTAGCGGCCTTCTAATTACCAAAAAGCAACCACAAAGCCATATAAGTCTGTTATTTCTGAAAAAGGGGATCCCAGAGAAGCATTTACAATCATTTGTGCCATAATTGCAGAAGCTGTTTGTAAATAATTTCAGTGGGAAACCTAAAGTTTGTGACAAAATTTGTGAAAAAGTGAACTTTTTTTTTTTTTTATCGCATTTGGCGGTGAAATGGTGGCATGAAATATACCAAAATGGGCCTAGATCAATACTTTGGGATGTCTTCTAAAACAAAATATATGCATGTCAAGGGATATTCAGATATTCCTGACAGATATCAGGGTTCCAAAGTAACTAGCGCTAATTTTGAAAAAAAGTGGTTTGGAAATAGCAAAGTGCTACTTGTATTTATTGCCCCATAAATTGCAAAAAAAGCAAAGAACATGTAAACATTGGGTATTTCTAAACTCAGGACAAAATTTATAAGCTATTTAGCATGGGTGTTTTTTGGTGATTGTAGATGTGTAACAGATTTTGGGGGTCAAAGTTAGAAAAAGTGTGTTTTTTTCTATTTTTTCCTCATATTTTATCATTTTTTTTTTAGTAAATTATAAGATATGATGAAAATAATGGTATCTTTAGAAAGTCCATTTAATGACGAGAAAAACGGTATATAATATGTGTGGGTACAGTAAACGAGTAAGAGGAAAATTACAGCTAAACGCAAACACTGCAGAAATGTAAAAATAGCCATTGTCATTAAGGGTAAGAAAATTGAAAAATGGTCCGGTCATTAAGGGGTTAAAGGGACACTAAACCCAATTTTTTTTCTTTCATAATTCAGATAGAGCATGCCATTTTAAGCAACTTTATAATTTACTCCTATTATCAAATTTTCTTCGTTCTCTTGCTATCTTTATTTAAAAAGCAGGAATGTGATGCATAGGAGCCGGCCCAATTTTGGTTGAGAACCTGGGTTATGCTTCCTTATTGGTGGGTAAATGTAATCCTCCAATAAGCAAGATTTACATTCCTGCTTTTAAAATAAAGATAGCAAGAGAATGAAGAAAAATTGATAAGAGTAAATTAGAAAGTTGCTTAAAATGTCATGCTCTATCTGAATCGCAAAATAAAAAATTTTGGGTTCAGTGTCCCTTTAAGATCCTGCTTTTTTATTAGTATCGGAAGATTTTGCATTAGATAAAGCAATTTGGGAAATAGCAACATTTTTATTAAATTAATTTTGCCTGTTAAAGCTTAAATTTTTCTCATTTTTCCATGTCATGTTTTATTTTAAGAAAAATTGGAGGATAATTAAAGTCATACCATTCTTTGAAATTAATTGATAATTTAATACCCAGATAAGTAAAACATTATTTTACTTTTTTGAAGGGGAGGGATTGTAGAGAAGCTTTGTTTTTACTTAACCAATAAATTTCTGTTTTTAAGGGGTTAACTTTATAGCCTGAAAAAGCCCCAAAGTCTCGTAACATTTGGGTTAGGGCTGGTATATTCTTTTTTGTATTTGACAGTAAAACTAACAAATCATCCGCATATAACAAAGTTGTTACCTTCCTTTTTCCTATTTTGATCACATCCAACTCTTTCCTTAACTGAATGGCAAGGGGCTCCAAGGCCAAATTGAACAAGTAAGGAGACAACGGGCATCCCTGTCTTGAGCCCTTATGCATGGAGAAATAATCTGAAAGAGTGTCATTAACAATAACAGCGGCTGTAGATGAATTGTACAATGAGTAAATAAATTGTGAGAAGGGACCTTCGACCCCATACTTCTTTAATCCTGTAAACAAGTGATCCCAAGTAATGGAGTCAAATGCCTTCTCTGCATCAATTGACACTATTGCTGCATCTGTTCCTAGAATAGGAGGATTCATCTCTGTTTGATTTTAAAAGACATTTAATATTAACTGAAGCTTACGTAAATTACGTGTGGAATTTCTGCCTGGCATAAAGCCTACCTGGTCTTTATGGATTAATGAACCAATGACAGATTTAAATCTATGCGCTATTATGGACATAAGGATTTTGTAGTCACTATTTAGGAGGGAGATCAGTCTATATGAACCGATCTCTTCTGGGTTTTCTTTTTTTTTTAAGTATCAAGGTTATAAGTGACGCAGCAAAATACTTTGAACATGGGTTATTTTTAATGAGGTATTGGTTAAATAAAGATACTAACAAAGGTGCAATATCCTCAGAAATAATTTTATATAACTGCAGGAAGCTGATCTGGTCCTGATGCCTTGTTAACTGACAATTTTTCAATTGCATTAACTACTTCTATCAATGTAATGGGAAGGTTAAGTTCGTCTAAACTAGCCTTTTCTAGTCTTGGAACCTGAATTTTATCCCAAAAATCATTTTTAATTTGCATATCTATTACGGTCTCTGAATATACTTCCTGAAAGCACGAGGATATGTAACTTTGAATATCTTTAATACTAGTAATTCGGCCAACTTCAATAACAGTTCTTAACAGCCTTATCATAACTTGTCAAATTGCAAAACAAACTTATAACCACAATTTGAAATAAATTCTCCAATTCTTCATATCCACCCTTCATTTTTCTTAGGGTTGTGTGTGTATTTGTGTATGCAGGCACTAAAAGTAATGTACAAGTTTACATAAATACGGTAATATGGTAGAATTGCATAATCAACTGGTGCTTAATAAAAAGACAATACAATGGCACTCTGAAGAAACAAATCCTCTGCTTATATAAAATTCAGACTAATTTCAAAATGTACTATGCTGCTGTATCATGTGACAGCCATCCGCTAATCACTGATTTATGCGTATGGCGTATGCACTTAACTCTTATGCATTCTCAGTAGTAACTGGTGACTCAAAGTGTGAATATAAAGAGTCTGCACAATTTGATAATGGAAGTAAATTGGAAAGTCATAATTTAGATAAAGGATGCAGTTTTAAAGGGATACTAACCCCTCATTTTGTTCTCTCATGATTCAGAAAGAGCATGCAATTTTAAGCAACTGTCTAATTTACTCCTATTATCAATTTTCCTTTGTTCTCATGTTATCTTGATTTGAAAAAGCAGTAATAAAAGGTTAGGAGCCGGCCCGTTTTTAGTTCAGCACCTTGGTAGAGCTTGCTGATTGGTTTGCTACATTTAGCCACAAATCAGCAAGTGCTACCCAGGTGCTGAACAAAAAATGGTCCGGCTCTAAAGCTTACAGTACTGCTTTTTCAAATCAAGATAGCATGAGTACAAAGAAAAATTGATAATAGGAGTAAACTTGAAAGGTGCTTAAAATCTCATGCTCTATCTGAATCATGAAAGAAAAAAATTGGGTTTAGTATCCCTTTAAGAATGTTTAATTTTGACTTGAGTGTCCCATTAAAATATGCAACTTACATGGGAATAAATTATTAGCTGTAAAGGGCTATTAAAGATTCAACAGGCTGTTAACTTAATGCATAATTTGAGTCAATATCAAGGATTTGCTAAACTGCATATTTTGGTTCCTCTAACAAGTGGCATTTGTAATATTCAGTAACTGCTACTTTTGTCACTCAATTTTCAAATTGTGTATATGGAAAAGCACTTTAACATGCTAAAAGGTGAAGTAAAAGCTGTTTATATGGACATAAAAGTCTAAAACGGTTTCTTAGTTCTCTCTGTATCCCTTGATGAAAAGACTGAATCAGGCGTAGTAGTGTACTGCTGGGTGTTAGCTGGTGGCTACTCACATGCCTCTTGTAATTGGATGTGTTCATATAGATCCTACACCATTATATGCAAGCAATAATAAAATGCTGTATCACGTTAGAGCATTTTCTTTTTGCACTTTTTTTGTTTGCCCTTTAAAGTATGTTTGTGTACAAACTGATAACCTACAGATTGTATTAAACGAACAGTCTACATCAGAATTTTTATTTTTTTAAAAGATAGATAATATCTTTATTACACATTTTCTAGTTTTGCATAACCAACACAGTTATATTAATACATGTTTTACCTCTGTGATTACCTTGTATCTAAGCTTCTGCAAACTGCCGCCTTATTTCAGTTCTTTTGACAGATTTGCTTTTTAGCCAATCAGTGCTTGCTCCTAGGTAACTCCATATGCGTGAGCACAGTGTTATCTATATGACACACATGAACTAACACCCTCTAGTGATGAAAAACTGTCAAAATGCATTCAGAAAGGGAATGGCCTTCAAGGGCTAAGAAATTAGTATAAGCACCTCCTAGATTTAACTTGCAACTAAGAATACCAAGAGAACAAAGCAAAATTGGTGATAAAAGTAAATTGGAAAATTGTTTAAAATGACATGCCCTATCTGAATCATGAAAGTTTTTTTTTGGACTAGACTGTCACTTTAACTATATATAGTTTTGAATAAAATTTGCCGCAGAAATAAATGCATAATATTAATGAAAATACAATTTACAGAAGTATTACTGTTTCAGTGGTAAAATCATTTAAATCAAATTCTGAAAAAAAATTAGCATGTTTGTAGCATATTATTCAAAGAGCTTTAACCTAGAGGTACAGAATAATCTCACTCAAATTTACGTATTGTGTATAGTATTGAAATAGAGTAATGCACTGTTTATATAAATCTGTGATTTCTTTTGTTTTTTTTTTGTCAGAATGATGAGCAATTTAAAGGGACATTAAACACTGGGATGGTAATATAAAATGATACATCATTCATATATATATATATATATATATATATATATATATATATATATATATATATATATATATATATATATATATAAAATAATGCTTTGCAATATACTTTCATTACTTATTTTGTCCCCTTCTCCTGTAATTCCATTCTGAAATTGTGAGCTTTTCCATTCCTGTTAGAAATGGAAGTGTAGACCACTGTTAATATATCTCAGTCATTGGCTTCACACTCTAGTGACTTGTTTACAACATGGCAGCTCCCTTTGTTTTATAGACGATTTTGTCAATATTTAAAAAAATATATCCACATCAGGGGTTTTTAAAGTCTTAGGCTGGGCCTACATTTGATCCAGGGTTTATACACAGCTCTCAATAGTGATTTCTGAGTGTTTTACTCATGCTTCAGTTTGCACTTTTACTCCTGTGTTAAAGGGACAGTCAATTTTTGATGTTTAAAAAAGATAGATAATCCCTTTATTACCCATTCCCCAGTTTTGCATAACCAACACAGTTATATTAATACACTTTTTACTTCTGTGACTAACTGGTATCTAAGCATCATCTGACCGCCCCTAATCATATGACTAAACACAAGTTACTGATCAAGTAGAAAAATTCAAAGCAATCTCAGTGATTTCGACCTCAGTGCCTTTCTTCCACCTACATTCTGCCATTTGCCTTATTACACCACAACATGGCAAATGTCATTGTTGGCTCTTAAAAACTGTTCTACGTTTTGCTGAAGTCAACTGCTTCTTGTGGTTTCTATAGGATAGTGTGAAATGTCACTGCTCCCACGCCTCCATTTATTTGTTCTAACACCGCCCTAGGGAGGCCTGCCTCACACTTTGAAAACTGCTGATCTACATGTTAGTCTGAAACTAATCTTTTCTTTGAATGCATCATTCTATTTAGCATTTATTTAGTGTACCTATAATTTGATTAAAAAAAAAATTGGAAAGTTGTTTAAATTTCATGCCCTATTGGAATCATGAAAGTTTCATTTTAACTAGACTGCCCATTTAATGCTAAACTAACTCTGGTAGTTTGACATAATGCCAGATAAGCTTTCTATAGAGACCACAGCCTCCTTGTTGGGCTGTGACAGGAAGTAATGGACACTGCACAAATGTTTAAAAAATTAAAAGGTAAAATTGTTTAAATAGATGAATAATACACATTGTAATGATTTCTATTAAAGGGGCAATTTACTCAAGTTTTCTCCCCTTTAATTTGTTCCCAATGGTCCACTTTACCTTCTGGAGTGTATTAAATTGTTTACAGGTATTTATATTACCCTTATATTGGCATTTGAAATAGTTGATTTAGCCTGTGGTATCTCCACCTATTTTGAAAGTTTTTGGCCTCCAGGCCAAGCTGTGTAAACACAGCCAGCAGAAGAAATTATACTACCAGTGGGGTATAAAAGAGATAAGATAATAAATTGTTAATTTTCCTTTGTTCTCTCCAATTATTGGTCATTGGTTTATGGACAGATATAAGATAAAGAAGCAGGTATATGTACACAATGTGATAAAGTAATGAGATCTGATTATACCTACAAGCTCAACCCATTTTATTACGTTGTGGTTTCAAAACACAAAATCAGCTAATTCATATAAACAAATAAACCTCAAAAAGCAAATTCTCATACATTTTATACTCTGTAGTTGGTTAAAAAGTAATTGAAAACTAATTAAGGGAAAAACAAATTTACATTATACTGTCCCTTTAAGTATGTGTCCATGCTTAGTGTTTTTTTTATAACAACAATGAAACAGACCGAAATATCAATTCAAATGTATTTAAAACAAGCAAATGAAAGTGTTATATAGCTTGATTACAAACAAAAAAGTGTGTGGTTGCTAGGCAACACATGTTTAAACTACATCACCCATCACATCCTATTATGCTCTGTCTTCACACACCAAGGCATACCATTGCTCAGTCACCAACACTTTCTATTTTATATTTTGCCATATAGGACCATGTTCTAGAGCTGTGTTTCTCAACTGTGGTCCTCAAGTACCCCCAACAGGCCAGGTTTTCATTATAGCTGAACCAGTGCACAGATTAAGTAATCAGCTGATCAGTAACCATGGTTACTAACCTCTCAACAATCAGCTGATTATTTCACCTGTGCACTGGTTCAACTATAATGAAAACCTGGCCTGTTGTGGGCGCTTGAAGATCGCAATTGAGAACAATGTTTTAGAAGACAGAATAGCCAAGATTTACAAAGGATTTTGTTTTGCCATGCCAGTAGCAGTAATGGGAGTGTTGATACACACTCCGCAAACAGATCTTCACACTGATTATGTTGACTGATGGTGAAACGTGCTAGAGGATGGTTGGGAGTGTTAATGGGATTCTCACTTGGATTTTTATCTCGGTAGTTGGACCGTAGATCTATAATCCTGATACATAATCAAATAATTTAATTTATGCTTATACTAGTGCCTTTTACAAGTTTATTAATCTGGCATATGGTACTAACAGGCATATCCAACAGATTGTGCTTGCAACCACTAGATTGATACAAGGATAGTAAAATATTGATCCATATAATACTGCAAGAATCCTAACTAGCCAGTAGCTATATATAATTGATATTTAAATGATAAAGCGATACCTCCTCAACCGGTGGCAACTGATATGGTTTGATATCCTAATTATGATCAAATAAATTTGCTTGCTTTGCGTAATGTATATTTCTCTTGATTGACTCATCAAACTACTCAAGACAGTAAATTTATTATTTGGGTAATATGCTACGTATATTTTAGGAACTGTTTTTTATCCAGCATAGTAGTAGTCATCCTTGGAGACAGTGTCCTATTCAATGTGCACCTATATAATTTAAGATACAATATTTGCTAAGGTGTTCAAAAGTTACTTTCTGTTTTTAATGTTTACGCCCATTTTTAATTTCCTAATAAAGGTTTAGATTTGATCACTTCAAATGTGCCATTTGCATTGCATACATTTATATAAGCAAAGAAAAGTGAGTGCTTTACAATGGGACACTCAAGTTAAAACAAAACTCATGATAGATGATATAATGATAGAGCATGCAGTTTTAAACAACTTTCCAATTTGCTTCCATTACCAAAATGTGCAGTCTTTACATTTACACTTTTTGAGTCAACAGCTCCTACTGAGCATGTGCAAGAATTCACAGGATATTCTTATATGCATTTGGGATTGGCTTACGGTTGTCACATGATACAGGGTGAGTGGAAGTAGACATATCTTTGAAAATGTGTCAGAAGAAAATACTAATTTAAAGTTCAGACTAAGGGGCCTATTTAGATGTAGCGTATCATGTCCGCTGCACATCGATAAATGCCGACCTCATACGCTGTCAGCATTTGTCATTGCACCAGCAGTTCTTGTTAACTGCTAGTGCAATGCCGCCCCCCGCAGAACTAACGGGGGGTGTCAATCAACTTGATCGGGTTGATTTCTGTCCGCGGCCTCAGAGCAGGCAGACGAATTATGGAGCAGCGGTCTTTAGACCGCTGCCTCATAACTTCTGTTTCCGGCAAGCCTGAAGGCTTGCGCAGAAACAGGGGCATCAAGCTCCATATGGAGCTTGATAAATCAGCCCCTATGTGCTAGTGCATTGTCTTTTTATCATGCATTTGTTGATTATGCAAGTCTACTGTATTTACTGGTCATAAAATACAAAGAAACCCCTCCCCCATCACTAGTGATTTCATTGAGTTACACTGTAACAGATTTACAAGAAGATTGTAATTTTCAGTATGCAAATGTAGTGTCATTGGTAATAAAGAATTTATAAATGAAATGCCCTGTTTTCTGCAGACACTAACTGGACCACTGCATCTGCTGTTTGTTCCCCTCTGAGTACTTGTTCCCTTGGTGGAGAGTGAGAGAGTCTAAAGTATGGGTGGTTGCAAGGGATGTGAATTAGGATCCGAATGTGGACATAGGCGGCTGCTCATGGGATTTGGCTCTATTCAGAGCTGGATTTCTTATTGTAAAAGTGCAATACACTAAGATCTGGATTTGCACAGATCTTAATGTGTTGAACTTTCACAAGAAGAAAAATGGTTCAGAAAAGAGCCAAATGCTACGAGCGGCTGCCTTTTTCCACATCCGGATGCTAACGAAGGATCCAAATGCACATGTGTAGTGCCCACATGCTTCCGTCTGCACTAGATTTTGCACCCGCGGGGGGAAAAGCAAAACTAAGAATGCGTCATGGTTTTTGGAGAGAAGAGCAGCAGATCCTGCAAAATGACCTAAATCAGGCCCTGTACCACTGGACATTTTTAAGGAAAATAAACTATATGTGTAGCCATTCATTTATGTGCGGCCCTAAAGGGTTCTAAAAATTTTTTATGCAGCCCTTAATGCTTCTAAAATACTGATCTGTAGTCCCTATATGTTAGGAAGTTGGCGATCATTGGTCTAAAGCAGTGTTTCTCAACCATGCTCCTCAAGTACCCCCAATAGGGCAGGTTTTCATTATAGCGGAACTATAGCACAGGTGAAATAATGAGCTGATCAGTAACCATGGTAACTAACCTGCTCTCATCCATTAGCTGATTATTTCACCTATGCGCTAGTTCAGCTATAATAAAACCCTGGCCTGTTAGGGGTACTTGAGGACGGCAGTTGAAAAACACTGGTCTAAAGTACTGAGCACCAAGGCAATGATTGCTACAAGTGTCCACAAATATTTAGGGACAACACAGACTTTGGCTGTATCGCTTGCAATATAGTTTAAAAAAATATTCCAAAAAGGCAACACAAGGTCATGCCACAATATTCATAGACATACAGTAGTTAAGTTGGTAACATAATCCAACAATTCACACAATATATTCAATCCTTTTACTACATAATCATGACAAACAGTACAAACAACAGCTGGAGGAACAGATACCATAAGTTTACAGCAGATACACTTAGCTTTGGTAGCTCCAGCACCAGGCAGCGATTTTCAAGAAGTATCTTCTGACTCCGTTTCAACGTGGGACATCTTGCAATATGTAATAGAAAAAACAACATATAAAGCAAAATTGATCAAATTCCTTAAATGACAGTTTCAGGAATGGGAAAAAATGCCAGTGAACAAGCTTCTAGCAACCAGAAGCAATAAATAATGAGACTTAAATAATGTGGAGACAATAGTGACGCCCATATTTTTTTATTTTTTTTATTTTTTTTTAAGCGCCAAAAATGACGCCCACATTATTTGGTGCCTAAATGCTTTTGGTGACAAAAATGACGCCACATCCGGAACGCCGACACTTTTGGCGCAAAAGAACGTCAAAAATTACGCAACTTCCGGCGATATGTATGACGCCGGAAACAGAAAAAAAAATTTTGCGCCAAAAAAGTCTGCGCCAAGAATGACGCAATAAAATGAAGCATTTTCAGCCCCCGCGAGCCTAACAGCCCACAGGGAAAAAAGTCAAATTTTAAGGTAAGAAAAAAATGATTTATTCATATGCATTATCCCAAATATGAAACTGACTGTCTGAAATAAGGAATGTTGAACATCAAAATCAAGGCAAATAAATGTTTGAATACATATATTTAGAACATATATTTAGAACTTTATAAAAAAGTGCCCAACCATAGCTTAGTGTGTCACAGAAAATAAGACTTACTTACCCCAGGACACTCATCTACATGTTGTAGAAAGCCAAACCAGTACTGAAACGAAAATCGGCAGAGGTAATGGTATATAAATAAGAGTATATCGTCGATCTGAAAAGGGAGGTAAGAGATGAATCTCTACGACCCATAACAGAGAACCTATGAAATAGACCCCGTAGAAGGAGATCATTGAATTCAAATAGGCAATACTCTCCTCACATCCCTCTGACATTCACTGCACGCTGAGAGGAAAACCGGGCTCCAACCTGCTGCGGAGCGCATATCAACGTAGAATCTAGCACAAACTTACTTCACCACCTCCATAGGAGGCAAAGTTTGTAAAACTGATTTGTGGGTGTGGTGAGGGGTGTATTTATAGGCATTTTGAGGTTTGGGAAACTTTGCCCCTCCTGGTAGGAATGTATATCCCATACGTCACTAGCTCATGGACTCTTGCTAATTACATGAAAGAAATAATTTTCTCAGTGTGGATGTTTAAAGGGACATGAGACCCAAAAATTTACATTCATAATTTAGATAGATTATACATAGTTTTTTTTTTTAAACCATTTATTTATATCCAACAATGAGTACAAGTTCCATGAAAACAAGAAGCCATGATTTTAGAGTTCATAAACAATCAACAGACAAAAAAAAGAAAGACAATGGGGAGAAAATAATGATTATTAACCAAAATTATATATTACCCATCATGTGCACAATTGATAAAACCTAAGCCATCTGCCTAATTTTTTATTACTCATTGTTGGAGTGTTTTATTTATAAGAATTGAGGAAAAAAGAAGAGGGAAAAGAAAAGAAAGGAGAAAAAAGAGAGGAAGAAGAGAAGAAAAAAAAAAAAAAAAAAAAAAAAAAAAAGAAGGAGTCCCGGGTCTCCCATTCCCTCCCCAGTTCACCACATACCCAACACCACTAATTCCGAATTCTTAAATGGAGAGATTAAGTAATCGATTTCTCTCTCAGGGAAAATCTTAAGAAATGGAGCCCACTTGTCAAAAAATTTCTTTACATCAGGTTCATTGTCTATGTTAGTGTTTTTCTGTTCTAAAACATATTGTTTCTTTAAATGATCCCTGATTTCAACAATGGTTGGCACCGACCTCATTTTCCATTTCTGGCAGAGCAGATATCTGGTAGCTAAGATAGATAGATTAACTAGTTTCTCATTAGGCTGTCGCCCTATTCCAGGTTTCAGACAGAATACAATCTGGAACAGGGAGAGAGATATTTGTTCAATTTTAAGTTTACTTTTAAGCCAGTATTCCAGCTTGCTCCAAACATTGCTCACTCTAGGACATTGCCAGAACATATGAACTATGTCAGCAGCAAAATAAGAACATTTGGGACATTTATTAAATTGATGATTACGGACTCAGGCCTCTTTCCGGGGTGAAGTATGCCCTATGCAAGAGTTTTAAATGAGCATCACGCCAATTAAGGGAGGATGTTGTTCTTGTTACTTTATTAATTGACAATTGAATAATTTCTGAGTCAATATTACTGTATGGGATTAAGGTATCCCAGGACCCGGCCAGTTTTTCCAATGTCGGGGTTGCTTTGGTAAGGTTCAATGAGTAGTAACATGGGGCAATAGACATGGAAGAATTTTTAGTTATCATTAACCAGGTTTCTAAACTACCCAAGGACCAATTCCATCCGATCTTGTGTACAAGCTCTGTAATATAGTGTCTTATCTGTAAATATGCATAGAAATCTTTATTTGATAAATTGAATTCATGTCTCAACTCCTCAAAAGATTTAATGCATTTTCTCTCCTGATTGACAAGGTGAATAACCCTGTCCAGCCCCTTGCTATGCCATCTATTAAAGATAAGTGAATCCAATCCTGGTTGGAAATTCGGGTTTCTAGTTAGGGGAAGATGTTTTGACCCCATAGGGCTTATAGAGAGGGATTTAGATATTTTGAACCAGGCTTTAATCGGGTTTGAAATGGATTTAAGCTCCTTTATACTTCTGGGGAGATCTTTAGGGCTCGTGTGTGCAAGAGCTATTGGGGAATATGGGTCACATATATTAGATTCAAGGTCATTATTTAAGACATAGTTCTTAATGGAAAACCAATCTGCTATTATGCGGGCCAAAAAGCAAAGATTATAAAATCTTAAGTTCGGAAGTGCCAATCCTCCCAGCTCCCTTGGCACCATTAGTTTAGCAAGGGCTATTTTAGGCCTCTTCCCCTGCCATACAAACTGCCCAATTGATGAGTTCATTGAGCGTATGTCTCTCTCAAATAAAATTAAAGGGACATTTTGTAAAATATAAAGCAGTTTTGGGAGCAGGGTCATTTTAACTAAGGCTGAGCGGCCGGATATTGAAAGTGGTAGATTTTGCCAGGCCTTAAGCCTTTCTTTGATAAAGCTTAACATTGGGGTTATGTTCATCTTATATAGATCTTTTAAATTAATTGGTATTTTGATTCCCAAGTATTTCAATGAATCTGTTACTACTCTAAAGGGTAGGTCTGTCTTACTAGTTTTATTTTTCCTGAGCCACATTAGTTCCGATTTTATCGCATTTACTTTGTATCCTGAGAATACCCCAAAGTGGTCAGTGATTTGCAATAGTTTTGGAATATTTTGCGCTGTGTTGGATATGTATATAAGTAGATCATCCGCATATAGTCCGACTTTCATTTCATGCCTCCTAATTTTTATGCCCTCCAGTGAGTTCCTAATTCTAATTGCTAGGGGTTCTATGGCTAGGTCAAAAAGGAGCGGGGAGAGAGGACAGCCCTGACGAGTGCCCCTTTTTAATGTAATTGGTGGGGAGATATCATCGTTAATAATCAATCTTGTGGAAGAGTGACTATAGAGGCTCTCCACAAATTTAGGGAAATTCCCTACAATCCCGAACCCTGCTAATGAGAGAATTAGATGTTTGTGAACTACCATGTCAAAAGCTTTTTCCGCATCAAGTGACAAGATGGCCAGGTCCGGGGAGTCCTCTCCCCCCGCCCCCTGTGGGATCACTCCCTGAATATATTCCATGGTCACCAGTAATTCCCTGATCTTTGCAGACGAGTTACGATTATTGAGAAAACCAGCTTGGTCCGGATGGATTACTATAGATAGAATAGCCTGGAGCCTAGTTGCTAAAATGGAGGAGAGTATTTTATAGTCTGAATTTAACAATGCAATTGGTCTATAAGACTCCTTACATGTAGGGTCCTTCCCTTCTTTTAAGATCAAAGTAGTTAAAGAAGACGCAAAGGAGGATGTGGGTTGTTTATGAGAAATAAAGATATCATTATAAAGGTTTGCTAAATAAGGAACTATCTCCGACGATAAGATTTTATAGAGCTCATTGGGCAATCCATCCGGTCCAGCTGCCTTGTTCAAGGGGAGCTTAGAGATTATTTTTCCAATTTCTTCCCGCGTAATAGGGGCGTTAAGTCTAGCGGCCTCCTCGGAGGTAATCCTAGGAAAGATAATATTACTGTAGAATTCGGCTGCTTTATCTATGTCAAAGTCTGTATTAGTATAAAGTTGTTGGTAGTATTGATGAAACAAATTTGTGATTTCATCAGAGCTAGAGAGATATTTCTCATTATGTTGGATTTTATCAATGTTAGATTTTTTGTTCTCACTTTTAATTAGTTTAGATAGCATTTTACCAGACCTATTTCCGAATTTGTGTAGTTTAGCTTGCAATCTAATCTCGTTATGTGTTTCCTGAGCTAGAAAGAAGGTATCTCTTGCTGCTTTAATTCGTATGTACTTTGCCCAGTTTAGAGGAGTTCTCTCTAATAAGTAAGTGTTGTAGGCATTAACCAGAGAATTATAAACTTCCTTTTCCCTTGCTTTTCTTTTTTTATTTTGGATGATGGAATATGCTGTGATTTCTCCTCTGAGGACTGCCTTAGCAGTTTCCCAGAAGATATCTGAACGGTCCACATAGTTGATGTTAAATTGCGCATATTCCGTGAATCGATTCCTGAGCCACTGTTTAAACTTCAAGTCAGTAAAAAGGAAATAAGGGAAGAAAAAACGGAGGGTCTTTGATTTAGATTGTAGCCAATTAAATTCAAGGGAGATAGGCCCGTGGTCTGATAGAAAAATTGGCATTATCTGAGATTTAATCTTTAAGGAACTCAGATGATCACTAATCAAGAATAAATCGATCCTGGACAAAGTTTTGTGAGCCTTGGATAGGCAAGTGAAATCTTGTGTGTCGGGATTCTGATATCTCCAGATATCTCGCAGGGAAAGAATTTGTTTAATCTTTTTGACCAGCTTAAAATCAAGATTATCCTTCTTCTGTTTCAGAGGCTTAGAGTCTTTTCTAAGTCTGTCTATAGGGCATTGGGGGGCCATATTAAAGTCCCCCCCCAGAATTAAATAACCTTCCACACAAGAAAGAAGTTTAGTTTGTAATAAATCCCAGAATTCCGGGTCAGTTTTATTCGGGCCATAGACATTACAAATTGTATATTTTGTCTGGCCTATTTTTACTTTGACTACTACATATCTCCCCCCGGGATCGGCCTCAGAGTACAGAACCTCTGCTTGAATTTTTTTGCCTATAAGTATTGCAACTCCCCTTTTCTTCCCTTGACTTGGTGCTACATAGACCTCTTTTACCCAGGATGATTTTAGTTTTAATGACTCCTCTAAACCTAAATGGGTTTCCTGTATTAGGCCAATATCCGCCTGAGCCTTCCGCAAATGTGATAAGATGGCTTTACGTTTGATGGGGGAGGAAATTCCTCCAACATTCCACGATACAATTTTAAAATTATCAGGATTAAACGTCATATTTCTCTATGTATAAAGGAAGTGGTATTGGTGGAGTGAGGAGGGACGAGAGAGCCGGGCGGGAGGAGAAAGAGGAGAAAGAGAAAAAAAAAGAAAAAAAACACAGAACCCCCGGACAAAAAAAATGGGAAAGGGGGAAAAAATAAAAAAGAGTAAGAGGGATCTAGTTCCTCTTGGTTTATAGTCACTTCCATCATACTCTGCCTACTTAAGCTGCTAATTTGTAAGCTATATTTATGTATCTAAAGTCTTAAGAAGATTCTCCGCTATTTGAAGATCATCTGTAATGTGTGTTGTCCCATTTATTACTACCTTCAGTTTTGAGGGATAGATAAGGGCCGCCCTACAACCTTGATGAATAAACTTAGAACAAATTGGGGCCAACTCTCTTCTCTTTAAGGCTGTATCTGCCGCAAAATCCTGAAAAATCAGAATTCTACTGTCTTCTATTGTAATTGGTTGGTTCTTCCGAAAATACTGCAGGAGAAGATCTTTATCTTTATAATTCAATAATCTAGCGATTATAGGTCGCGGTCTCCTGCTAATGTTACTGTCAGGGCGTAGAGGTCCCATTCTATGGGCTCTTTCTACTATAATAGGTGGGTGTGTAGAGGGGATTTTTAGCGCTCTAGTAAGTGTGTGAGAAATAAAGGTATCAAGGTTTTCAAATTTTTTATTTTCAGGAAGACCTATTATTCTCAGGTTGTTCCGCCTAGAGCGGTTTTCGAGGTCTTCGACCCTGTCTAACAATTTTTGTATTATTTTAGCTGAGGTCTCTATTTTGGTACTATGCATCGTTGCTTGGTCTTCTAGGTCTGAGACCCTCTGTTCTGCTTCTTGTAGTCTTCCCGAGAATTGCCTCACTTCTTGGGTTAGAGAGGAAATATCTAGCTTAATATCAGATTTAAGTAGTTCAAATTTGGGGGCGAGAGCCTCCGTGATATTAGACACCAATGCCTGCATATCAAGGTTTTCTGGTAATAATGTCATATTACTGGGGTTTGTTTGTTCCTTAAGTTTCCTGTCTTTATGTCTTCCTGCCATATTTGGGGAAGGATTTTTAGGGGAGTTGGAAAGGAATTTATCCATGTACCACGTGGTGTAAGTGAACAATTAAGTGCCACACGCGAGGGGGGGGGGGAGAGAGAGAGAAAAAAAAAAAAAAAAAAAAAAAAGGGGGGGGGGGTGAATTGGGAGTGATGGATTGTGTGCGGGAAAAGGTAGTGCAAGATGTGCCAGTGAGGGAAGCTGGGAAGTGAGGGGGTATTTATCTAGGGGCTACTAGAGCCCGGCGGTGCAAGGGGCACTAGGCCCGTGGTAAGTGAAAAAATTAAAAGGTACAAAGTTAATGTGTGTATTAATTTATAATGAAAAGTGAGAAGTGAAAAAAGAACAGAAAAAAGTTTATAGTGGTAGCAGGGAGCGTTCCTCTCGAAATCTCCTATGTGTAAACAGGAAGTTACTTGTCAGTCGTAGTTGGCCCCTTTATCAGAGTTATCTTTTAATATGGAGGATTGGGGGTCAAAGTAAGAAAGGGAGGGGGAAATACAAGGACTAAAGTTGGTGGTTCTACTTGTATGATGTTGTTATTAGTATATGTAGTATGTTTTTATAAGGGTTGTGAACTAAGTGTTTTCCCAGAGACTAATAGAAAAATAGAGATGTGCCTATATTTGTGTCTCTGTATAATAATAGCGGGTTAACGTTGCTATATTGTTTAAGCAGCTTTTTATGTTTCTATAGAATATTGCTATAGTGATTGTATAGAGAGTCACTGTTACAATCCTTCTTAGATACCAATGAGATGAAGGCTATTACAGTATTCACACAAGTTTAAATATCAGAGCTATACCTGTGTAAAAAAATTCACATGAAAATTTATACCTTCACACCTGTCGTAGATATTTCTATATACAGAAGGAGACATTCATATCTTGTTTTGTAAATGTGGGTAGATAAGATAATTCTACAAGTTTCTATTTAAACGTTTCTCAACCCCCAAAATAAAAAAGAAGCTTCCATCACATGCCCATATGAACATATTCTAGATACTTTTTGATTGTTTTGTTAAAGTCCACTATGTAAGCAGAGAAAAAACTAGACATTTGATGCAGCATGAATCAATTCAATTACTTTGAACCCACAGTTTTGTCATGAAATATGTAGAAAGTCAATCTTTGGGTAACACTCTTGATGTAAGCTTTTTGTAGAAGAAAAAGAAAAAATAGAAAAAAATTCAGGGTATTTCAGGTGGAAGTTCTGGTAGCTGTCAAGTTACAGCAAGCAGGTGTAGATGTTGTAATAGAGATATATGGTGGCTGATAATGTTATTTTTAAAAAAAAAAAAAAAAAAAATGCTGAAGAAATAAATGCAAGGGTCACTTTGGTTATTGCATACTTTACCGGTTCCCAGCAAGAGGCACACGGCGTCCCAGATATCCTCTCCAGAGGGCCGGGCCTCCCCTACACGCAGCACCGGTGGGAGGGGAAGCCTCGGACAAGCAAGGAGAGGAGTGATCCTGAAATGAGTCCCCCAACAGAGGGGGAAAAGTCGGCAGAGACGCCAAGAAGCTGCAAGTGCTGGAGATCCAGGTGAGCGGCGCAGCGAGAGGACGCAATCCAGGCCCCTCACGCAGCACCGGTGGGAGGGGGAGCCCGGACCAATAGAAAACAGTGCCCAAGACTTCACTGCGTCTCCGCTCACCTCCACCACCAAGGCGCCGCGGATCCAGGCGCGCGGGCACCAGCGTCCAGGTCAACGACGTCCGATGAACCAAGGGTCTCCCACTCCAAACCAGGTAGGAGATGCAGGGGTCGGCAAGATTGGAACGCCGTATGCCAAAGCCGGGCCAGGATAGTATGTTCGCCTCCGATGTTTTAAGAGGCCGGGTGAAATTAAAGCCAAGATAGTGGTAATCTCTCCAGGTCTAGATTACTTTTGATCAGGTCACAATTTCTCTGTGCAAAGTTCAGGCAAAGTTCCACCCTCTGAGCTAGTGAGCCGTTTGCAAATAGCAGCAGCGGGAGAGCAGAGTTCAAGTAATGCAAATATTTAGTATGCTGATTTAGCCAGGGGATTTCCCCTCTGTGTTTCTTCGCTGTATATTATAGCAGGCTATTAGTAATTTATTACTTAAATGTCAGACTGGGTAGTTTGATATAAGCTGCATAGGTCTTTGAGAATACTGCTGAGTACAATTTTAGTGCTTTGGAGTGGCACTAATGTGGATTCCGGTAGCGATGGTTTAAGCATTGCAAGCCGCCCAGGGTCTAGGGGTTTAGGCGCAGATTTCCCGCCATCAGGCTTGAAGGAAAAAAATCAGAGCAGGTGTCTTGCAAGACCATACACCTGAGCTCCTCCTCCGGAAACCCCATGGTTCAAGCAAAACAGATTATACATAGTTAAACAACTTTCCACTTCTGTTATCAATTTTGCTTCATTCTCATGGTATCTTTTATTTAAGAAGCAGCAATGCATTCCTTAGAGCTAGCTGAACCCTTTTGTAAGCCAATGAAAACAATCATAAAATTTCAGCCACCAATCAGCAGCTAGCTCCAAGCTCCTGAGCCTATCTAGATATGCTTTTCAACAAAGCATACCATGAGAATTATGCATATTAGATAATATCAGGCCCATTTATCAAGCTCCGTATGGAGCTTGAAGGGCCGTGTTTCTGGCGAGTCTTCAGACTCGCCAGAAACACAAGTTATGAAGCAGCGGTCTAAAGACCGCTGCTTCATAACCCTGTCCGCCTGCTCTGAGCAGGCGGACAGGAACCGCCGGAAATCAACCTGATCGAATACGATCGGGTTGATTGACAGCTCCCTGCTGGCGGCCGATTGGCCGCGAGTCAGCAGGGGGCGGCGTTGCACCAGCAGCTCTTGTGAGCTGCTGGTGCAATGTTAAATGTGGAGAGCGTATTGCTCTCCGCATTTAGCGAGGTCTTGCGGACCTGATCCGCAGTGTCGGATCAGGTCCGCAAGCCCTTTGATAAATGGGCCCCTATAAGTTAATTGGAAAGTTGTTTAAAATTGTATGCTCTGTCCTGAAAGAAAACATTTGGGTTTAATGTCCCTTTAATGATCTGGAAAAAAAAAGTATTTTTATGTATATCCAGCACCCCCTTGTCTGCAATGCTCTCTTGTGTCCTCTTTTAAGAGGAGTGACATGGTCACTAAGCATAAAATCCTGATGATCTTCTGGTAACGCCATACAATTGGTTAATACTTAAAGGCCTGATTAAATGGACAATCATGTTAAATTAAACTTTCATGATTTGGATAGAGCATGTGACTTTAAAGGCCATTCCAATTTACTTCTATTATCTAATTTTCTTCTTTTTTTATCCTTTGTTGAAAAGCATACCTAGATAAGCTCAGGAACAGCAACGCAACAGGAGGATAGCAAAAGAATGAAGCACATTTGATAATAGAAGTAAACTGGAAAGTTATTTAAAATTATATGCGCTATCTGAATCATTAAATACATATTTTGTGTTTCATGTCCCTTTAAAAGCAGAGCAATAGCCATTCTCATGAGTAGGCTATCCATAGTCCTGCTACCAAATCTGTTTTTTGGTATATGTCACATACTAAGATCTCAAAATTGATAGGCAAATGGTTAATTAAATCAATTCCTCTGGATAAGACCATTACTTCCAAGTTCTCATGCAATTAGCACCTCTAAATGTCTTCTGGGCTTATGAAATGTCACATGTAGGATATAAAACATGTATAGTAATATTTATGTAATGCCTGTATCCTATCATTATTAAGTGGTGACAGTTAAAATATTGTTCACTGATTACTACAATTTAAATGATTCAGGTAGTGCGTTTAATTTTTAGACTGTTTTGGATTTTATGTCCCTTTAATTTACTTCTGTTACCAAATATATTTAGTCTGTTGTAAAGCATAGCTAGGTAGGTACGAGAGCAGCAATACACTAGTTAGAGCTAGCTCGGGATTGGTGGCTACACACATATGTCTCTTGACATTGGCTCACCAGATGTGTTTTAGCTCCAAGTAGAGCATTGCTGCTCTGGGGTTGATCTTATGTGTTAAACTTTTTGCATAGGTTAAACACATTGTTATATGCAGGCAATAGTGCAATAATAAAATGTTCAGGTCTGGAGGAGTGGAACATAACAATCAAGATTTCTCATGATATTAAAGTCACTTTTACCTACACATAGTTTATATCCACAACGGATACACACAAAACAAACTTTACTTTAGTAATGATTTGCAATATGCTGTGTTTATTTCCATTCGGCTAGATTTAGAGTTCTGCGGCCAAAGGGGTGCGTTAGCTACGCATGCTTTTTTTTCCCCGCACCTTTTAAATACCGCTGGTATTTAGAGTTCACAGAATGGCTGCGTTAGGCTCCAAAAAGGGAGCGTAGAGCATAATTTACCGCCCCTGCAACTCTCAATACCAGCAGTGCTTACGAACGCGGCCAGCTTAAAAAACATGCTCGTGCACGATTGCCCCATAGGAAACAATGAAGCCGTTTGAGTTGAAAAAAAAAACTAACACCTGCAAAAAAGCAGCGTTAAGCTCCTAACGCAGCCCCATTATTTCCTATGGGGAAACAGTTTCTAAGTCTGCACCTAACACCCTAACATGAACCCGAGTCTAAACACCCCTAACCTTACACTTATTAACCCCTAATCTGCCGCCCCCGCTATCGCTGACCCCTGCATATTATTATTAACCCCTAATCTGCCGCTCCGTACAACGCTGCAACCTACATTATCCCTATGTACCCCTAATCTGCTGCCCCTAACACCACCGACCCCTATATTATATTTATTAACCCCTAATCTGCCGCTCCCAACGTCACCACCACCTACCTACAATTATTAACCCCTAATCTGCCGACCGGACCTCACCGCTACTATAATAAATGTATTAACCCCTAATCCGCCTCACTCCCGCCTCAATAACCCTATAATAAATAGTATTAACCCCTAATCTGCCCTCCCTAACATCACCGACACCTAACTTCAAGTATTAACCCATAAATCACCGCTACTCTAATAAATTTATTAACCCCTAAAGCTAAGTCTAACACTAACACCCACCTAAATTAAATATCATTTTAATCTAACAAAATAAATTAAATTTTATTAACTAAAGTATTCCTATTTAAAACTAAATACTTACCTGTAAAATAAAGCCTAATATAGCTACAATATAAATTATAATTACATTGTAGCTATTTTAGGATTAATATTTATTTTACAGGCAACTTTGTAATTATTTTAACCAGGTACAATAGCTATTAAATAGTTAATAACTATTTAATAGCTACCTAGTTAAAATAAGTACAAAATTACCTGTAAAATAAATCCTAACCTAAGTTACAATTAAACCTAACACTACACTATCAATAAATTAATTAAATAAAATACCTACAATTATCTACAATTATCTACAATTAAATAAACTAACTAAAGTACAAAAAATAAAAAAAGAACTAAGTTACAAAAAATAAAAAAATAATTTACAAACATTAGAAAAATATTACAACAATTTTAAGCTAATTACACCAACTCTAAGCCCCCTAATAAAATAACAAAGCCCCCCAAAATAAAAAAATGCCCTACCCTATTCTAAAATAAAAATAGAAAAGCTCTTTTACCTTACCAGCCCTTAAAAGGGCCTTTTGCGGGGCATGCCCCAAAGAATTCTGCTCTTTTGCCTGTAAAAAAAAACATACAATACCCCCCCCAACATTACAAACCACCACCCACATACCCCTAATCTAACCCAAACCCCCTTTTTTTTTTTTTTTTTTAAATATCTTTTTATTGAATAAGCCAACAAACATAAAAAAACATATCTCAAATAAAATATGCCACGCAGGAGAAAGATGGCAATTTTGACCAGAATAGTTGATTATAGTACATAGATACCGATCTGTACCTAACAAACTTAAATCTTATATACATAAGAAATTAATATCTGAAACATATAGTTGACTTAAAAAAAACCCAACATTTATTTAACTGGTTATTCCACAATAGACATTCCAAAACATCTTCAAATGCTTATATGTTCCATATAACTCTATAAACCACACACAAAGGGTTCTCCGGAAGACACAGCTTCCGTCATAATATTAATAATAAAATCACAGCTCCCATATGGACTTTATACTTTAGATTATAAATCTGAAAACAAATAATACATTGGGAGATATATGAAACAACTAAAGTATTCAACACGAATTACTAACAAACCAAGACAAAACTAGACACACACACAACACAAACAAAAAAATATATATATATTAGAACATAAATCCTCCCCTCTTCCCCTCACCCCCCCTCCCAGCCGCACTCCTCACGACTGTTTTATCCAACTATGTGGAAAAACATTCAATAGAGTAAATTTCGCATAGCTTACTGATGATAAAAAGGGGGCAAGAATCAATTTTTGACTGGGAACTGGGTAGGTTAAAATGACTGGGGACCATCTCCATAAGAACTTTTTAATTCTATTCTCCGAGGCATCATATAGATGAAATGATTCAAAGACAATTTGATCTTGAAGAGTTTTGAACACCATAGCTAATCCTGGTAGAGACTTACTTTTCCAATTTCTAAGTATACAGTATCTAACTGTTAATATGACTGTATTTAAACTATTTATAGTATTACTATTGAAAGCATCATTACGTGGAGATAACAAAATAATATCCTCCGCGGCTAACGCGATTGTAACTTTGTATAGTTTGTTAAACCAGTAAATAATTTTCAACCATAATTGTCTAACTTTAGGACATGTCCAAAACATGTGAAGTGTATCTGCCTTGTAATGTGAACAACGCGGGCACGGGTTAACCAAAGAAGGATAAAACGTATGCATTTTCCAAGGTGAGACATAAAAATTATTTATCAACTTCATATGTGATTCTTTCCACGTCACTGGGACTTTACATTTATATAATGCATCGAAACTCTGAGAGATCATTTCATGATCTATTGACGGAATAACTGGTAGCCACGATTTACATATGTTATCCCTAATGAGCAGACTCTGCTTATTTATCATAATATCATACATCAATGAAATTGATGCATCACCTGTGGTAAATTTATGAATACAAAGTTTAATATCGGCCCAAGCTGCTGCGGCAATACTCTTCCATTTCTGATCTAGGATAAAATGACGAATTTGTTTAAAACTCTTGTGCAGATGGTACCTGACCCCGTCTCGACTAAAAAAAATATACCCTTCGTGTACTAACACCTGCTGGAGAGGTTGCGGAGATGAGGGCACTCTCCTCCATATATGGTGGGCTTGCCCCCGACTTGGTGATTTCTGGAGAGATATCCTGTTGGAGATGTCGGAGATACTGGGAGCACAGGTCCCGTTGGACCCGAAAGTTTTACTGTTCGTCTCACTCCCTAAATTGCCCGGAACGGGCAAACTCCCACTTCTGCTGATCATGTTGACAGCGGCTAAAAAGCTTATTCCGAAGCTCTGGAAGTCCCAGACCGCTCCTACCACTGGCGATTGGAGAGAGTCTGTTACTGATCTTCTCTCCCTGGAGAGATATCATTATTTAAAGACACACACCCTGGAGGTCCATGAGTTGATGTTGGCGATGTGGAACAGGCAGATTTGACTTGGGCTCTGGAAGAGGGAGCCACACGACAGAGGCTGTTGATGGAACCCCTTTCCCTCCCCCTTTTACCCCCTTTTTTTTTTTTTTTTTTCTTTCTCTCTCTTCTTTAATTTCTCTATCTTAATCTGGTTGAGCTGTGCTCCCTTTAGTCTCAACCAGCACAATGTGAGTTTGTATTCTAATATGTTAAACTTTATTGAAAAATTACTTGCTATTTGAGAGATTTTAATTTAACTTTTTAATCTGATCCCAAGTTTATATTTCTCTCACTAATTGAGATCTCTGATGTAATAGACAACTTCACCTGGCTTGATAAGAGTGGAACAATGTTTTGCTCAAAGGACTTGAACATCATTTTCCCTTTTTTTTGCTATCTGTTTATTATGCACTATTTTGTACACACTTGTTGTCTTTTTGAATATCTCAATAAAAATTCAAATATAAAAAAAAAAAAAAAAAAAAAAAAAAATGACGAATTTGAAAATATGCAAATAGATTAGATCTAGGTATAGCATACTTACTAAACATAACCTCAGCCGAGATTACTTGATAATTTTCGTCAAGAAGTTGTTTTATATAATGTAGTCCTTTATCCGCCCAGTCTTTGAATGCTTTTTGATATAACCCAGGGAGAAAACTGGGGTTACTAATAATAGGAAGAAATTCTGAACACGTATAATCTAAATCTAGAAGTGAACAACATTTTTGCCATGCATAGACTATGTTCTTAATGGAGATAAGACAACTGACATTCTGAGGTAGTTTCTGGACTTGAGAGTGTAAAATCGCTTTCAGAGCAAATGGTGTAATTAAAAAAAATTCTATCTCCTCAGATGAGACAATATTGGAACCAGCAAGCCAATCTATTGCTATTTTAACCATTGCGGCCAAATTATAAAGTTTAAGGTTAGGAAGCGCTAACCCGGCCGCTCCCGTAGTTTGCATGAGTCTCGCAAGAGCGATTCAAGGTTTTTTATTGTTCCAAATAAATTTAGAAAATAAGGCATTAATTAGTTTCAAGTCCTTATTTAATATAAATAAAGGAAGATTCTGCAACGGGTATAACAGGCGAGGAAAAATAATAGATTTAATTAAATTGACGCGAGCTGTCATGGACAATGGAAATACCACCCAGAGTTGTAGATCTGCACCAATCTTTTGAAACAAGGGCTCAAAATTAGCCTTGTACCAAAAACTAGGGTTTCTATGCAGGACTAAACTGAGGTATTTAATTGCCTCAACTTGTTTGAAGGGAGACTGGGATATCACAGTCGAGGATTTATTAAGACATAGTAATTCACTCTTTTCTAGATTGACCTTGTAACCGGAAAAAGAACTGAAGAGTTTCAGGATTTGTAGAATTACCGTTATGGATTGCTGTATATTAGCCAGAAATAATAAAACATCATCAGCATATAATAAGATTTTTAAGGAATGTGTACCAAGCCGAATTCCAGATAACGCTTCTCTAAAGCGTATTGCTAAAGGCTCCAATGCAATGTTAAATAGTAAGGGGGACAACGGGCACCCTTGCCTGGTGCCCCTCTGTAATATTATTTTTGACGATAGGATCCCTTTGATAAGAAGATAAGATATTGGATTATGATATAACCTATGGATGAAATATAGAAAATCTCCCTTAAAACCAAATTGCTCTAATGACCTAAATAGATATTCCCACACAATGGAGTCGAATGCCTTAACAGCATCCAGAGAAAGAATAGCAGCATCTTGGCATAAGGGTTTCTCCCTATCCATGTCCACATTCCAAACATAATCCAACAGATTAATTAGTTTACGAGTATTTTTTGTCGGGTTTCTGGCTAGCATGAAACCAGTTTGATCTGGATGGATTATATTATGTAGACACTTAGATACTCTCGCAGCAATAATTGCCATTAATATTTTATAGTCTATATTCAAGACAGATATTGGTCTGTAAGAAGCAGGGTCTTCCGGGTTTTTACCTTTCTTTAGGATAAGGGAGATATTCGCAGCGGAGAAATAGTTTGAGATAGGATGCATTGTACCATAATAAAAATTAAAGAGTTTTTCTAATATCAAAGACAAGTCTTCACCTATACATTTGTAGAATTCCACAGGGAATCCATCCGGTCCCGCAGCTTTATTCGTTTTTAAATTATCTATTGCCTTCCTAATTTCTTGTATTGAGATCGGAGTATTGATAGCTAGGAGATCCTCATTAGATAATTTGGGGACCTTTATCGTGTCCCAAAAGAAATCCTGATTGACGTTATCTATAACAGATTCAGAGTAAAGCTGTTGATAATAGGTATAAAAAACTTCTGAAATCCCCTTACTTTCTGTAACTCTGCCTTTATCTGATTGATAAAGCTTTTTCTTTTTTCTACTTTTAGTAAGTTTGGCCAGATATTTAGCCGAACATCCGTGGACACCTCTAAAGTGAAGACTTATTTTTGTTTCTTCCTCTACTAATTTTTGTTTTAAAAAAAGATCTCTTACTTTTCTATTCTCTCTATATTTTCCCCAATTACCCACTGTGGGATTTAAACAGTATTTTGTATAAGCGTTCCTTACTTGATTTATAATTTGATTTTCTCGTGCTCTACTCTTCTTCTTTCCTATGCCCACATATGCTTGTATCTCCCCCCTTAAAACAGCTTTAAAAGCTTCCCAATATATCTCGGGTTTATTAACATAATTTGAATTCGCATTATAATAGCGCTGCCATGAAGCTTTCAAAAAATTGACTAATTTAGGATCGGTATATAGGTGTCGAGGGAAAATAAATCTGGAAATCCTATCTTTGTTTTTACCGGATAGGAAAGATAATGAGACAATAGCGTGGTCTTATATACTAATCTCACCTATCTCAGTCTCTACTTCCTGCGTCGATAATGTCTCGGAAATTAAAAGTAAATCTATTCTGGAGAATGTTCCGTGAGCTTTAGACTCACACGAGTATGCCAACTTATCTGTATTTTTTAATCGCCATATATCTACTAGCTTCAGCCTCCTGCAGAATTGTTTTAAAAATCTCGCGTTTCTATTATAAACCGGGATATTTTTCTTTGAGAATCTGTCCAATATAGGACATAGAGTTGCATTAAAATCACCCCCTAAAATTAAATTTTCAGAAACAAAAGGAAATAATTTAAATTTTATATTTTCCCAAAACTCTCTAGAGAAATTATTTGGGGCATACAAATTACAAATCACCAATTTTACATTTTTTAACTGAATTTGAAGAACAATATATCTAGCCGCCTCATCTATTTCTGTTTTAATCACTTTATAGTCTAAATCTTTATGTAGAAGAATAGCTAGCCCACATTTCCTAGTACTGCCAGATGTGGAAATGACTTCCCCTACCCACTTTATCCTTAATTTCGCTGCTTCTTGCTGATTAAGATGGGTCTCCTGTAGGAGAACTATATCCGGTTTATGACTGGCTAACTTTTTAATAACAAGCTTACGCTTAATGGGGGAGGTTATTCCCCCTATATTCCATGATAATATTTTAATTCCTTCACCCATCTAACCTTAACCTCTCAACTACATATGGTCCAAGAGGGCCAAAGTGACATCACCACTATACAGTTCGAGGGGATAGGCACGAGAGGAGGGAGAGAGAAGGGGAAAAAAAAGAAGAAAAAAAAAAACCCACATCCACACATACCCAGAACAACATATAACACATATAACAATTTCGCTAATCTTAACTAAAATTGACACCATGTTTCCCATCATGATAGGGCTAACCAAAAAAAATACAGCCCAGTTCACATTTCGGTACCAGATCTAATCTGCAAGCATTTAAAGAGTTTCTATATATTTTTTAACCTCTGAGACCTCCTCGAACGAATGTCTAACGCCCCGATCTTCCACTAAAATTCGTGCTGGATAAATCATCCACGCTTTAAGCCCTTTATTGATAAGTTGTGTACAATACGGGGCCATAGCCCTCCTTTTCGCAGAGGTCTCAGAGGAAAAATCCTGAAACAATAATATCCTGCAATTTTAAAAAACTGGTGGTTCTGCTGTTTTAAAAAGTCTCAACAATTCAATCTTATCTTGATATTTTAAAAGTTTGAATAAACAAACTCTATTTTTTTTAACTCCATCTGGAGTGGCTCTCTTGGGACCTAATCTATGAGCTTGTTCTATCATAAGTGGTAATGCTTGAGGGGCCATCCCTAAAGTAAGGGGAAGCGTGGTGGAAGTAAATTTTAACAAATCTTCGAACTCTGAAGATTCTGGTAGCCCTACTAATCTAATATTGTTACGCCGGGAACGATCCTCCAGATCTTCCAGGCGCAACTGCATATTTCTAATTTTAGTATCTTGTTTTTGAATTATCTCTGCAGAAGTATGGGTCTGATCTTCTAGATCAGAAATTCTATTTTCTGCCTCTGTTAATCTAGATGAAAACTGTCTCACTTCTGATGATAATGTAATAATTTCAGTAGAGATAGAACTTAAATCCTTTTTAATAGCTTCAAATTGAGGGGAAAACACTTCTGAAAGTTTAGACGTAAGCTCTTGCAAATCAACTGAAATCTTGCTAGTCTCCATAGTGCTATCTAAACTGGTATCAATTGTTTTATTTCTCTTGTCTTTCATTTTCGCAGGCATTATGGGTGAAAAAGCTTTCACCTGAGTGATATATCTATCCATTCAAAAAATAGTGCATCAATAAAACAACACACCTCACCAAACCAGAAAAACACCTGGCAATACAATACGTTATGTAGATCATATAAGATCTGTGCACAATAATATGAAGACCCCCCCTTTTTTTTTTTTCTTTTCCTTCCTTCCCCCTTTCCCTTCCCTTTATCTCTCTTATGTGCCCCTACTTAGTGTCTAGCTATATATATATATATAAAAAAACAAAAAACAAGTATCAAAAAAGAAATACATTTTGTGAAAAAAAAACAACAAAAAAAACAGAAGAGCCTGCTATATACCAAGCGAATTGAAACCAGCCAGCAATAGACTCAGCTGACCCTAGTTATCCGGTACGGGTACTATGGATTAGATAGGTCCACTTTTACCTTTATATCTTATTCGTCAGTGATATCCTATTAGCTTATTCTATAAGTACTTGTCCAAATTGTACAGATAGGTTAATTCTTATCTAAATGGAAACTAACAATGGATTAACTGCTTACTCTAAATATTCGTAGTCATTTTCCTAAGACTGCATAGATACAATTTACCAAGCAGACTGGACTAATGACTTCCAAAGAATTTCCCTTATAAAATATCACCTGCAAGAAACACAAATATTATAGCATATAACACTCCTAACCCCTCTTCATATATGGGGATTGAGAATCATGAAAATGCCTTACTGCTAAAAAAAAAGAATGTTACCCAATGAAGTATGCTATACTTACTATAAAAAAAATAACACCAGCATTAACAGATTATTGCAGAAAGGGTTAAATAAAGAGGTTCTAAACAATAATTCGATATTATATGGCATACATTTTCTCCCATCCACCTTTCCCCTTTCCCTTTAAACTAGGCCCAGGTCAAGGCTAAAAAAATAAAGAGACGTAAATAAGTCACTCTGTATAAATTGCAAAGTTCAGCTTGTCTTTCCACACAATAAGGCTTTACAGGAAATGGTGGGAATAGCTCTGCAACTTTTTCTTTTGGTTTCCCACTGAAATCAACAGTAAGCAAACTCACATCTGTGTCTTCGACAACCAGACACACTGTCCCAGGCAGGCCGTTTATACTCTGAACAAAGCCGCTGTAATGGTGCTTATACCTCTCCTCATCGGCCTGAACGCCTGGAAACTTTCCGCAATCTCAGGAGGCGTCTGGATATCGAGAAAACCAGGTCTCGTCTAGTTCCTCACATGCCTCCAGCTCCTATTGGCCAGTATAGTGGGCTCGTTACCACCGAGCTTTCGATTGGACAGGATACTCCGTCTGAACCTGGCCAGCTCACCACTCACGGGGAACCATGTAACCACCACCTTCCAGGCTGGAACAAACGATATAGCGGTGCAGTGCCCTAGGATCCCACCGATGAGACCCCACAACGAGCACAGGACATCTTCAACACAGGGCCAATCCGCTACAGCATAGATCGCGCAAGACACAGCGATCCGGCCCCTCCAGGGGGGTCCAGCTACAGAAACTGTGGAGCAAGTAAGCCGGGTGTCTTTTGTATGCTTTGTTTTTTAGCCCTCTTTTAGCGAGCTAGGTGTCCGTTTCCCCTTTATCTTAGGCTTTCAGCGAAATTGTGGCTCTGACCAGGGATCCACACTCTGGTCTTTGAGGGTCCTCCTGCATGGGCTTAAGGTATTGTAGCCCAGCTCCCTAGGGCGCCGACCACGCCAGCAACGAGAGCAACTGCAAGGGTCGATAACAGATAAGGTATCTGAGCTCTACACTCCCCACCACATGCCAGTCTCAGCGTGTGCTTAGCTCAGAACAGCTCCTCCCACCGGAAAACCCTTGCATGGAAAGTGTAGTAGTATGCTTCAAACCCCCCTTAAATAAACCTAACACTAAGCCCCTGAAGATCTCCCTACCTTGTCTTCACCACGCCGGGTATCACCGATCGGTCCAGAGGAGGCTCCGAACTCTTCATCCAAGCCCAAGCGGGGGCTGAAGACATCCATCATCGGGCTGAAGTCTTGATCCAAGCGCGGGCTGAAGAGATCCATCATCGGGCTGAAGTCTTCTATCAAGCGGCATCTTCAATCTTCTTTCTTCCGGATCCATCTTCATCCCGCCGACGCGGAACATCCATCCTGGCCGACGACTTCCCAACGAATGACGGTTCCTTTAAATGACGTCATCCAAGATGGCGTCCCTCAAATTCTGATTGGCCGATAGGATTCTATCAGCCAATCGGAATTAAGGTAGGAAAATTCTGATTGGCTGATGGAATCAGCCAATCAGATTGAGCTTGCATTCTATTGGCTGATCGGAACAGCCAATAGAATGCAAGCACAATCTGATTGGCTGATTCCATCAGCCAATCAGAATTTTCCTACCTTAATTCCGATTGGCTGATAGAATCCTATCAGCCAATCGGAATTCGAGGGACGCCATCTTGGATGACGTCCCTTAAAGGAACCGTCATTCATCGGGAGTTCGTCGGCCAGGATGGGTGTTCCACGTCGGCGGGATGAAGATGGATCCGGAAGAAAGAAGATTGAAGATGCCGCTTGATAGAAGACTTCAGCCCGATGATGGATCTCTTCAGCCCGCGCTTGGATCAAGACTTCAGCCCGATGATGGACCTCTTCAGCCCGACAATGGATCTCTTCAGCCCGCGCTTGGATCAAGACTTCAGCCCGATGATGGATGTCTTCAGCCCCCGCTTGGGCTTGGATGAAGACTTCGGAGCCTCCTCTGGACCGATCGGTGATACCCGGCGTGGTGAAGACAAGGTAGGGAGATCTTCAGGGGCTTAGTGTTAGGTTTATTTAAGGGGGGTTTGGATTAGATTAGGGGTATGTGGGTGGTGGGTTGTAATGTTGGGGGGTATTGTATGTTTTTCTTACAGACAAAAGAGCTGTTTTCTTTGGGGCATGCCCCGCAAAAGGCCCTTTTAAGGGCTGGTAAGGTAAAAGAGCTTTTCTATTTTTATTTTAGAATAGGGTAGGGCATTTTTTTATTTTGGGGGGCTTTGTTATTTTATTAGGGGGCTTAGAGTAGGTGTAATTAGCTTAAAATTGTTGTAATATTTTTCTAATGTTTGTAAATAATTTTTTTATTTTTTGTACTTTAGTTAGTTTATTTAATTGTAGGTATTTGTATGTAAGTAATTTATTGATTGTGTAGCGTTAGGTTTAATTGTAGGTATTTTATTTAATTCATTTATTGATAGTGTAGTGTTAGGTTTAATTGTAACTTAGGTTAGGATTTATTTTACAGGTAATTTTGTAATTATTTTAACTAGGTAGCTATTAAATAGTTATTAACTATTTAATAGCTATTGTACCTGGTTAAAATAATTACAAAGTTGCCTGTAAAATAAATATTAATCCTAAAATAGCTACAATGTAATTATAATTTATATTGTAGCTATATTAGGGTTTATTTTACAGGTATTTAGCTTTAAATAGGAATAATTTATTTAATAAGAGTTAATTTATTTCGTTAGATAAAAATTATATTTAATTTAGGGGGGTGTTAGTGTTAGGGTTAGACTTAGCTTTAGGGGTTAATAAATTTAATAGAGTAGCGGTGAGGTCCGGTTGGCAGATTAGGGGTTAATACTTGAAGTTAGGTGTCGGTGATGTTAGGGAGGGCAGATTAGGGGTTAATACTATTTATTATAGGGTTATTGAGGCAGGAGTGAGGTGGATTAGGGGTTAATACATTTATTATAGTAGCGGTGAGGTCCGGTCGGCAGATTAGGGGTTAATAATTGTAGGTAGGTGGTGGCGACGTTGGGGGCGGCAGATTAGGGGTTAATAAATATAATATAGGGGTCGGCGGTGTTAGGGGCAGCAGATTAGGGGTACATAAGTATAACGTAGGTGTCGGCGGTGTGCGGTCGGCAGATTAGGGGTTAAAATAATGTATGGAAAAGTCGCGGCTGGAAAGTGAGCGTTAGACCCTTACCTACATGACTCTAAATACCAGCGGTAGCCAAAAACCAGCGTTAGGAGACTCTAACGCTGGTTTTGACGGCTAACGCAGAACTCTAAATCTAGGCAATTATTTGTGGACAATTATGTTTAGCTGAAATGTATGTTCACTGCTCTAAGAAATCTCTGTCTAGCATAGTCACTGGTTTGGGCAGTTTGCAGCTTTGTGAAGGAAATCTTGGTTACAGAATTTACTTTTCAGACGTACTAGAAAACATGAGACAATCACAATTTTTACACAAAGGCAAGTTGTTTTACAACAGAAGCAAGCAAGCAAAATAATTACTGTATATTGCAATGGTTTTTTACTACTCATAATAAAATGTTTTATATTTAAGTCTTCAATTGTTTCATGTCTCTTGCCCTTTTCATCTTTCATTTTAAATATTTACTTCTGATTGGAAGTGGATTGGAATTAATTTGCCATATCAGAATAATGTGGGGAAACAAAATGTATCTTTATGCCCACAGTTTCCCTGGTTGACACATATATGGGGCTGTATGTATCTGTCTCTGAACTAATCTATCATAGGAATTGGGATTACACAACCATTTTTTGGTTTCTAGGTTTCCTCTTCCTTAAATGACTCTGAGGAAATTATCAAATTTATAATCAAAATCATGCCAAAAATAAATAATGTCTAATTTAACATGGAGAATAAAGGAAGAAAAAAAGGGGGAAGAGAAGGAAGAATGTGCCCCCCCAAACTCTCCCCCTCTGTGATCCTTGGTGCAATCAACACAAATACTATGTGATCAAAAACGAGCAGCACCACCAATCTCTTCCACAGATTTATTCAAGAGGTACAATCTGTACAAATTAAACAGCCAGACCACAAAACAAACAACGTTTCGGAACTAGTCCTTAGTCATGTATGGTTACACCTGGAGTTGACACATCTTATAAACCCTTTTAAACCACACCCCCACAATACTTGTTTAACTTGATACACCTGAAGTGCTGCCATCTAGTGGTCATGCACAAAACAACAAGCAAATAAATGTTATCTATATTACAATGCATGAAGGGGTGGTCTGTCTGTGAGAGAGAGGGCGGCCCTATCTAGCCTTATAAAACAAACAAACAAACAAACAGTTGATCGTTAAGGGGGCTTATAAGGGCGGTGCTACAGTGCTGTTAGATAAACAGTATTATGTTAAAGGGACACTGAACCCAACTTTTTCTTTTGTGATTCAGATAGAGCATGAAATTTTAAGCAACTTTCTAATTTACTCATATTATCAATTTTCCTTTGTTCTCTTGCTATCTTTATTTTAAAAAGAAGACATCTAAGCTTTTTTTTTTTTTTGGTTCAGACCTCTTTACAACAGTTTTTTTATTGGTGGATAAATTTATCCACCAATCAGCAAAAACAACCCAGGTTGTTCACCAAAAATGGGCCAGCATCTAAACTTACATTTTTGCATTTCAAATAAAGATACCAAGAGAATGAAGAAAATTTAATAATAGGAGTAAATTAGAAAGTTGCTTAAAATTTCATGCTCTATCTGAATCACGAAAGAAAAAATTTGGGTTCAGTGTCCCTTTAATGAGATTCTCACCCAGCTTTCTGATAAAGAGGTGTATCAAAAACTTTCTTATAATCCCTTTTTTAAAATCAAGAAGGAAGTAATGGGTTGTGTTCAGACTGTGACCAAATATGATATTATTGATAATGATATTGCATATTTCGTATTGCACTCTGAGGATATTACACCAGTCCTTTAAACCCTCCCCAAGGTTCATAAAAATATTTTGGCCCCAGGGGCATGTCCTAGCAGCGGTCTGTAATGGCCGCAGATTCTTAGAGCTCCGGCTGAACATCCTAAATCCGCCAATACAGGAAACCTTTCACAGCAAAAATATCAAATCAGCAGCTAGTATCATAGAGATACTCGATATTCAATCATTATTTAAGCCATTTGCTGTATTCTTGACGCCGGATCACGAGATTGGACAAATAAGGCCTGGAGCGGCGGCTCACTGCAGGCAGCATTTCCCCCCTCGGCAAGCCGAGGTATTTTGCCGGGATCAGGACCACGAGCAGCATATTATCTCTCTACAAACTCCTAATGAGACTGGCTGAGAAAAATTAATTCTAACGGAGGTCTAGGGGCTAATAAATACCTTCTTTCAAAGTAAAATATGGCGGCTGAGAGAGAACGAGATCTGACGACTCGCATGGATAACATTCTTATAAAGCTGGAGGCATGCCTGTTGAACCTGCTCCAAAGAGCCCCCTGAGACTTCCTAACGGGTAAACAGCAAACACGCAGTACAAAGATGAGTATAGACGGAGACTTAGATGCGGCTGCACAGGGAGTTGGTACCAGCTGAAGTATGTTCACGAAAATCCACCTTTGCTCTATACATTGAAACCAAGTCAAAAGGAGCCAATACAATACTCCCCGTCTAACCCAATACTCAAGAATATGACTGCCGCCTCAAATCTTAAAGCCTTATTACTACCTAAAAATCGGCTTTCTGAAGAAGCGGGTCAACTCACAGCTACGCGCTTACTTGTAAAATATGTTAACCTACTGCGTGGGTCTGAGCTGATCTGGGAGCAAGAGGAGGTCTCTTGGACTGCTTCTTATACCCTCCGGACTCAAACTTTGCAGACAAACGATCCACTACATAGACTGAATGCGGTTCCTTTATTGTGGATAAATGTCCCTCCTGACCTCACTGAAAGGGAGCCTGACAGATGGGCAAAGCTAGGAGACTTGCTTAGAGCCTCGGAAACAGGACTGGAAATAATGTAGATAAGCAGGATTTTGCCCTAAGTAACTACTTGTATATATAAGCAGCTCCTGTATTAGTGTTATTCTTTCTAAAGTTAATCTTAAGTAAATGCATGATGTTATAGCATGTTTATACTTACATGTATATTTTACTAAAAATCTGCTATGCAAATGTATGATGTTATACCCTGTTTTTATATGCGCATTTCTGTTAACATGGTTAATATGACGCTGTGTTCTATTGGTGTCAATGCACTGCGAGGTTAGGTTATGTAGTTGGTTTCTATATTTTCTCAAAAAGAGTATAAGATCGACAGGGTTTTGCTTCTATCGGCAGCATATAACAGTATAATAGCTCTCAGGCCTATGTATCAACATTATTCAACACACAAGGATAACAAGGGCACTATATAGGCAAGCTCCTCACTAGTTTCAATTATTTAAGATACTGTATTTAGTTTTAGTATCTATATTTTATATTCCTTTGAGGAGTGGTGCTAGCATCTGATACTGAACTTGCAAAAAGATTGGGATATACTCCCTGGAAAGAAATGCTATGTAGCACTCTCTGCCCAGACTGGGGTAGAGCCACTGATACCTTTTAAAATTTAACTTTTATTTTTCACTTTAAAAAGAATGGGTGAACACAAACAAATTAAAATGTCTCTATCTCTAAATAGCTGGTGTCAAATGCTTCAGGTTATTATCAAATTATTCAAGTGACCGGTTGATTCTCTAATACTTTTATATATAGTTTTGTTAGATCAATCGGTATTCCATTGTATTGGTCAAATAAGGTTGATAAGAGCCATGTAATGGGTGTTTGTTGTATTTGGATGTCTCATATATTTTTTGAGGCTTGTATTGGTGTAAAATTAGTTGGAATTAAGCCTGAGTGACAGTAGGGGTTATCAACTTTTATTCACGTTTGTACATAGATTTCAGTTGTGGTTAAGTGTTTTGAAATTTGCTTTACTTTATTGTGTTGGTGTACAGATGCCCTGGTTTGGGTATCACTTATATTCAGAGTTTTTGTGTGTATTCCAATTTTTTATATACACTCTTAGATCATTAATTAAATAAAAACACTGGTATGCAAGAATTCCTTGATACTGATAGTTTTCTTCCTAAGACCCACTGTTCACAATGTTTCTTTCTATAGTTACCCTTATTCTTATGGGTAGCTGGGCTATTGTATTTATATCTGTCTCATTCCTTCCTATGTACTCAGAGATTGTTTTTAGTTATAATAGCAGGATCCACCTTGGGATTTTATTCCATTTAATGGTAATTTTGCTTTTTGTGTTGGGTGTATTACTCAGGTGGCTGTATAAATTCTATGATCATATAGTCCAGATTTGTTATATATCTTACTATTAGATAATACAATAATCGTGTGTGTGTATTACATATGCTTGTGCCGACATTCTTAAATAATTTGTTAGATAATGCTGCCTGTATGCATCTATTTCTTTACTTGATACTATATGAGCCCCCCTGTTAACAGTATTGTCTTTGCGGTTACCATTATTTGTGGGGTGGCTAGGCTGCTGTATTTTGTGTTGTTACTTTTACACCACACGTATTGTGTAATTGTGAAGTGTTATAATAAGTATACAATGTTGCAACACTCTAACTCTGGTTCCTTGCTAGGGACTCAGACATTGATTTTCCTTGTAATTAAAGCTCCACCTCTGAGTTCGATTTCACTCGATACTTATTTAACTGTAACTATTAATTATGCCACTATGTGAGTCTTTCGGATTACCTACAACCCGGTACTATGTCCTCATAAATTATTATAATAATATTTACGATAATACCCTAACTGCCGCTCTGTGCCGTTTACACTACAGCTGGGTTTGGCAGTCTGTCACTAATACGGAGTCTAGTTCGGTTGAAATCTGTTGACAATCAATACTTCTATTTAGCCAAGTCCCTTTTTGACACTAGTGAGGATGCACTTGGGTTATTTATTTAAATAAAGTTACCCATAAGTTCTATTCAGGTTCTTATCATAGTTTAACCATTAAACGCCAACATGCATTCACGCACTGTCTGATATAATCCCCATTACTTTTACAAATTTTCGCTATTTGAGATAGATTAATTTAAAACACGCATATAACACTTTAGTGGGAGCCCATTGTCCCACACAACCCCCCTGACGCGTTTCGCCAGTTACGGCTTTATCAAAGGTGGCGGGCCGCCGATTTTCAAAGCCTTTATTTATTTTCAATTGCGGAATTTCCGCCTCTACCATATTTTCATTCGTTGATCTCGGCTGTCAATCATGTATGTACAGCCTATTGGGATCAATGTATCCAATGCTGTATTTTATTTTAAGGTCGACTGCTGATTTTGTATCTTAAGGTGGACCTATTTCTCTGCTAGATTTCTCTGCTTCTGTTTTTATACCTAAGTTCATTCTTACAGTAAATTCAATGGGTCTTAGATATGCCGTATGTTATACTGTTATGTGGATGTATTTTCCTCCTATTTTATACTGTATTTCGAATCACATTGCTTATATAAATGTTGTAATCAACATAATTTGTTTTTATCTAGATTCACTGTTTACTCTTAATTGTATATGTCTTAATCTAGAATGTAGCTTTTAGTTTGTGTTTTTAGCGTTAGTTTGTGATTTTAACTGTCTCGGTCTGAACACATTATTTTTCATTTTTAAATAAATCGCATGATTAACAATAACACGACTATAATCAAATGACTGTAATAGTCATTTCTACTGATAGCATTGGTGATATTGTTCCCCTCCATGAGATTGTATAATCGTCGTTTTCCTATGTACATGTTTTACTATTTTTCACTGTCTGTGTATTTTCCTGTGTACATGTCTTTGTTATTTTTTCACTGTCCTGCATTTTTCCTCTCTCAAATCTTGTTATTTCTTATAATCTTAGTCTTTGTTTTGACTGTGTTGGATATACTTCAGTTCAAGTATTAGTGTATGATTTAATTTTTTATTGACCTGCGATTCTGAGTGAGATTATTGCTTGTGTGCTTCTTTTAAAAGAAACTAGTATCCTTCCATGTCTGTGTTTTGGTGCTTCCATCTGTGCCTACTGGTGACGATGTGCTCATGTTGAAAGGAAATAGCATCCTTTTTATTTTTGGTGCTTACATACCCATCTAACTTGTTCTTGTTATGGCTTGTGTTGTGAATTATGTTTATTGGTTTTTAGTGCCTTAGGTGTCATTTTGGTTCGTCATACATTGGGACAGTGTGTTTACAATATTTATATTAAATTATTCTCTTTTACTTATTAAATACCTTACTTGGTGTCATATACATTGTGGTGCTCTCAAAAACAGTGTGTGTTCCCAAGTGAACTTGTGATGTTACCTTAGTGATTGTGCTCTATTGTGCCTTATAAAGTGGTGTGATAAAAAACGATATTAATGCATATTAAATTTAAATGATACTATTTGAAGCTTGTTTTTCCTCCCCTTATCCCATTACCCACTCTTTATGGGTTCTTGGAATACTTTTTGTTTATATATGTACTTTTATGTTTTGGTTCATTTTTGCTGTATTTAAAACTATGTATACATCTCTGTGGGAATATACAGGAATTATTGTTTCATTTCTCATAGGAATACAAAAAAGTTGTTATTTTCATTTATTCCATTTGGATGCACAGTATTTAGTAAATATATCCACTTGCTCTCAGCTTTGAGCAGAGCTGTTTCTAGGTCTCCTCCCCTTACTCCTAGTTTAATGTGTTCTATTCCCCAACATTGGAGACCTTTGGGGCTAGAATTGTGCTTAAATAGAAAGTGTGATGCCACACTGGTTATGGGTTTGCCATCATCCACATCTTTTCTGGCATTTTTGATATTTCTGAGATGTTCCATTAAGCGAACTCTTATCTTACGGGTCGTCATGCCTACATAATATAGTTGGCAAGTGCATTGTAATACATAGACTACCCCCTGAGTGTTGCAACTTATGTATTTGTTGATTCTATGAATTTGACCAAACCTATCCATTATGCTGTTGGTTTTCTTAATATACTGACATGTGGAGCATGTTCCACACTTAAAGGAACCTGGGGTGAAGGCCGTTATTGTTCTCTTGCTGCTATAATGACTTTGTGTTAACATGTCTTTCATGTTTTTGGCTCGTCTGTATCCAATCTCTGGTTTTTCTCCCAGTTGCATTCTTAATGCTGGATCTGATGTTAAAATATGCCAATGCTTTTGGATGATTTCTTTGATTTGGTTGGTCTGAGAAGTGTAAGTTAAGATCAGTCTTGTTTTATTGTCCTTTGATTTGTTCTTCTTTTTTAGGAGTTCTCTCCTATTGGTGTTCATCGCTTTGTTTCTTGCTTTTCTGATACTTGTCTTACTATACCCTCTGATAGTTAGCCTTTCTTCCAGTTCTTTCGCCCTTATTTTAAAGGTGTTCAAATCTGTACAGTTGCGTCTAGTTCTTAAAAATTCTCCTGTTGGCAAGCCTCTTAGGGTACCTGGTGCATGGGCACTTGATTTGTGTAATACGCTGTTTGTTGCAGTCTTCTTCCTGTACAGATCCGTGGTGATTCTCCCATCTTCCTCTTTGATTATTCTTAGATCAAGGAAAGCAATTTCTTTTTGACTCATTTCAGATGTTAACCTGATATTTAAATCATTCTGGTTTAATGTGGCTAGGAACTCTTGTAGTGTTTCATAAGAGCCCTCCCATATAAACAAAATATTGTCAATGAATCTTATCCATAGGGGTATGTAGTCAGTGTATTGGGTATTATTTTCAGTGAATACATGCTCTGCCTCCCACCAACCCATGAATAGATTGGCGTAGGTGGGGGCGCATGCCGTCCCCATTGCTGTTCCTCGTGTCTGCAAATAAAAACCATTATCGAAGGTGAAAAAATTATATTGTAAGACAAATTTCAGTAAGTCAATGATGAATTTGTTATGGTTCTCATCTTCTTCAGATTTTTGTGTCAAAAAATATTTTACTGCCTGTACTCCCTTATCATGGTCTATGGATGTATATAACGCTTCCACGTCAGATGTTACCAGCCATGTCGTTTTTTCTATATAGATGTTATCTAACTTTTGTAGGACCTCCATGGTGTCCTGAACATAAGAGGGCAATTCTTGTACAAAGTTTCTTAGTCTATGGTCAATATATTGACTGGCTTTCTCTGTAAGGCAACCTATACCAGATAGTATAGGTCTCCCTGGGGGGTTTGTCTGGTTTTTGTGTATTTTTGGAATGAGATATAATGTGGCCACTTTTGGATTAGGTACTTCCAGAAATTTCCTTTCTTTTTCTGTTATTACTGCATCTTTATATGCTTTACAAATCATATAGTTGTATATTTGTTGGTATCCCTCAATGGGGTTGAATAACAGTTTCGAATAAACATTTTTTGTCGTTGAGTTGTTTATTCACTTCTCTTAAGTACATTTCCAAAGGCCAAATTACGATGTTGCCCCCTTTGTCCGAGTTGCGAATGACCACATCTTCCCAATCTTGCATTTCTCTGAGTGCCATTTTCTCTTTGTAGGACAAGTTATGTATTTTGGGATCCAATTTTAAATCTGTAATTTCTTGACAGACCAAATTGTTAAAAATCTGTATTTGAGGCAAGTGAATATTTTTTGGAACATAGGTAGATTTATTTCTTAATTTACTTCTCCATTTTTGTTCTCTTTCATTGGTATTTTCATCCAATAGCTCTTCTCAGTCTTTTAAGCTGCTTAATTCCTCCATGCTCCATCCTTCCAGCGGAGGTGTAGTATTAAACTGTTTTTTCAAGGCTATTTTTCTTAGATATAACTGAATGTCCTTGATTACTTCAAACTTATTGGTATCCTGTGATGGACAAAAGGATAATCCTTTAGATAAGATAGAGATATGTGATTTATTTAAAGGTTTTTCAGATAGGTTTATCACCCTCATTGCTTCGTCCCTAGTTTGGAGAAGGGGGTCGGTGCTCTCGGGGGTCTCTTGGGGTCTCTCCAGTTCTTGTGACCTTGTGATTTGTGATTGCGATCTCTGGCTGGTCTTTTGTTTATACCTCCCTCCCCTTCTGATCTGTCTCCCCCCTCTCCTTGGTCTAAAAAATTCTGTTTTCTCTTGTTCCTAGTATTAATCCCAGTATTGTGGGTTGCCGTAGAGGTACTTGGATTTTCCTCATTGGCTGATTCTGTGTCATCTCCATCCGTATCAGAAATGTCACTTTGAACGATATTAACTCTGGTGTTTTTAGTATGATTTTTAAAAAAACCTTTTTGCCTCCATCTGTATACCTTTTGGTTGGAGAAGTCTTGTATGTCACGATTTAGTTTCCCTATCTTGGAGTTTTTCAATTCCTCTTCATATCGATCTAGCTCTTTCTGATATGTCTTATATAACTTTTCAAAGTTTGAATTTGTTTCAAATTTTTTGAGGACTTCATTTTGTTCCTTTATTAAGGCCTCCAATCTGTCATATTCGGTTTGGTCATGCTTCATTAAGATTTTCATTAATTTTTTAGAGCATTCACTCAGTGCTTCTTCCCACTCTGTTGTTAGTGATTGATTTTTAAACTGAAATGCTGGGAATAGCTGTATCCTCAGGCCCCTGGGAATTAGATTTTTCTCTATATATTTCTCAAAGAAATGCTTGTTCCACCAGGATTTATCCTGTTTGTACATGGATTTATGTATTTCTTTTAATGCTCCCTCTAGTGTGCTACTTCCTGTACTTCCACTAGGAGTGGTGTTACTTTCGTCAAAGACTTCATTGAAATCTGCTGTTCTTTTTAACTGTCTTGCTTTTCGATCTTGATTCCATGAGTAACTCATTTTGCTACAGTCTGTGTGCTCCTTGTTTAGGGAAACCTGATATTGTCAGGTAAAATGTTACGTATTCAACACACAAGGATAACAAGGGCACTATATAGGCAAGCTCCTCACTAGTTTCAATTATTTAAGATACTGTATTTAGTTTTAGTATCTATATTTTATATTCCTTTGAGGAGTGGTGCTAGCATCTGATACTGAACTTGCAAAAAGATTGGGATATACTCCCTGGAAAGAAATGCTATGTAGCACTCTCTGCCCAGACTGGGGTAGAGCCACTGATACCTTTTAAAATTTAACTTTTATTTTTCACTTTAAAAAGAATGGGTGAACACAAACAAATTAAAATGTCTCTATCTCTAAATAGCTGGTGTCAAATGCTTCAGGTTATTATCAAATTATTCAAGTGACCGGTTGATTCTCTAATACTTTTATATATAGTTTTGTTAGATCAATCGGTATTCCATTGTATTGGTCAAATAAGGTTGATAAGAGCCATGTAATGGGTGTTTGTTGTATTTGGATGTCTCATATATTTTTTGAGGCTTGTATTGGTGTAAAATTAGTTGGAATTAAGCCTGAGTGACAGTAGGGATTATCAACTTTTATTCACGTTTGTACATAGATTTCAGTTGTGGTTAAGTGTTTTGAAATTTGCTTTACTTTATTGTGTTGGTGTACAGATGCCCTGGTTTGGGTATCACTTATATTCAGAGTTTTTGTGTGTATTCCAATTTTTTATATACACTCTTAGATCATTAATTAAATAAAAACACTGGTATGCAAGAATTCCTTGATACTGATAGTTTTCTTCCTAAGACCCACTGTTCACAATGTTTCTTTCTATAGTTACCCTTATTCTTATGGGTAGCTGGGCTATTGTATTTATATCTGTCTCATTCCTTCCTAGGTACTCAGAGATTGTTTTTAGTTATAATAGCAGGATCCACCTTGGGATTTTATTCCATTTAATGGTAATTTTGCTTTTTGTGTTGGGTGTATTACTCAGGTGGCTGTATAAATTCTATGATCATATAGTCCAGATTTGTTATATATCTTACTATTAGATAATACAATAATCGTGTGTGTGTATTACATATGCTTGTTCCGACATTCTTAAGTAATTTGTTAGATAATGCTGCCTGTATGCATCTATTTCTTTACTTGATACTATATGAGCCCCCCTGTTAACAGTATTGTCTTTGCGGTTACCATTATTTGTGGGGTGGCTAGGCTGCTGTATTTTGTGTTGTTACTTTTACACCACACGTATTGTGTAATTGTGAAGTGTTATAATAAGTATACAATGTTGCAACACTCTAACTCTGGTTCCTTGCTAGGGACTCAGACATTGATTTTCCTTGTAATTAAAGCTCCACCTCTGAGTTCGATTTCACTCGATACTTATTTAACTGTAACTATTAATTATGCCACTATGTGAGTCTTTCGGATTACCTACAACCCGGTACTATGTCCTCATAAATTATTATAATAATATTTACGATAATACCCTAACTGCCGCTCTGCGCCGTTTACACTACAGCTGGGTTTGGCAGTCTGTCACTAATACGGAGTCTAGTTCGGTTGAAATCTGTTGACAATCGATACTTCTATTTAGCCAAGTCCCTTTTTGACACTAGTGAGGATGCACTTGGGTTATTTATTTAAATAAAGTTACCCATAAGTTCTATTCAGGTTCTTATCATAGTTTAACCATTAAACGCCAACATGCATTCACGCACTGTCTGATATAATCCCCATTACTTTTACAAATTTTCCCTATTTGAGATAGGCAGAGCATGTATTCACTGAAAATAATACCCAATACACTGACTACATACCCCTATGGATAAGATTCATTGACGACATTTTGTTTATATGGGAGGGCTCTTATGAAACACTACAAGAGTTCCTAGCCACATTAAACCAGAATGATTTAAATATCAGGTTAACATCTGAAATGAGTCAAAAAGAAATTGCTTTCCTTGATCTAAGAATAATCAAAGAGGAAGATGGGAGAATCACCACGGATCTGTACAGGAAGAAGACTGCAACAAACAGCGTATTACACAAATCAAGTGCCCATGCACCAGGTACCCTAAGAGGCTTGCCAACAGGAGAATTTTTAAGAACTAGACGCAACTGTACAGATTTGAACACCTTTAAAATAAGGGCGTAAGAACTGGAAGAAAGGCTAACTATCAGAGGGTATAGTAAGACAAGTATCAGAAAAGCAAGAAACAAAGCGATGAACACCAATAGGAGAGAACTCCTAAAAAAGAAGAACAAATCAAAGGACAATAAAACAAGACTGATCTTAACTTACACTTCTCAGACCAACCAAATCAAAGAAATCATCCAAAAGCATTGGCATATTTTAACATCAGATCCAGCATTAAGAATGCAACTGGGAGAAAAACCAGAGATTGGATACAGACGAGCCAAAAACATGAAAGACATGTTAACACAAAGTCATTATAGCAGCAAGAGAACAATAACGGCCTTCACCCCAGGTTCCTTTAAGTGTGGAACATGCTCCACATGTCAGTATATTAAGAAAACCAACAGCATAATGGATAGGTTTGGTCAAATTCATAGAATCAACAAATACATAAGTTGCAACACTCAGGGGGTAGTCTATGTATTACAATGCACTTGCCAACTATATTATGTAGGCATGACGACCCGTAAGATAAGAGTTCGCTTAATGGAACATCTCAGAAATATCAAAAATGCCAGAAAAGATGTGGATGATGGCAAACCCATAACCAGTGTGGCATCACACTTTCTATTTAAGCACAATTCTAGCCCCAAAGGTCTCCAATGTTGGGGAATAGAACACATTAAACTAGGAGTAAGGGGAGGAGACCTAGAAACAGCTCTGCTCAAAGCTGAGAGCAAGTGGATATATTTACTAAATACTGTGCATCCAAATGGAATAAATGAAAATAACAACTTTTTTGTATTCCTATGAGAAATGAAACAATAATTCCTGTATATTCCCACAGAGATGTATACATAGTTTTAAATACAGCAAAAATGAACCAAAACATAAAAGTACATATATAAACAAAAAGTATTCCAAGAACCCATAAAGAGTGGGTAATGGGATAAGGGGAGGAAAAACAAGCTTCAAATAGTATCATTTAAATTTAATATGCATTAATATCGTTTTTTATCACACCACTTTATAAGGCACAATAGAGCACAATCACTAAGGTAACATCACAAGTTCACTTGGGAACACACACTGTTTTTGAGAGCACCACAATGTATATGACACCAAGTAAGGTATTTAATAAGTAAAAGAGAATAATTTAATATAAATATTGTAAACACACTGTCCCAATGTATGACGAACCAAAATGACACCCAAGGCACTAAAAACCAATAAACATAATTCACAACAACACAAGCCATAACAAGAACAAGTTAGATGGGTATGTAAGCACCAAAAATAAAAAGGATGCTATTTCCTTTCAACATGAGCACATCGTCACCAGTAGGCACAGATGGAAGCACCAAAACACAGACATGGAAGGATACTAGTTTCTTTTAAAAGAAGCACACAAGCAATAATCTCACTCAGAATCGCAGGTCAATAAAAAATTAAATCATACACTAATACTTGAACTGAAGTATATCCAACACAGTCAAAACAAAGACTAAGATTATAAGAAATAAGTCAAAAACAAGATTTGAGAGAGGAAAAATGCAGGACAGTGAAAAAATAACAAAGACATGTACACAGGAAAATACACAGACAGTGAAAAATAGTAAAACATGTACATAGGAAAACGACGATTATACAATCTCATGGAGGGGAACAATATCACCAATGCTATCAGTAGAAATGACTATTACAGTCATTTGATTATAGTTGTGTTATTGTTAATCATGCGATTTATTTAAAAATGAAAAATAATGTGTTCAGACCGAGACAGTTAAAATCACAAACTAACGCTAAAAACACAAACTAAAAGCTACATTCTAGATTAAGACATATACAATTAAGAGTAAACAGTGAATCTAGATAAAAACAAATTATGTCGATTACAACATTTATATAAGCAATGTGATTCGAAATACAGTATAAAATAGGAGGAAAATACATCCACATAACAGTATAACATACGGCATATCTAAGACCCATTGAATTTACTGTAAGAATGAACTTAGGTATAAAAACAGAAGCAGAGAAATCTAGCAGAGAAATAGGTCCACCTTAAGATACAAAATCAGCAGTCGACCTTAAAATAAAATACAGCATTGGATACATTGATCCCAATAGGCTGTACATACATGATTGACAGCCGAGATCAACGAATGAAAATATGGTAGAGGCGGAACTTCCGCAATTGAAAATAAATAAAGGCTTTGAAAATCGGCGGCCCGCCACCTTTGATAAAGCCGTAACTGGCGAAACGCGTCAGGGGGGTTGTGTGGGACAATGGGGTCCCACTAAAGTGTTATATGTGTGTTTTAAATTAATCTATCTCAAATAGCTAAAATTTGTAAAAGTAATGGGGATTATATCAGACAGTGCGTGAATGCATGTTGGCGTTTAATGGTTAAACTATGATAAGAACCTGAATAGAACTTATGGGTAACTTTATTTAAATAAATAACCCAAGTGCATCCTCACTAGTCTCAAAAAGGGACTTGGCTAAATAGAAGTATCGATTGTCAACAGATTTCAACCGAACTAGACTCCGTATTAGTGACAGACTGCCAAACCCAGCTGTAGTGTAAACGGCGCAGAGCGGCAGTTAGGGTATTATCGTAAATATTATTATAATAATTTATGAGGACATAGTACCGGGTTGTAGGTAATCCGAAAGACTCACATAGTGGCATAATTAATAGTTACAGTTAAATAAGTATCGAGTGAAATCGAACTCAGAGGTGGAGCTTTAATTACAAGGAAAATCAATGTCTGAGTCCCTAGCAAGGAACCAGAGTTAGAGTGTTGCAACATTGTATACTTATTATAACACTTCACAATTACACAATACGTGTGGTGTAAAAGTAACAACACAAAATACAGCAGCCTAGCCACCCTAAAAATAATGGTAACCGCAAAAGACAATACTGTTAACAGGGGGGCTCATATAGTATCAAGTAAAGAAATAGATGCATACAGGCAGCATTATCTAACAAATTACTTAAGAATGTCGGAACAAGCATATGTAATACACACACACGATTATTGTATTATCTAATAGTAAGATATATAACAAATCTGGACTATATGATCATAGAATTTATACAGCCACCTGAGTAATACACCCAACACAAAAAGCAAAATTACCATTAAATGGAATAAAATCCCAAGGTGGATCCTGCTATTATAACTAAAAACAATCTCTGAGTACCTAGGAAGGAATGAGACAGATATAAATACAATAGCCCAGCTACCCATAAGAATAAGGGTAACTATAGAAAGAAACATTGTGAACAGTGGGTCTTAGGAAGAAAACTATCAGTATCAAGGAATTCTTGCATACCAGTGTTTTTATTTAATTAATGATCTAAGAGTGTATATAAAAAAATTGGAATACACACAAAAACTCTGAATATAAGTGATACCCAAACCAGGGCATCTGTACACCAACACAATAAAGTAAAGCAAATTTCAAAACACTTAACCACAACTGAAATCTATGTACAAACGTGAATAAAAGTTGATAACCCCTACTGTCACTCAGGCTTAATTCCAACTAATTTTACACCAATACAAGCCTCAAAAAATATATGAGACATCCAAATACAACAAACACCCATTACATGGCTCTTATCAACCTTATTTGACCAATACAATGGAATACCGATTGATCTAACAAAACTATATATAAAAGTATTAGAGAATCAACCGGTCACTTGAATAATTTGATAATAACCTGAAGCATTTGACACCAGCTATTTAGAGATAGAGACATTTTAATTTGTTTGTGTTCACCCATTCTTTTTAAAGTGAAAAATAAAAGTTAAATTTTAAAAGGTATCAGTGGCTCTACCCCAGTCTGGGCAGAGAGTGCTACATAGCATTTCTTTCCAGGGAGTATATCCCAATCTTTTTGCAAGCTATGTATCAACATCCCTTAGTCTTCTGTAAGAATTACCCCTATACTTGTTGCATTGTCTGCTGGATATGCTTCTGTGGAGGTTAGTGGGGGACCTCTGGGGAGGCATTCTATACAGTAGTTGCATTTGGGGGTCTTAATCTTCTAGAGTTAAGGCTTTAATATGACGGGAGGAAGCAAACAGTAGAGCCTTCTCGTGACCAACGGCCGGGGTCGCGGGCGGGACTCTAACTATAATAATACTTCTAAAATGGAGGTGAGAGCTACATTTCAGTAAAAGGCAAAATATGTCGCAGTGCTTCTAATTACACATAATGCAGCACAAGAATAATTATATTTATCCTGAACCGTGAAATAGCACTCAGGGTTTTTGAAAGGAGCGATTGTATATCTCTTTAATATAATAACATCTTTTTGGAGGTTCTTTTTTTTTGTGAACTGCAAGCTGTTCGTGTGAATGATCCTGGTTTTTGCACCCTTTGCAAAACGTATTCTGATATAACTTATTCTGTTTTGTTGTGATGTTTTGTATTGGATGCAATCTTTTTGTTTCTTTGTTTTAGTTTTGAACTAACCCCCTGGACTTTATATACAATAACAATGATGGTCCAAAAGAGACCTATCACACTGAACTAAGGGGAATTAAAAATGAGGACTATCAACATTACTGTTCGAGGTAAGTCAATTGTTACATGCATATTTGAAGTGATGTTTTTGCCATAATTACAATTTTTGTATGTATTTACTGTTTCCTCAATAAAAATAAATTAAAAAAAATAAATATTGGGGCCCCACCTGGACATCCTATTGTGGCGGGGATGGGGTCCTTATTGTCTAAAGTATCTATTTACTTAGATAGGGTATTGAGACCCTTTGTAAATTCAAATTCTTACATCAAGACACGGAGGACTTTTTAGTAAAGTTACAAGGTTTGCCACTAGAATGTTCTAAAGGAATTCTTTTTAGTCTTGATGTGGCGTCATTGTATACATCTATCACACATGAGGCTGGGATTGGGGCTGTGAGTAAGATGATGAGCCAGGATGAGAGATATGATCCCCCACAAAGGGAGTTTATTCTTTAATTATTGAATATTGTCCTGAGCTGTAATTATTTTTTATTTGAAGATCATTATTACTTACAGCTACAAGGTACAGCCATGGGTTCCAATGTTGCCCCTAAATACGCCAATATATATATCTATGAATGTCTACGAAGAGCACTTTGTATATAGCCATCCATTATTTTCGTTATATGATGCCACCTGGTGGCAATACATTGATGACATCTTTGGCGTGTGGTTGGGCAACATTGGGACCCTGGAAAGATTTGGAAATTATTTGAAATCTGCAACTCGCCACATCAAATTAAACTGGTGTGTAGTGTGGAGAGTGTTGTTTTCCTTGACACAAGGGTTTTAAAAGATACCCATGGTCTTGTAGTAGATCTACATAAGAAAGAAATGGATTGCAACACTCTCCTACATTACAATAGCATGCATCCCCCCTCTTTAATTAGATCTCTCCCAAGGAGCCAACTTTTAAGGGTGAGACGTGTTGTGTCTGAAACTGGCCCAAGAGAGCAGAGATTGGCTGAAATGGGTGATTTTTTAAGTCAAGGGGACCAGCATTAATACAACAGGAAATTGAGAATGTTCGACAAATTCCTAGACAATCCCTGTTGGAACAAAAAGAGCCTAGAGATAAAAGGAAATCAAACAGGTTGGTTTTTGTTAGCCAATATTCTGAATTGAGTGATAGGATTTGCAGGATTATCTTTAAACACTGGCACGTATTACAGACATGTAACCCGGAGGTTGTGGAGTTTAGAGAACCCCCGATGCCTGCATATAGAAGGGGTAGGAATTTGAAGGATGTGCTTGTGCATGCTGATATTGGTCCCTCTAAGGCTACAGTTTAGGGCTATATTGGTAAAAAGAATTCTGGTAGTTTCCCTTGCCTTGGCTGTTCTAATTGTAATAACATAATTAAAGGCCCTTCTTTTTGCCATTTGAGTACGGAAAAAAAAATTGAGATTAGGGGACATTTTACATGCAACACTGATTTAGAGGTGTATTATATTAAATGCCCATGTGGGATGGGGTATGTTGGCGAGACCACCCGCACTGTCTGTAAAAGCATCAACCAACATAAGAGCAGCATTAGAACTAAAATAAGTTGATGCCCTTGTAGCTAATCATTTTTTGACTGTTGGCCACAATATGAGCCAACAATTTTTCTCTAAAATAACAGTCCTGTTTGATTATAATCTGTGCATTGTAATATAGATAAAGTATTTGGTTGTTGTTTTGTGCATGACCACTAGATGGCAGCACTTTAGGTGTATCAAGAGAAACAGGAATGGTGGGGGTGGGGGTGTGATTTAAAAGGATTTATAAAATGTGTCAACTCCAGGTGTAACCATACATGACTAAGGACTAGTTCCGAAACGTTGTTTATTTTGTGGTCTGGCTGTTTAATTTGTACAGATTGTACCTCTTGAATAAATCTGTGGAAGAGATTGGTGGTGTTGCTCGTTTTTGATGGTTATGTGCTAGGGCTGCACGATTAATTGCATGATGCGATTAATCGTGATTTTAAATCACCACGATTTTAAATCGCGGGAGTATGCGATTTTTTTTATATAAAAACGTGTTCTGTTTGTGATCTCAATAGCAGCCGATCAATCTATATCTAAAAGCAGAGCCCATGCAGAAGAGTGAAGAGGAGGGAAAGTCACTTACTGCAGTCTGAAACTTAGGGTATGTACTATGGCTGCACGATTAATTGTATGATGCGATTAATCGTATGATGCGATTAATCGCGATTTTAAATTGCGGCAGTATGCGATTTTTTTAATTAAAAAATTGCATTCTCCCGCGATTTAAAATTGCGGCGTTTTAAAATCGCGATTAATCGCATCATGCAATTAATTGTGCAGCCCTGTTATGTGCTATAGGGTATTGTGCAGTACCCCTTGATCTGACACACCATTTGCTCCCAGGTGCTGGAACTATTTTCGGGATTTTCCAAATATTATGTAATGGAACACGTAGTGTCATGGGTATGATTATCTTTCATGCAGACCTACAGAGAATCCCATATCGCCAAAATGGCAACATGGGACTCCAAGGTGCATTGTGAAGTATGAACAAATTCTTCAATTTTCCTGATATAGGTTAGTATGTCTATAATTTGTGCTCATGAGGGTGATTTCTCCTTCAGCCAGGTCCTCGCTAATGCCAACTTGCAAGCCAGAATAATAATAAGAAGTAATCTTTTCCTTCTCAATCTATTCAAACTCTGATAAAATAGCCCTAAAGTAACTGATATATGTTTAACTTTATTCCATAGACGTTGGGTTTTGGGACAAGCCCACCACATATGAAGTGGTGAGCCTACACTCTGGCAGTGCATCTAGCACTGGTCTGATTTGTTAGGGAATATTATGTGTATCAACTGCGGGACCATAAGCCATGTTACTAACAGCTTATAGTATAGCTTGTAGAGGGTAACACAATGTATAGCTCTCTTTGTATGTTCTATTGCCTTTTGCCATATTGTATGGGGAGTGGACAAATCTCTTTCCCATTGAAGGATATAATGTGATTTAATAAACTGAGGGCAATCTAATAATAGAATATAGTGTGTCATTAGAGGCTTATATAATTGGAGGTCTACTTTCCAACGTATTTCCCATGGTGTTGATTAACAGGAAACCCGTAGGATCTCAACAAAGATTTGCCTTAATTCAAATTGGTATTTTAAAGGAACTTGTTTATTGAGTAATACTTCAGGATAGTGGATAACCGCCTTTGACCCATATACTGTAAGTCACTAACAATAGAAATATCAAAATGGTCCCATACCTGAGTGTAAGTTTTAGGGACTCCCGAAAGAAGTCCTATAACAGAATGTAGAAGTGAAGTGTGAGGAGCGATTTGCTTCTCATGTCTAAGTGTTCGCCAACCTCTTAGACATTCTTGTACAATAAAGTTAATAAAATGGGAAATTGGTATACAGTGAGGTGGTAACCATAGAAGATCTTTCAAAGTATATAAGCTGGTAAAGATTCTTGTTCTACTTCCCTCCATCTAGTAAATTTCAGTCAATTACCCCATACTGAACAATAGGCCAACATAGCTTCTTCATGGTAAGCCTTTATGTTGGGGATCCCCAATCCATCTATGAGAACTGGTTTCTGAAGTATCTTACAGGCATCTCTCTTTTTGAATTCCACATGTTTCCGTTAATTAAAGATTGTAAGGAATCAGTAATAGATGTAGGGATTTGTATAGGGAGGCAACGGAGATAAGTAATTTTTGGAAGGATATTCATCTTAATCGAAGCTAATCACCCCATCCACAAATTTTTGAAATATGCCCTTGTTGAAAGCAAGCACTTAATTTGTTCTGTTAGGGGATGGAAATTAGTATCTTAGAGGCATCTCTCACTCTTTTTGAATTCCACACGTTTCAGTTAATTAAAGATTGTAAGGAAACAGTAATAGATGTAGGGATTTGTATAGGGAGGCAACGGAAGAGATAAGTAAGTTTTGGAAGGATTTTCATCTTCATCACAGCTATTCGCCCCATCCAAGTATTTTTGGAATATAATATTTTAGGATTGCACGATATATAGACCACTAAATGACATATTTCCTTATCTGACCATTTAAATGGATAGGCCATAATAAGGGACTGGTACTGATCAGGGTGCATCTTAGTAGCATATGCTTCAGTATTACAAACGCTCACTTTATTGTAAGGATTGGAATAAATGTGGTAATGAGCTCTCTGGATTAGTGAGAAAGATCGTATGGCCATCTGCAAACAATGCAAATTGTTGCAAAGTATTATGTAAGAGGAGTCCTTCTATCTGTTGATTATTACGGGTCAGCACCACTAGTGGTTTAATAACTATGGCAAACAGAAGGGACGACAAAGGGCACCCCTGTCTAGTGCCATTTTGAATTAAAATAGGTTCAGAGCAGCCAATGCCCTTTATCTTTGCCGGTGGGGAAGCATAAAATGCCTTTACGGCTCTTATGAAGGGCTCCGGGAGGCCAAAATGTATAAGGGGTTCAAACATATAATCCCCCCTCACCCTGACAAACGCTTTTTCAGCATCCAAGGACAGGGTGGAGATAGGAATGCCCAAAGAGACAACCTCTGTAAAGATATAAATCAATCTCCTAGTGTTATTAGATCCTTGTCGGTGCAAAATGAATCCAACCTGTTCATTGTATATTACATCAGGGAGAATAGGTCCCAGTCTACCTGCTAGGATTTAAGCATACAACTTTATATCTATATTTATTAGGGATATAGGGCGATAATTTTCACAGAGAGAATGGTCCTTATCTGATTTGGGAATAGTTAAAATTATAACCTCCAGGAACTCTCCACGGAAGTGACCCACACTAAAAGTGTTATTACAAAAATGTAAAATAGAAGAGGTGACAAAGCGCTAGTGAGATCACCTATAGCTCTCAGTCTCTACAATAGGTCTCCTAGTAGACCTAGAGGTTAAAAATGTAAAAAGAAAGGTAGAGAGCGCCTAAGTTAAAGGCTAAGGTGGCTAGAGAAAGGTTGCAGGTTTTATTAGGATGATACAATATACATCACTCAAATAAATAAAAACATATAGTTAAACATATAAAATAAAATCATGGATCCATGAGGTAAACATAATTGTGCTTAATTTAAAAGTACATAATAAAAACAATGATAAAAACAGTGTGAATAGAAGATACCCTATCCAAGTTCAAGGGGAATTGTTCAAAAGTGTGATATGGCTCAATGTCCAAACGTCCAATTGAGTAAATGAATATGAAAAGCTGCGTGACAGTGTTCAATATCCAAATAAATATGAAAACAAAAGAAAAAAGTTCCTTGGAGCACTAAAAAAAAGTGTCAAAAACTTGAGTGATAAAAAGTGAAAAATGTGGAATGCGCAAAAATGATAAAACTAATACAAATAAAATTAACTTGCTGTGAGATGAGTTGAACAATGTGACCAAATCTGGATCCCTTGCAGTGGTTTGATGATTATCCTGTGTTTCCTAGTAGTTGATTTGTGACAATCCTAAAAGTATTCTTATACCATCCTTCTGAAATTTCGTTATATTCTTTTCTCTACTCCTCAATATTAGAAGACACTGGGTGCCCCTTTGAACCACAGACTGAAACTGTTGTCAGGGAACACACTGATAATAATATGAAGAGCCCACCGCTTGCACCACAAATGTCCGGTCCTTGGATGCAGTCACTAGTCTGCATTAAGAGCTCATGTCTCCTTCTTTCAAGCCCAGCCTGCAACGGTTCTATAGGGGGAGGAGAGGAAATAATCCACTTCAGACCGTAAACACTACCTCTATAGAGCCGTTGCAGGCTGGGCTATGGGATATATGTTGACACTATTGTGTAAACTATATTATTTAATTTGCAAATAAGAATCAAGTGTCTACCCTGTGGGTGTTTTTCAGTAAATATATGTTCAAAAGCAATAGTATTATTTATTAAGATTGCTACTCCTCTATGATTTTTTTTTTTTTAAAGATTTTTATTAGATTTTCAAATAAAATAAGCAAGTACAGCAGTAGTACGACCAATGCGTACAATTTCAACGTCATAACATAAACAGTGGAGATTTAAGGAAATACAATGTGTAAGTTAAATAAACATACATACACTACCCCTGTCTCCAGTATGGGGGGTTATCAAAGTCTTTCCCATTAATCTGATGTGAATAGGGAAGGAAGGGGAAGAGGAGGGGGAAGGGGAACACCTGGGGAGGAGGGAGGGGAACAGGACCTAGGGCGAAGGTTAGGAACCCAGTAAGGACTCCAGGCTTAGCGGAATAGGCGTAGGAAGGCGGACTATTCCTACAGGAAAGAGAGAGGTTATCTTAGGTCTCAAAGCTAGGGAGCCACAAAGTGTCAAACCTATTCTTCCATTCTGCCCAAATTAATTCAAATAAGTCAACTCTACCCATAGTGTAATAGATATTCTTCTCCATAGAGTAAATGAAACTCTGTGATTCTTTTGGTAAGATGCTGCAACACATACCAAATAATTAAATGGTTTATAATTTTCAGCCAGAGGATCCAACCAATGTGTCACTGTCTCCTGAAGGCAAAATATTGAGGAATGCCTCTTTTTTAGATATTTTGCCAGTAGCTGTCTTTTTATAAGGGAATTAAGACCCTGGACAGAGTCAAACATAAGAGTTCAGACATCATTTAAGAGACTACGAGATTGGTAAATGTTGAAAGACGTGCGATGGACGGAAGGTGACGGGTAAAATAAAAGGGGGAAGAAGAAAAAATAAACACGTTCATCCTCCATATTTACTAAAAAGATAGGCATAACAGCATTGAAGTTAAGAATAACCAAACGTTTGGTAGTGTTTAAAGCACTACCTATCTCAACTTTAGATGGTTTAGCAAAAGAAACAAATTCGAAGTTCTCCATGAAGGGGGAAGCATAATAAATGTTTAATGACAACCGTCAGTGTAGGGGACAATGACCTCAATGATAAAACCCCCCCAAAATTAACAAACTTTTTAGAGTGACATAACATTTGTTTGGTGAGTAGCAAACATATGAATTTTAAAGAAAGAACAGTTATAACTATTATAGAGCGAAAATTCTCATAACTAACACAATTTGTAAAGAATTGGCTGAGATAATATTATGCAAAGAAAAATGCAATTAAATCATGTAACCCAGTGTTTAACAACACAAAAATAAAAATGGGGGCCTTATGTGGGAAATAGTAAATACCATATGTAAATAGCAAGACCTGGTAATAATAATTTTACAGCTAATAAAGCCCAGCTATGATAAAAAACAAACAAACAGTAACATAATTCAAGAGACATTACTTTTAAACCCAACAGGTGGATGGGTGGGGGGGAGTAAGCCTACAAATATACTGTAGCATATATATATACTGTAGCATATACATATATATATATATATATATATATATATATATATATATATATATATATATATATATATATATACTGTAGCATATATATATATATATACACAGTTTATGACAGCATACACTTATCTTTAGGTTTCAGCACTGTTGTCTTCCGTGGCAACAGAGGATTCTACAGATTTTTTCTCTTTTTGTCTTTTCTGATATCTCATCATCAGAAGCCACTAAGTCTTCTTGTTGTGAAAGTTGGAAGTGATCTTTAACGGTCCTCTTAGGAGTAGACACAGGTTTCTGTTTCTTTTTAGTATTGTGTGACAAGGCAGAGCAAATCAGTATATTCTGTATAATTGTAGGACAGATACTGGCCTCTAACATAAGAAAAATATTTATATCAAGTGTCACGCAACATAACATAATACAATATGAGGCATCACTTTAAGGGGATATGAAAATTGTAGTGGTTAAACAGGAAACAGCAATTCCGGTGCCACATAAGTAGGGAATAGCTGGTTGTGTATAGCAGACCAGACAGATTGTTAGGAATCACTAAGTAATCTGTGCACTGTATATACACAGGGCAGTCAAAGTCTCAATGTTGGAACAACAAACCCCTGGGCACAACCAGCAGATATGCAGAGGGAGTCTACCATTGGTGCAGCAGGTGCAATGGCACCAGAACCCAAGAGCTGTAGTGGGCCAATAAAAGCCAGTCTATACATAGGCGTATGCAGAATGTGTACAATCCTAATGCAGGGAAACCATTTATTAGTGCAAGTTGCAGATCCATCTAGCTATCTTCAAAATAATTATATTGAGCAGAATGTATTTTTTTTTATTAAATAGTTTTTATTGAGGTAACATAAAGACAAAAAAAAATAAAAACATATTACAACCATAGAGGATAATACATTGGTTGCAAGTCACAACCGATTTTGTATACATGGCACATTAGTTATGCATAAGTGTCCAAAACGACCAACTATAACTAAAGTGTACAATGCAGTAATGAACAATCTACATTGTATACTTCCTTTGTTCGAAACCCTGGAATGGCAGTAAGCGGTGTCAAATGTCCATAGATCGTCAAAGTATTTCCTCTCTTCTTCTTTTTTACTTTACTATAGTTCTTATAATGAACCTCTTTTGAACAATATAACAAGAAAAACTAGTTTATAACAAGTAAATACATTGCATATGTTTTATGGTTGCGTATTAAACTTGCTATTATTTAAACGGTGGTGTTATAACATCAGTTTAAGCAGCGCCCAAGTTGACTACTTTCTTCATCATACCCGGGCGGAGGGGGACAGGAGTGGAAGTAGAAAAAAATAATAAAACATAATGAGGGGGAGGGGGAACCACCGGGCAGAGGGGGACAGGAGGGGAAGTAGAAAAAAAATAATAAAACATAATGGGGGGGGGGGGGGGAAACCATGGTTCCCAAATTCCCCAGTATAGTTCTAGTTTGTCTAGATACTGATAAAATTCCCTTTCCATTGTAGCAAATAAATCAACTGCTTTCAATACACTTCCTAGAGAAGGAGGGCTTGCCTGTTTCAAATCTCTAGCAATCAATATCTTAGTAGCTGCAAATATGAAAGTGGCTAGATGCTTCAAGGTTTTGGCCATTTTCTGCTGAATCTCAATTCCACTTTTGAGCAAGTCCACCAGACATGGAGGTCTGATCCTACTTGTCCACTCTCTCTCCAGCAGGTCGACAAATGAGTAGGGGCCATCTGTGCAAGTCTTAGTGGGGTATAGTGCCATATCAATACTATTTTGAAGTAAAGCTCTATGGAGTTAGCGCAGTGAAGTGTTTTTTTGTGATTGTGAAAGCCTGCGTCCAAATCTTATCAGATATATTAGATTTCAAATCTTGTTCCCAGGCTTTCAGCTGCCAGACATCACCTGTAGCGACTTCCTTCATTATGAGGCTATAGTGCCAGGAGAGGGGTTTAAGCAATCTGGAGCCTGATAGCCACCTCTGTTCCCAAGTAGTTTGGTGCCTAAGCCCTGATTTTAGAAATCCCAAAGTAATCAGAAATTTGTGAAGTCTAAGTCGCTCAAACTGAAACCAGGTCGGTGGTGGATGATTGTCAATGTTGAAAGCGTCCGAGGGGTGTAACTCACCATGTGATTATAATTGGGACACGCGTGTAATGTCCCACGATCTCCATTGTGAGACATGGGAGTCTGGGAGTCCCCTCGGTAGTCACAGAATAGAATGGATAGGGGAGGGGTGGGGGGGCCACCTCAGAGTAGTGTCTGAGAGACTTCCAACAAACCAAATTTTGCTTAATGATCACATTGTGGATGTTTAGTCTACTAATTTGATAATCAGGTATCTAGGGCAGATCTTTCAGATAGATCCCCGCTGTTAGGAAGAATTATTCCACTCTTTTCCAACCTGGGGCTTCATCAGTTGTACCCCAGCTGGAGATATTTGTGAGTCGCGCAGCCTCATAATAAATGGATATGTTAGAAAGGAGAACTCCTCCTTGGATAAAGGATTTTTGTAGTGTTTTTTTAGAGATCCTCAGCATTTTGTTTTGCCAAATATATTTCATGATAAGGGCATTGAATTTGTCTAGGAACTCTTTAGGTAAATTAATTGGTAGACAGCGGAAAAGATATAAGATTTTTGGTAAAATGGTCATTTTGACTAACGCTATCCGAACTAACCATGACACCTCAAGAAAGGTCCAGGAATTTAAGAGATTCCTAGTATCTTGTACTAGGGTGTTGTAATTTCCATCTCTGACTGTGAGAATGTTGGGGCCTAATTGTACTTCCAGATGTCTAATAGTCTCCAGCGACCATTTGAACTGGTAGCTTTCTTGGAGTAACTCCATTTCAAATTTTGGGATGTGGATCGGGAGGGCCTCTGTTTTAGAAAGGTTAATCTTTTTTTTTTTTTAAATCATTTTTTATTGAGGTTATAAAACATATATAACAGGCAATATTATATCACATAGTTCCAAACGTATAAAGTAACAAAAAATACTGACATAAACGTGAAGCCCAGATAATATGTCAAATCAGTTATACAAATAATGCCTAAGAAAACAAGTAAAAATGTGAACCTCATAAGTTCTATTAAGGCGTTTCCCCTTATAATGTAATGAGACATTAGATGAAATAATATCCCCCTAAGATATATAGAGGCCTCTTTTGGACCCCCTGGAGTAAGTTTATGACATACTGGGGGACTCTGGGGAAGAAATAAAACAATCTGGGCCACTTTTGGACCCAAATATAGTGCAAAATGAAAATTAATCAACATTATGTAGCACGAGCTGAGCACGTAGAGCAACTAGCTAACTATAGGGATCTAGCAAACAAACTTTTGAACAGGTGCAAGTAATTTAGTGATAAAGTGAGTACAATAGCATATGGAGGGCAACCCGTATATCATAGGAGCTAAATATAGAATGTAAAAGGGCAGCTTGCTATAAGTCTGGGTAGTATAGATGTTTTTGGAGCACTATAGCTCATTGGAAATGTGCTCTTTTATTCCAGGGTGCAGTAAATATAAATATATAAACTAGTGAGTCTGTTCAGGAGGGCGGGGCTGGGAGAGTATAATAAGGCATGCTAACCCAACAGTAGGTAACATTGTGTAATATTTTAGGAAGAGAAGTTAAGCTCCCCATAGTCAAGTTAATAAAAGCCTCCTGAGAGCATTTAGAGTCAAGTTATAAGTCAGGCTGTCATTATCCCAGGGTACCCGCCGGGTATACTGCAAAAACAGTGCAGGAGCTTGGTGGACTAGCTTACTACTAATACAGGAACTTAGGGTGATCTACTAAACATAACCTTAGCATTATATGAACAAATGTATTAGCATATTAAACTCATACATGGACTAAGTCATACCACGTAGACTGGGCACAATAATAAAAAAGAAGGGATAAGTATGGCTGGATGATTTAATGATTGCATCGATGTAAGGACTTCTGCATATCTGAATAAGGACAATAATAGCCTGTGTTAAATACTTATGCCCAAATATAATTCCCTCAAAGTAAGCGTTGAGAGCCTAGCAAAGAAGTTAGGCACCTTGCTGCATATTATTTTGAGAGTGTCTGTCCCACTCTTTTTTAGGCTAGGAAATTCAGATTTATACATTCATGTACAGACAAACCTATTGACTCTGCAGGCACACCAAAAACAGTTTACATACAAAGAAACTTAACAAACTGCTATAGAACAGGGAAGTGTCAATAACATAGGTACATGCATGGTGGGTATAAGCATATGGTTAAACATTAGGAAATAGAAATATTATTGCACCAAAATTCATATCACCTATGAAATATTTTTAGCCTGGGTGCTTGAGTTGCTAAATCCTGTGAAAAGTTTAGGTGTCCACAAATAAGAGGCTAAACAGCCATCATGAATAAGCCTGATGGCCCCAGAAAGAGTGACAAACAGTATGTAGCAGAGGTAGGGGCAAGGATTAATAGAGGGTCTTGCCTCATACACTGTTAGAGATGGATGCCTCAACCTATCCCCATTCTGACCTGCGACCAGTCTAATCTCTCTTGGTGTCTCATCCCAGGGAACATCATATGTAGTGACCCAAGTAAAGGGGGGCCATGTACTAGAGACCAGTGTCCATTTATGCAGCGCGGGCTATACATAGAATATTTACCAGTTCCAGACTCTGAGTGCGGCAACTTCGGACTGCATACCCAGATGGAGACTGTGTTACCAAGGAAGCGTCCTTTGATATTGGGCATGGTATCTTACCATTCCGGCCATCCACTGTGCTCCGTAAGCTCTCTCCTGCATGTCTTACCGCTATCAAGTGTGAGCCGAGATCTGTGTCCCTGCGCTGCCTTAGAGGGCAAGTAGAAGCAGGGCCCTGGTCATGCAGTTCTCGTCGCTGTGTAGCCTCGTCTCCCAAGGCATTTGTTATATACCCTTTAGTGGAGACTTGTGCTCCTGCTTGTTTCAGAATTTTGCAGACTTCTGCGCTCTTGTCTTCTGTCATGCAGGACTCCCGGCAGGGACCAGGAGGATTTGGTTCCTGTGGCTGCTCCTCAGGTTCTTTGCAGCTGCTATAGTCCGAACGGAAAGCCCTCTCTATAACTTTACAGAGGTGAAGCCTGTGTGCTTCTAAGAGCGAGCTCAGCGTAGCAATTAGTTGCGTGCTCTCCATTATTTACTTTCAAAGTTCTTGTCTGTTGATAAGAGTTCTGAAATAGGACACCATAACCCCAGCAATGGGGGGGGTTATTATGCGGCAGCCCCGGTCCTGCGTTCTATAATCTCCATGAGACCCAGAGTAAAATGGCTTCCAGGCCTGCCAGAGGACTACCACGCAGCCGTCTCAGAGAACATAGGCTAAAACAAAGTCAGAATATCAGCTCTTAGAGTATATGTAAACTTGAGTAGTATATAGGGTCAGATATATCCAAATAGTGTAGTATTTTGTAGGTTTAATGTAGATAATCTGCCAAAAGGTTCTCAACCTCACGGAGCTTCACAGAGACATGTCTTGCCGCTTTGAGAGCAGGCTCCGCCCCCCCAAAGGTTAATCTTATAGTAGCTCAAGACACTAAATTGAGTTATGAGGTCAAAAAGAGCAGGAAGCGATCCTATGGGGTTAGATAAGAATAGGGTGATGTCATCCGCAAAAAGTGCTATTTTCTCACCTGACTGACTTAAAGGGAACACCTCGGATTGTAGTAGTACTTCTAATGGCCTGGGCTAAGGGTTCTATAGCTAAGGCAAAAACTAGTGGCGAGAGGGGGCAGCCATGTCGGGTGCCATTAGTAATACGGAGTACATCTGAGCAGAATCCCATCCCTTTGACTCTCGCATGGGGGGAGGAATACAGAGCCTGTATGGCTTTAACAATTTAGTTGGGGAATCCGAATTGCAATAACACTGCCCATAAATATTCCCACCTGACCCTGTCAAAGGCTTTCTCAGCGTCTAGGGACAGGACCAGCATGGGAACCCTCTGTCTATGTGCCTCAGCAAAGATGTTCAGTAACCTTCTGGTGTTATCTGGGCCTTCTCGACCCCATGTGAACCCCACCTGGTCAGGGTTCAAAAGTGAGGGCATGACAGTTTGAAGCCTATTCGCCCAAAGCTTAGCATATAATTTGACGTCAATGTTAATAAGCAATATAGGGCAGTAGCTACTGCATTGGGTGGGGTCCTTGTCCGGCTTAGGGATGGTGAGAATTGTAGCTTCTAAGAGCTCTCTTCTAAAAGTGCCACACTCTCTAGCCTCAGAAAAAGTACTCAAAAGCAAAGGTGTAAGGAGATCGCGGAAGGTTTAGTAGAACATGGCGGTGAAACCGTTGGAACCTGGGGCTTTACTATTCTGCAGTTGTTTAATTACTCCCTTTAATTCAACTATGGAAAATGTAGCTGTTAGGGAATCTCTGACTTCTTCTGTCAATGTGGGGAGTTGTATTTTCTTTAGGAAGGCTCGGATCTTGTCCTTTAGAGAACTATCCTCTGTTTCAGAGTTGTGTAGATTATATAATTTAGAAAAGTATGTCGCAAAAGCCTCGCCTATATCTCTGGGGGAAGTGACCAGTCTACCTTCTTTTTCAATGGCATCGATACGAGAGTTCGCACACCTGCCTCTCAGCTTATGTGCCAGAATGGTCGATGCCTTGTTACCTTGATAGTATAACAGCTGTTTAAAGCGAAGAATAGCTTCCTGGATTTGTTTTGTTTCTACGGCTTTTATCTGATTACGAAGCGATTCTACTTCTAAGGTTATCTCTGAGGAAGGGTGTTTTTTTGTTTTTGTTTTTTTTTAGGAGATATTTTACTAAAAGAAGTATATTACAAAAATGGTTCTATTTAAAAGTTAAATGCACAAATGCACGTTTGAATTAAACCTTTCTATCCTTTTAATAACCTGCTCAACTTCACATAACCAGAGCACTAAGCTTTAAATTTTATGCTGCAAAATAATCATAACACCACAAGACAACAATACAATGTAAAGAGAATACTATGAGGACTTTCCCCTGAGCTCCCCATTTTTGTTTTAATAAAGACTTTCTGATTTAACAAATACAAATAGCAATGCTGAAAAACAGATCCAGAGAACCATGATGCAAACCTCAACGTAGAATTACAAAGCAACATGTCAGTATAATTTAAAAACTGTTCTTTCTTAATTATTTTGTTTTGTCAGGTAGTATTACTTTGTCATCCAATCCATTTGTATGGGTCCCTTTTATCTAAACAACTGTATTCATGGATATGTATCTTCTAAAGTTGAGATTTTTTTTTCACCACATCTTCTATGTTGGTTCTTGTTATAGTTTACTGGCTTTCAAACCTGTCCCCAGGCCCCCCCCCCCCCAACAGGCCAGGCCTCCAGGATTACCTTTGATGAGAGCAAGCAAAATAACCATGTTTACTAATCAGCTGATTATTTCACCTGTGCTCCAGTTCAGATGTCCTCAAAGTCTGGCCCATTTTTTTTATTTTTTTTTAATTTTAATATTTTTATTGAGGATAAGAAAAAGAAGAAAAATATACATACATAAGTTTGCAAGGCACATATAAGATCACGAATATTCATGTCATTTTTTTTTTGGAAAACAAAGCTTCAAATATTCACAGCATATTTGATTTATAATATTGTACCAAAATGAAAAATAAGTTCTTTCCTCATTTTTATCCCTTAACTTTAAGATAGGTCACTCTTGGACCTTATTATTGAGCTTTATTGCAATGAGGGGTTGACATTATATAAAGAACAACTGCATCACTAAACTGAATTATGTTAGACTGGTAATGACATACATATGGTAGGATGCATACGCCAGAACTAGAGACATGCAAGGGAAGGGTGTTTTTTATTGAGATTTTCTTTATTTCTTAGCTTAGCAATTAGAAGTCCCAGGGGGGGCTCCTCTCAGTTTTTTGATGGAGGACTGTTTCTGAATACAGATTCCTCTAATATAAGCTTTCAAAGCCGCCCATATTGTCTGATTAGGAAGCAATGGATCTAAGTTGTGTGTCAGATACTCCTGTATGGAGTTTTGCATTATGGATTTGAATTCTGGGTCTGACCAAAGATGATCTTGCAGCTTCCAACCCGGGCAAGATGAGGTATGTAGGTTAGAGTCCAATGAGAATGTGAGTGCATCATGGTCTGTCCAGGAGCATGTTCTAATTTTAGCGTCTTTGACTTTATTTAGGGTCCATGTATCAGTAAAGAAGTAGTTAAGTCTTGAGTATGACCCGTGTGGTCTGGAAAAGAATGTGTAGTCTCTAGTAGAGGGGTGGCAGGCCCTCCAAATGTAATAAAGGTTGTGATGTGAGACATGGTCCCTAAATTTCTTTGTAGTATTAACCAAGTAAATATCTATCATTTTATTTCGGGCTACACGCTTATCTAAGACGGGATCCCAAATCATATTGAAGCCAGTTTTGAGTCGTTCGATATTCAGTAGTAATGTTTTAAGAAAGCGTGGTTGATTTTAGTTAGGGGCATAGAGATTGACCAAGGTGTATGTCTGTCCGTCTAGTTTGCATATTAGAATAAAGAATCTACCTTCTGGATCAGCCTGTAGATACAGTTTTTCAAAGCTAACCTGTTTGTGGATGAAAATAGCTACCCCTCTAGATTTTTCTGTGTGTGAGGCCAATTCATAATGTACATAGTGTGGAGAATTAAATATGGGTGACGAATTATCCAGCCACTGGGTCTCTTGGACAAAAATGCAATTTTTGCTTTGATAGCCTGCATATAATTACTTAGAAGGCTGCGTTTAGTGGAGGAATTCAGTCCTTTACAATTCAAGGAGGCAAATGTTAGGGTGTTTGATTTGCATTGCATGTTGGAGAAGGAGAAAGAGAAAGAAGGAGTAGAAAAGGGGAAAGGAGATAAAGGAGAAGAAAAAAAAGGGGGGGGGAGAGTAGGCGGTACCTCTTACCAGGGTATGCTGCTTACCGAAGAGTGTCTTGTAGGATGCAGCAACTTGAGAACACTACTTTTATGTACATGAATGACTTCTAAAAGAAAACAAACAAGGATTTATTTGTTAAAGAACAAATGAAGACACTTCTACAAAAACAACAAAAGAAATACAATCAGTGTGATATAACCCGTGTGAGTATGTAACGTAGCTCGTGTATAGCTAACCCTATTGAGAAGTACGTGGCGGCCCTATACACCGTCTAACAAGGAACTCAAACTATTATAGCCAAAGTCCTTGATCTCATCAAAATGAGAGTTGAATTGGGGGGGGGGGGGAATTAAAGGGAAGCACAGTACTAATACAGCACGTCCCTATATGGTGGGCAATTGAAAACATCTCAGGGGGAGAGTTTTAGTATTAGGTCTGAAGGTTAAAAATATTTGTTGGAATGTTCCCCATCTCTAAGTAGTTTAACAAATTAATTAAAAGTTGTTGTGTGGCGTAGCGCTGACCTGTCTTGGGTAGATGAAAATCAAGCCCTTAAGGAGAGGTTATAATATCTGGGGTCTGGTGAAAGTATACAGCCAGATCGAAAAGTGGCTTTACTATAATCGGAGTGTTATACCCAGATATACTCATATTAATCAGCGAACAAGCATGTTAGCTGGAGACCCATCAAAGTTTTAGAATACGGAGTCAGCACAGTGAAGTATAAGTATAGTGTAAACTGTTTAATAGTATATCTAGGGCCTGGTCTCCAGTTTTTGAGAAATAGAGTATATATGGCTGACTCAATGTACCCCTTACCATAGTGACAGGCACAAGCAAAACAAAAACAGAAACAAAACAAAGCAACACAACAGTACAGCGTGAAATAACATTTGTGTAAACCATACCTAATCGTAAGTGACTATTATAACAAATTCAGTCCAGAAACTTATCATCTCAGAAAAAAGAACATTATCTCAGCTTGACTTTCCAGACTATTAAATCAGGCTGAGGATAGCATATATATGGAATAAGTCACTTAACTTAGGCTTCCAGAATAGTAGTTCTGTGTGGTGGCTGATGCATCCTTGGGTCCCTGGGCTACAGTTGTACGTTGTGGAAGAGGTGTCCACTCCGGCGCTTGCACCTTGAGTGGTTTTGGAATCCTGGGAGCGTTGGAGTATGAAGGTAACATTGTCAGATCCTACTCTTTAAGCAGGTCCAGGCCTCTATTCACTGATGTTACTGTGTGAAAAGTTACATCTCTGTTCACTATAAGGTCAGTGGTCATGATGTCCTCAGGGACTCCATAGAACCTCAAGTTGTTCCGTCTGGATCTGTCCTCTAGATCAGATAGCTTCATCTCCAGATCAGAAATCTGAGAAGCAAGGTTTTGAGAGTATGACAGCAGGTTTTCCTGATCTACTGCTAAATCTTCCTGCTTTCTCTCCAGGGCTTTGATTCTTTCACCAATAGCAGCTATATCCCTGCACAGTTCAGCTGCAGAGCCCTTGATGGCCTTAGTCAAAGTATCGTGCAGACTGTTCATACGTTGTGTGAGCGTATCTACTATGTTAGCCGCCATATTGTCAAATGGAGGGGGCTCCATATATGGAGATGTTGGTGTGAAATCTGCCTCTTGATCTTCCAAGAATAAACTGCCTTCATTCAAAAGTGTATCTTGCTGTCTAGAGGGGTTTCTGAAATGGTCTACTACAGTCTTTCTAAGAGGGGCTGCCAGCTTATTTTTGTTCCTGTTGGATTGGGATATATCAGGAGTTGAATGGATGTATCTTAATTCACAACCACAGCAATTATAGAAGATATGTACACACAAATGCCTTATAGATGGGTCTCTTCATGTCTCCTCCCTGTGTAGTCAACACACCACCTAGCCCATCATGATCAGTGATTCCTCTTGCAGAAAGCTATCCATCTTCAGATAGTGCCTCTCCCTCGGGGAAAATGTAATCTAATGATGATGTGGGAAACAGGAGAGAGGATATGACCCACCAAGAGGGAAATGGAGGGGGAGAGGAGCCACCCTGTTGCTGAGTATTTTAGTTGTCTCTAATGGGCTCCTCATATCCCAATAAAAGAAAGTGTTAATCCTCAATATTCTGCCCCAGATATATGAAGAGGGAGAGAGAAAAAAAAAGAACTATGTGCACTATACTGAGGTTTACAGAGTGGGTTACTAGATTATACGGGCCTACTCAGTGTAAATCAGGTACAGTACTATTAGTACGCCTCGGGAAGATAGTCTCTGGGGTAGGGATTGCTGGATACAGACAAGTCCAGTTAGACAGAACCCACATGGTGGGATATCTTAGTGTAAGTTTGTGTGACTAGGGCTGTGCCGTTGATAAGGCCCTTGTATATAGGTATTAGAGACTTACAGTTAGTGAGGGTTCTCCTCCACAATCCACCTCATCTGACCATAGATCTCTGAATTCCCAACCTCCAGAGTGGAGCCCGACCCTCTGGGTTGGGATAGATGTAGCAGGAGATAGGTGTGGACCGGTATCACCCAGCCCCAGTCCCAAGCAGCTGAGTAGGCCGCAGCTTCTGTTTTTCTAGTCTGATGCAGCAGTTGCGATCAGATGTCGCCAGTCGTCTTCGGTTTAACTTTTTGGAGTGGCTATGCCGGGTCCCTTTAGAAGGCTCCTAAGAGTAGTTTGCGGTGATCCAATGTCGGCTCCTATGGTTTGCGTCTAGAGGCAAGATGGCGATTTTCGCGCCCAACGTATGTAGGGCATATGACAGGAATCCCTCACACGGTATCAGATGGCTTTAGATCCGTTAATTACCGTGGTGTGTAGCAAGATAGATCGCTAGTCTCTTATGTGCCCCAGCCGGGGCCGCGACCCACCCAGTAGGCCACCTCAGAGCTGCAACTTGGTGCTATCGGTTTCGTCAAATCCCGGCTTGGTATTAGAGTTAAGCAAACCCGATCAGTGGCCTTTAGCAGTTTATAACAACTATTTAGCATTAAAATCTATAAGTTGATAGGGCTAGGTAGCATATATATATATATTACCCTTAAGTTCTGGAGAGCTTTTTGCCGATGCGACTGTTTACTCTCGGGGCTAGCTCTGCCAAGCAAAATGTATTTTATTACTTTTTCTTTTTATTGAGTTACCTTTGGGGGCCCAAAAAAATCTGAGATATCAATATACTCACTACAGAACTAATGTTAGCTAAATTAGTAGATATTAATAGACTTTTAATAAATTGGATAGCAGAGCTAGGTTGCCATGTGTCCTCTCACTATTCCAGTTGGCTCCCTCCTTGGCTGGTAATTTTTTATGCTCCTGCCCCATGAGACCTAAAAAAAAAAGTGACCTAATAAGGTAAAGCTGTTCCAGCAACGGTGCTTTTTAATACCCCTTTTTAATACCTCTTTAATTCCAGTTGCTTCATATTTGTCTGTTACCATCTCGTTAAAGTGAACCCCCCCCCCACCCCACCCCCAGACCATAACAATTGAAGTTATCATTGACTCAGTTATTTGTGGTGGACAGAAGCCCCATTAAGTCTGTCTCAGTAATTATAAATAATGTTCCTAAGCTTGTTTTTTGTAGGTTCTGGTCACACATAAGGAGAATTAATCTGCATTTTATACAGTATCCCCACATTTGTTTCCTTTGATTTTGGGATTTGCTTGGTTAAAGGGATATTAAACAGTGCTCCTTTAGTAAGAAATATGTTAAGTCAAAGTCAACATAAAAAGATATATATAAGTGCTTTGGAGCCCTTTTCAGTCAAGTAGCTGGAAACATGTAAAAGCATATTTATGCAATATTCATATTTAATAAGTGTTATACTGTGTATTTACTGTAAATACTTCACATTCCAATGTTCTGCACATAGGGTAATATGTTATATGTATTTTTTAAATAGATATTCCTATATATCTATCTGTGGCGGCTGGTGACTTTTGAAGATAGTGGGATGCTAGCCCCACCCTCAGTCAGATGGCTCCACCCATTTGAATGTGTGCCCAACCTTTCAATAATGGATCACATCATCACGGTGGTTACAATATCCCTAGACACAGAGTACTTGTGACAATGCTGTGCGTGCAAAGCTATTGCAGTTTCAGTACTGTCAGCTTAATTTTAGCAAAATTAGCGATCCACTTGTGTTTGCGCAAGAGTATGGTGTTTTTTGCTTCATTGACTTCTATGGGTAAATACGTCAAAGCGATTGTGTTATTTCGAAGTACGGCTTTTTGCCCTCACAAGGGAAAACTTTTTTCTTTCTACTTGTAATACGAGTGCTTCCTGACGCGCACAAAAACCTTACTTCTTGCGGACTTAGCGTGGGAGCGTTAAATACTGCTCCACTTGTAATCTGGCCCTAAATGGGTTGAATTTCTAAGGAGAGCAGACTTAATTCGTTTTTCTATAGTATGGTTTATTTAGCTTAAAGGGATATCAAACCCAAAAAAAATATTTTGGGATTCAGACAGAGCATTCAATTTAAAAAAAAGTTTCCAATTTAATTCTATTATCAAATTTGCTTTGTTCCAATGGTATTCTGTGTTGAGGAGATACATTATTAAGCATTTGGAGCACTACATATCAGGAAATAGTGCTGCCATCTTGTGCTCTTGCAAATTGATAACTATTGCAAAACTGCAGCTATATAGTGCTCCAGAAATGATCCAGTGTTCTATCGAGAACTCCAATACATTGAAAACTCCAATCTGACATCACTTCCGGTGATTTCATATTTCTGATTGGTCCGTGTATCAGTGAGTGACAGGATTCACAACCAATCAAATGGGCACTGTAAATGCCTATCTTCACTATCTATTTTGCCTTCACCTGGGGGCTTTAAGGGGGGCAAAGCCCCCCTTGTAAACCTTATTCCCAAGGTTTACTTGGGGTGTATGCCAGAGGATCAGCGGTGCGCCCCCCAGACAGAGGCAAAAACAGATAGTAAAAATAGAAGTCACCGGAAGTGACGTCAGATTGGAGTTTTCGAGGAATTGGAGTTCTCTACAGAACACCAGCTCCTAAGCATATGTTGCTGCTTTTCAACAAAAGACACCAAGAGAATGAAGACAATTGATAATACAAGTAAATAAGAAAGTTGTATAAAATTGCATGTTCTATCTGAATCATGAAAGAAAAAAATTGGTTTCATGTCACTTTAAAGTATGTGATATGTTTGTGTGCAAATAATATAATTAACATATGAATAAGAAGATTCAGTATGAAACAGAAAGTGTGAGCTACACAGTTTGTTCCACACCTTGGGCTTGATTTATCAAGTGTCGAGCAGACATGAATTCAATCTGCCACCTTGCGACTGCTGCTTCTTAACTTTCATTTCCGGCGATCCGGAAACGATGGTGTCTCTGAAGTAGCATCCACTGCTTTTTTAAATGGAGCCCTATGAATGTATGATTGCATGAGATGCAAGTTGGAATCAGCAGATTGGGTTTATCCCATGATGCTCGCAGTTAGAAGGACGACTTTGAGCAACTAGGTGTGCAAGCTGTTTTGATTGATCACAGGGATAGCTCCCAATCCCTTTAGATATGTGTGTTGCTTTCTGAATGTACTTATATGTAATAAGTAGAATGTTTTATGCCCATAACAGTCTGTGGCTTCCATTCATATTTACAAAAAAATTCTGAGACCTATTTGATTGACAAGGGTTGAGATTGATGGATTCTGTCCCTTAGACTTATTTTTTTTATATTCAATCTTTGTTTTTAGCTTAATGGTTATAAAAAAAAACTATACATTTTAATAGTGTTAATACAATTTCCACTAATGTTTTTCTTTGTCTTTTATCTTCATAAATGTCTGTAATTCAAAACAGTGAAATCAAATCCTTGGAAAATCAAGAAGCTCCGTTTTAGAGAGATTTAGGTATAAGTGGTTTGATAAGACAATTTGTTACATGAGTTAGCAAGGAGGGGGCATAACTAGACTGTGCTGAATTCCACTGCAATGGCTGTGACGAGACGCCATATATTTAACAGCACCCTTTCTGGCTGTTTGTGATCTACAGAATCTGGCAGACAAATAGTAGAACCAGGTGCTGCTTCTTTATCAATGTGACTTTGATTAATCTGTACAAGGGATACGTGCAGCCTTCCTGGAAAAATATGAGGTAGGTTTATATGTACAGCAACATTGTTGTGACCATCTTGTAAACCCTGACACAATATTGTAAGGCAAATCCATACACTTTACTTAAACTGTAAACCTGGTTTGTGGAGAGCCCACAAAGGGACTGGGTACAATGCAGATGGAGTGATGCCACTAATAAGTGTAGGGCCCAAATGGGCCTCCTTAGAAGTGTGGGCCTAGTCTCAATTGAGACCTCTAAGACCCCTATAGTTACACCCATGGGTCTGGTGCAGATTGGTATATTTGGGTTTCATCAGCATGAAAATGATACTGAAACCTAAGGATGATGTGCAGATTGAAAATAGAAGAGGACCAAGAATAGAGCCTTGTTGCACCCCAACTGATAGAGGTAAAGAGGCAGAGGATATGTAGGAGGATACACTAGAGATACAGCTAGAGAGATAGGAGGAAAACAAAGGCTAGAAACAAAACTGTGTAGGAGCATTGGTCTTCTTAAAACTCAATATTTATTTAAAATCTTCAAAAGATATCAACAGATAGCAAAAACCAATTAGTTATAGGAAACAAAGGGAATTAGTTGCTGAGCACCAAGTTTTCTTTGATGCCTATTACTATTTGTTATTTTGCGATCTACTGATATGTTTTTAAAGATTTTTAAAAAATATCGAGTTTTAAAAAGACCCAGGTGCTCCTACACATTTTTTCCCCCAGAGGGTCGCAATAGTGGTGTCTCCCCGCAAAGGCCGGTAATAGCTTTTTACCTAAAATGGAACCTGTATCTGAGGACTGGAGGGATGGCGATAATGGCAAAAGGAAAGTGAGTGTACTTTATTAACACTATTGCCTATTGATTAACACTATTGTGAGGACGGATACACACTTAGCTCTCCCGGAACTTTATAAGAGTTACTTTTTGATACTCCCCCTATCCTCCTGTAGATCACTATTTGTGTTGTTTGGCTAATCTTGATTGAAAACAAGGGCTTTGTCACAAATATCGAAGGATTGGAGGCTTTGCGGCAAGAGGGTGGGGTCCAAAGGTATTTAAAAAGGCTGATTTTGTCTGTTTAGAATTCCAAGATTATTAAGATATTGAATTATTAAACAGAATCAGACCAATTCAACCAATTCAACTTGTGCAATTTTTTTTTTTTTTGGGGGGGGGGGGGCAAAGGTAACTTATAAACAATAGTGGTATAGATTCTGCTCTGTATGATTTTGAGGATAGACAGACAGACAGATATATATATATATATATATATATATATATATATATATATATGGATGGATAGCTAGATAGGTAGATAGATAGATAGATAGATAGATGGATAGATAGATAGAATAAATTTGCTACGCATGCACACATGGCTAGCTCCATGGCCTCCCTGTATCCCAGTGAGCCAGTCCTGCACTGGATAGATAGATAATAAAAGGCTCCCCTGCATTAGGAGTGTACACATTCTGCACATACTAATGTATAGACTGGCTGCTATGCCCCCCCTCCAAAAAAAACGTAGGCCCTGGTGCAACTGCACCTGCGGCATCAATGGTAGTTCTGTCCCTGGATCCATCCCAATGGAAAATTGACTTGTATCCACCACACATCATCTACCTTTCTATTTAAGCTGGAATGTGTTCATATCTGTACCATAAATGTAACTCTGAATACTTATTATTCAGTAATCTACAACCAAAGTAAAAGGCAGTGGATACATTTAAAGGGACAGTCAAGTCCAAAATAAACTTTCATGATTAAAATAGGGCATGTAATTTAAAACAACTTTCCAATTTACTTTTATCAACAATTTTGCTTTGTTCTCTTGGTATTCTTATTTGAAAGTTAAACCTAGGTAGGCTCATATGCCTTGAAGGTCGCCTCTAATCTGAATGCATTTTGACAGTTTTTCACCATTAGAGGATGTTAGTTCATGATGTGTGTCATATAGATAACATTGAGGTCACGCACGGGAAGTTACCTAGGAGTCAGCACTGATTGGCTAATATGCAAGTCTGTAAAAAGAACTGAAATAAGGGGGCAGTTTGCAGAGGCATAGATACAAGGTAATTACAGAGGTAAAAGGTGTATTATTATAACTGTGTGAATGGGTAATAAAGGGATTATCTATCTTTTTAAACAACAAACATTTTGCTGTTTGTTGACTGTCTCTTTAAGAAGATATTTCAAGACAAACATCAATTTTATTTTTTACAATTTGGAAACACCTGGTATAAGGAAGATTGAGAGGGAACCTGAATTTACTCCAGGGACCCCTAGATCTGCAGTTAAATGCTCTGCCACTGAACTGTACCCCATCTCCTTGATATAATTTGCGCCAAAATATACAGGTGACTTACAGTAGAATTATACTATAAGAACGTTGCTAATAAATAGCAACAATTAAACAGAAAGAAAAGCTTAAAGGGACACTGAACCCAATTTTTTTTCTTTTGTGATTCAGATAGAGCATGGCATTTTGAGCAACTTTCTAATTTACTCCTATTATCAATTTTTCTTCTTTCTCTTGGTATCTTTATTTGAAATGCAAGAATGTAAGTTTAGATGTCGGCCCATTTTTGGTGAACAACCTGGGTTGTTCTTGCTGATTGGTGGATAAATTCATCCACCAACAAAAAAGTGCTGTCCAGAGTTCTGAACTAATAAAAAGCTTAGATGCCTTCTTTTTCAAATAAAGATAGCAAGAGAAAGAAGAAAAATTGATAATAGGAGTAAATTAAAAAGTTGCTTAAAATTGCATGCTCTTTCTGAATCACGAAAGAAAAAAATTGGGTTCAGTGTCCCTTTAATTAAAGATATTCAACTAAACAGGCCAGGGAGACCTTTCAAATGATTATGCTATTAAACAAGCCAACATTCCCTCTCAACTGCTGAAATACACCGCTAGTTAGGTTGCACTGGTATTACAAGTTAAAAAAAAAAAAATGGTTTCTCTCTAGCGGTAAGTGGTAACCGGATTAGTGCAAAAATCTGAACTTCACGTGTGTTTTCACATATTCCCCCTTAGAAGTCACTTTCGCGAAAACAAGATCACATATTCTCATTAGCACTAACCCAAAATGAAAATATAAATATTTCATATTCCCACGTTCTTTTCGTAATGGATTATGTTCTATTTATTCATGAATAAATATTTATGTATATATAGCTGATGTTTTTTTAAACAAATACATATTTATACTTACAGTGGATATAAAAAGTCTACACACCCCTGTTAAAATGTCAGGTTTCTGTGATGTATATAAATGAGACAAAGATAAATCATTTCAGAACTTTTTCCACCTTTTAATGTGACCTATAAACTGTACAACTCAATTGAAAAACAAACTGAAATCTTTTAGGTAAAGGGAAATAAAAATAAAAAACTAAAATAATATGGTTGCATAAGTGTGAACACCCTTTTATAACTGGGGATGTAGCGGTGTTCAGAATTAAACAATCACATTCAAAATCATGTTAAATAGGAGTCAGTACACACCTGTCATCATTTAAAGTGCCTCTGATTAACCCCAAATAAAGTTCAGGGGGTCGATCCGATATAAATCGTCGCCCGCAAAAGCCGGCGACGCCAATATTTGTGCGGATTTGGTATCACATATACGGCGTAACCTAGAAGTTACGCCCGTATATTTCTGCCGTCGCCCGCAGTTTTTTGGGCCATAGGCAGGTATACCAAACCCGCGCAGTTTGGTATCCAATATGCAGCGTAAGGACTTACGTGGCGAAAATGGAGAAAACTTACTCCATTTTCACCTCGCCACAAAAAGCAGCCGTAAGAAGCCTTACGCTGACTATTGGAGCCCCGTAACTCCCTAAACTAACTAGAAAATAAACCTAACACCTAACGCATGCGCAATGTCTATCTCCCTGTCAACCGCGATCTGCTAAAATAAACCTAACACCTAACGCATGCGCAATGTCTATCTCCCTGTCAACCGCGATCCCCCCCCCCGAAATCCCTAATAAAGTTATTACCCCCTAAACCGCCGCTCCCGGACCCCGCCGCCATCTACATAAACTAACCCCCTACTGTGAGCCTCTAAAACCGCCGCCATCTACCTTATCTATCCCCTAATCTGACCCCTTACACCGCCGCCACCTATATAAAAATTATTAACCCCTAATGTAAGCCCCTTACACCGCCGCCATCTCTATTAAAATGATTAACCCCTAATTTAATCTACCTACCCCGCCGCCAGCTATATTATCTATATTAACCCTAAGTATATTATAGTTAATATAGGTATTACATTATATATATTAACTATATTAACCCTAATTATATTAGGGTTAATATAGTTAATATAGTTACTATAGTATTTATATTAACTATATTAACTCTATCTAACCCTAACTAAATTTATATTAAATTAATCTAATTCATTTATAAACTAAAATATTCCTATTTAAATCTAAATACTTACCTATAAAATAAACCCTAAGATAGCTACAATATAATTAATAATTACATTGTAGCTATGTTAGGGTTAATATTTATTTTACAGGTAAATTGTTAATTATTTTAACTAGGTATACTATTACAATAATTACCCAATTACCTGTATCCATCCCGGCCAACTGCTGTACAACGAATGAGGTACCTTTAAATGACGTCATCCAAGATGGCGTCCGCCGAATTCCGATTGGCTGATCAGATCAGCCAATAGAATGCGAGCTCAATCTGATTGGCTGATTGGATCAGCCAATCGGATTGAACTTGAATCTGATTGGCTGATTCAATCAGCCAATCAGATTTTTTTAACTTAATTCCGATTGGCTGATAGAATCCTATCAGCCAATCGGAATTCGGCGGACGCCATCTTGGATGACGTCATTTAAAGGTACCTCATTCCAAGTTCAGCAGTCGGCCGGGATGGATGCTCCGCGGCGGCGGAGCGAAGAAAGAAGATTGAAGATGCCGCCGGAAGAATGAAGACTTTGCTGCCGCTTGGAGGAAGACGTCGCCGGAGGAAGAATTCTTCTTTGCCGCTTGGAGGATGACATCGCCGGAGGAAGAATTCTTCTTTGCCGCTTGGAGGAAGACATCGCCCGGATCGGATCAGGAGTTCGGCCCGGTGTGGTGAAGACAAGGTAGGGAGATCTTCAGGGGGGTAGTGTTAGGCTTTTTTAAGGGGGGTTTGGGTGGGTTTAGAATAGGGGTATGTGGGTGGTGGGTTGTAATGGGGGGGGGGGGTATTGTATTTGTTGTATGCAAAAGAGCTGAATTCTTTGGGGCATGCCCCACAAAAGGCCCTTTTAAGGGCTGGTAAGGTAAAGAGCTTTGAAATTTGTTGAATTTAGAATAGGGCAGGGAATATTTTTTATTTTGGGGGTTTATTATTTTATTAGGGGGCTTAGAATAGGTGTAATTAGCTTAAATATCTTGTAATCTTTTTTTTATTTTTTGTAATTTAGTGTTTGTTTTTTTTTGTAATTTAGTTTAGTTAATTTAATTGTATTTTTAGATAGATGTTTGTAGTTTATTAAATTTATTGATAGTGTAGGTGTATTTGTAACTTAGGTTAGGATTTATTTTACAGGTAATTGGGTAATTATTTTAACTAGGTAGATATTAAATAGTTAATAACTATTTAATATCTATTATACCTAGTTAAAATAATTAACAATTTACCTGTAAAATAAATATTAACCCTAACATAGCTACAATGTAATTATTAATTATATTGTAGCTATCTTAGGGTTTATTTTATAGGTAAGTATTTAGATTTAAATAGGAATATTTTAGTTTATAAATGAATTAGATTAATTTAATATAAATTTAGTTAGGGTTAGATAGAGTTAATATAGTTAATATAAATACTATAGTAACTATATTAACTACTTTAACCCTAATATAATTAGCTGGCGGCGGGGTAGGTAGATTAAATTAGGGGTTAATCATTTTAATAGAGATGGCGGCGGTGTAAGGGGCTTACATTAGGGGTTAATAATTTTAATATAGATGGCGGCGGTGTTAGGGGCTCACTTTAGGGGGTTATAGATATAATATAGCTGGCGGCGGGGTACGGGAGCGGTGGTTTAGGGGTTAATAACTTTATTAGGTTGCGGCGGGGTAAAGGAGCGGCGGTTTAGGGGTTAATAGCTTTTTTATTGTTAGGCTAGTGAGGGGGGATAGCGGATAGAGGGTTAGACGTGTCGGGCTATGTTAGGGAGGCATGTTAGACAGTGCGGGCTATGTTAGGGAGGCGTGTTAGACAGTGCGGGTGTTTTAAACTTTAGTTAGGTTTTATAGGCGCCGGCAGTTTCTAACGTGCCGCAAGTCACTGGCGACGCCAGAAATTTGTACTTACGCAGATTTCTGGACATCGCTGGTTTGTGAGACTTACGGCACGTTAGCATCTGACGGCGACCTATATGGGATGGCTCGAGTTGCGAGCTGAAACTGCGGGCGACGCCGGTTCCCTCGCTTGCGCCGCAAACTGCGATCGATATCGGATCGCGCCCCAGCTGTTCTAGTAGGTCTTTCCTGACATTTTGTTAGTCGCATCCTACAGCAAAAGCCATGGTCCGCAGAGAGCTTCTAAAACATCAGAGGGATCTCATTGTTAAAAGGTATTAGTCAGGAGAAGGGTACAAAAGAATTTCCAAGGCATTAGATATACCATGGAACACAGTGAAGACAGTCATCATCAAGTAAAGAAAATATGGTGCAACAGTGACATTACCAAGAACTCGATGTCCCTCCAAAATTGATGAAAAGACGAGAAGAAAACTGGCCTGGGATGCTGCCAAGAGGCCTACAGCAACATTAAAGGAGCTGCAGGAATATCTGGCAAGTACTGGCTGTGTGGTACATGTGACAACAATCGCCCGTATTCTTCATATGTCTGGGCTATGGGGTAGAGTGGCAAGACGGAAGCCTTTTCTTACAAAAAAAAACATCCAAGCCCGGCTAAATTTTGCAAAAACACATCTGAAGTTTTCCAGAAGCATGTTGCAAAAGGTGTTCGGGTCTGATGAAACCAAAGTTGAACTTTTTGGCCATAATTCCAAAAGATATGTTTGGCACAAAAACAACATTGCATATCACCAAAAGAACACCATACCCACAGTGAAGCATGGTGGTGTCAGCTGTCAGCATCATGCTTTTGGGCTTTTTTTCTTCAGCTGGAACTGGGCCTTAGTCAAGGTAGAGGGAATAATGAACAGTTCCAAATACCAGACAATATTGGCACAAAACCTTCAGGCTTCTGCTAGAAAGCTGAATATGAAGAGGAACTTCATCTTTCAGCATGACAACGACCAAAAGCATGCATCCAAATCAACAAAGGAATGATTTCACCAGAAGAAGATTAAAGTTTTGGGATGGCCCAGCCAGAGCCCAGACCTGAATCCAATTCAAAATCTGTGGGGTGATCTGAAGAGGGCTGTGCACAGGAGATGCCCTCGCATTCTGACAGATTTAGAGTGTTTTTGCAAAGAAGAGTGGGCAAATCTTGCCAAGTCAAGATGTGCCATGCTGAAAAACTCATACCCAAAAAGACTGAGTGCTGTAATAAAATCAAAGGTGCTTCAATAAAGTATTAGTTTAAGGGTGTTCACACTTATGCAACCATATTATTTTATTTTTTTATTTTTATTTCCCTTTACCTAAAAGATTTCAGTTTGTTTTTCAATTGAGTTGTACAGTTTATAGGTCACATTAAAGGTGGAAAAAGTTCTGAAATGATTTATCTTTGTCTCATTTTTTTACATCACAGAAACCTGACATTTTAACAGGGGTGTGTAGACTTTTTAGATCCACTGTATATATATGTATATATGAATAGAATATAGGTATAATATTATAGTATAGGATATTTACAGATATATATAGGAATATATATTTATAAATACTTAAAACATATTCCGCTATGTGCAGAATGTTGGAATGTGAAATATTTACAGTAAATACATAGTTAAAACGTTTATTAAATATATGTATATGCTTTTACATGTTTTCACCTACTTAATGGGAAAAGGCTCCAATGCATATATATATATATATATATATATATATATATATATATATACAGGTGGCCCTCGGTTTACGACGGTTCAATTTGCGCTGTTTCAGAATAACTTTTATAAGTTTTATAACCCTTTTTTCAGTCATGTGACTGCTATTGAAAAGCATTGAGAAGCAGTGCATTGATTAAAATAGCCAGTAGGTGGAGCTGTCCACTTGTGTTGCAGCAAAGATATGCAAGCCAAGCAAGCTGAAATTAATAAGTGTAACCAGACCTGAGCTATCAAGCAGCTTTTAAAGGTACACTTCCCTTTTATCTATAAATCAGTCCAGACTGGAATGCATAAAATAGCTGCAGACCCAATATTATCTAACATCCTAACAATGCAGAGAACTGTTTGCAGAAGTAAAAAAATGTTTTTGTTCATTAAATTTAGTTTGATGATATATTCTGTGTTGTGCGATTATTTTATTAGGTTTATAATGCTGTTTAGCATTTAAAGTCTTTATTTCAAAGCTTTAAAAATAATGTATTAGGTGTTACTTTTGACAATTTTGAGAGGGGCCTGGAACCTAACTCCCTCGCTTCCCATTGAGTTACATTATTATTATTATTATTATTATACTTTATTTATGAAGCGCCATCATATTCCGCAGCGCTGTCCATGGATACAGATCATTTAAATGAAACAATAGTATAAAACTTCTAAGACTAAGAGACAGGACAGAATTTACAAATACATACAGGAGGAATGTAGGGCCCTATTCCCGTGGCAATCTAGAAGGGTAGGAGGTTGGGAAACATGAGGTGAGGTGAGGTGAGGACTGCAAGAGTGAGAAAGATGTTAATGCAGAGTTAGAGGAGGGAAATGTTGTTAGGTAAAAGGAATATTATTGAGTTGGGTGGTAGGCTTCTCTGAACAGAAAAGTCTTCAGAGAGCATTTAAAGGAAGAAAGATTTGGGCAAAGCCTGACAGCATGAGGGAGAGTGTTCCAGAGGGTAGGTGCTGCACGACAGAAGTCCTGCAGTCTAGCATGAGAGGAGGTGATAGTCGCAGAAGCAAGGAGCAGGTCATTGTTGGATCTTAGTGGGCGGGCTGGAGTATACTTGTTGATTAGAGAGGATAGGTAGAGGGGAGCGGAGTTCGTGAGTGCTTTGTGTGCAAGGGTGAGAATTTTGAATTTAATTCTGCTGTGTATGGGGAGCCAATGAAGGGACTCACAGAGAGGTGCAGCAAATACAGAGCGGCGGGAAAGGTGGATCAGTCTGGCAGAGGCATTTAGGATGGATTGAAGAGGGGAGAGAGGGGAAAGAGGAAGGCCAGTAAGTAGGTTATTGCAGTAGTCAAGTCGGGAAATAACAAGGGAGGGGATTATTTGCTTTGTGGTGTTAGTGCACAGAAAAGGTTGAATCTTGGAAATGTTGCGTAGATGGTTGCGGCAGGATGTAGAAAGCGATTGGATATGGGGGGTGAAGGATAGATTTGAGTCAAGTGTAACTCCGAGGCAGCGGACTTGGGGCGATGGGGAAATGGTGATGCCGTCAACAGGGATAGAGAAGTCACAGGTCGGCGTAGAGCTTGAGGGGGGGGGGATAAGAAGGAGATCAGTCTTGGACATGTTAATCTTTAGGTGGTGAGAGGCCATCCAGGAAGAAATACCAGATAAGCAGTTGCTGACATGAGAAAGGACAGAGGGAGAGAGAGCAGGGGTGGAGAGGTAGATCTGGGTGTCATCAGCATAGAGGTGATATTTGAAGCCATAACTGTTGATAAGTTTACCCAGTGAAGAAGTATAAATGGAGAAGAGTAGAGGACCCAGAACAGATCCTTGAGGTACTCCAACAGACAGAGGCATTAGAGAGGAGGAGTCATTGGCAAATGACACAGAAAAAGACCTGTGAGAAAGATAAGAGTGAAACCAGGAAAGAGCAGTGCCACAGAGGCCAAAAGAGCTAAGGGTCTGTAGGAGGAGGGGGTGGTCAACTGTGTCGAAGGCAGCTGAGAGGTCAAGTAGGATGAGTATGGAGTAGTGGCCTATATTTTTAGCAGAGAGAAGATAGTTCGTAACCTTGGTAAGGGCAGTCTCAGTTGAGTGTTTGGGGCGGAATCCAGATTGCAGGGGGTCAAGCAAGGAGTTGGCGGACAGGAAGTGGGTTAGGCGATTATAAACTAGTTTTTCAAGGAGTTTTGATGTTAGTGGGAGCAGTGATATTGGGCGGTAGCTTTCAGGAGAATTAGGGTCAAGGGAGGGTTTTTTGAGTATGGGAGTGACTATTGCATGTTTGAAAGAAAATGGGAATGAGCCGGTAGAAAGAGATAGGTTGAAGATGTGGGTAAGAGCAGGAGTGAGGGCAGAAGATAGGGAGGGTATTAGATGGGAAGGTATAGGGTCGAGTGGGCAGGTAGTGAGGCGTGAGGAAGATAGCAAGGAGGAAACTTCATTCTCAGTGGCTGGATGGAGGATGCAGAGGGTGGCGGAGGGAGTGGCAGGGCCTGTTGATGGAGTATTGCAGGTTGGTGTTGGGATGTTGCTCCGGATAGAATTTGTTTTGTTTGTAGTCTGCCAAGTCTTGAGCACTAAAAACAGATGAGGGGGGTGGAGCAGGAGGGTAGAGGAAAGAGTTAAAGGTGGAGAAGAGTCGTTTAGGGTTTGAGGAAAGAGTAGATATAAGGGAGGAGAAGTAGGTTTGCTTGGCTAAGTGAAGGGCACAAGTGTATGAATGAAGCATAAACTTATAGTGTATGAAGTCAGGTTCAGAGTGAGTTTTCCTCCAGACACGCTCAGCAATACGGGAGCATTTTTGCAAATAGCGTGTTTGCTGAGAGTGCCAGGGCTGCAACTGACGGCGTGATGTTTTGTGCAGCTGGGGAGGGGCAAGTGTGTCTAGTGCAGAGGAGAGAGTTTTGTTATAGTGGGATGTTGCGAGATCAGGGCAGGTTATAGTGGAAGTGTGAGGGAGGAGATCTTGAATTCAATTTACAACGGTTTCTATTTACAACCATTCCTTCTGGAACCTAACCCCGGCGTAAACTGAGGGCTACTTGTATATATATATATATATATATATATATATATATATATATATATATATATATAAATATATATTCCTTGCAAATGACTGCACTCTCAGGTCTTTCTCAAGGTGAAAAAACAAAGCTTTCTTTAATGTAACGCTTTCAGGGATCTCTTCCCCTTCATCAGCATCTGCATCAGCTTTGTTTTTTCACCTTGAGAAAGACCTGAGAGTGCAGTCATTTGCAAGGAATATCTAATTCATCTCTGCACCCAGGCAGCTATCCCTAGGAGGGTAACACGGTACAGTGGACGGTATTTATATATATATATATATATATATATATATATATATAAAGCTGATAGACAAAGCACTCTCTGGTCTTATCAAGTGTATAACACAATTTTATTTAAAGTGACGTTTTGGGGTGTTTACCCCTTCATCAGACTAACATAAGTGAAAAGAACAAACAATCTTTTAAGGCATACTTGATCCCTCCCCACCAAACCAAAAAAACACCAAACAAGTTACCATGGTGATACACCTAGTGATATACAGTAACCCCCATTAAATGAAACAAAAAATAAGTAAACAAAAAAAAAAATAACGATTGTAACTTTCACAAACGTAAACAGTGTTATAACATATTTTACATCCCCAACACAAAAAATGTGTGTGTGTTTATTAAGAAAATAGCTATAGATTTACACTAGGACATGTTAAATACAAGATATGCGGTCTATCCAATCTCAAATCCTGATAGATAGAAAGAACAGTATTCGTATGTATAGAAACACAGTAGCCAAAGTCTATCTGCCCATGTTGCCTACCATTATCGCAACTTAATCTATTCCAGGGGCAAAACTACAGGGGGTGCAGAGGTCGCAATTTTGTTTTAATACAAAACGTTGACCTGCCACTGCCTGCACTAATATCATGTGAGTGTGAAATGATGCTTCACTATTGTTTTACCCATTGGTGTTTATGTGTGTGTGTATGTATGTGACTGTGTGTGTATTTATGCATGTATGTGTGTGTGTATGTTTGTGGAACCAGCAAATTACAGACCTTGTTACTACAGCATGGGGGGAGGGTGTAAACATTGTCACTATACAGTACCACTATATACAGTACAGGGGGGCTGGACTATGTCACAGACTACTGTGGTCACTTTATAAAGTACTGGGGTGGGTAGGGTCAGGCCAGCCATTTCACCTGCAGATTACAAACTGTGTCACTGACTAACTATATACAGTACTGGTGGGTTAAATAGTGTCACTATATACAGTAATAGGGGGTCAAACCATCTCACAGACTGTGGACACAGGGTACCTCCTTTTGCAGACATGTAATCTGATTCATTCACATATTTTTTTCTGTGTTAAATGTTAAAAAAAAAAAAGTATCAAATTCACTTTTTTTGGGGGGTGGGGGCCCTTCTTAGATTCTTGCACCTGGGCCCAGTGGTTTCTAGTTACGCCTCTGATCTATTCTATTGTTGATGTATAGAACATCTGTCACATCAGTCGTGTATTGCGATCATGCCGTAGCCTTGATCATACCGGGTTAGCTTCGCCCCGCCCATATGGGGCGTGTGTTACGGTGTCAAGAAAAAAAATTGTCACAAAGGACTAGTCTAGCGGTTACGACTTACAACTGCCTAAGTGTCAGTACATTACTGTCAAGCCTTCTGGGTGGTCAAGTGTTTAAAGGCTCATAACATAAGGGAATATATTCATACAGTAATGGCCAATATATGGTAATGAGAGTTAGGCTAGATGCATAACCTATGCGCGATATGGTGCTTGCCTAGAGGTGAAGGGTAGGGTGTTAGACTCACAGATCAGTTAAAACGTATATATGTTAACATGGCATATATAACTTTAGCACTGAAAACTCGTTCTGCTATTTCAGCACTACAAATAAATTTCAACATCACAGTTATTGAACATCATATGTACATTAAAGAGTTAGAACTTATGCATGTTAACATGGCAGATAAAGCTGTAGCAATGAAAGAGAGTAATAATGCAAACTCATATTGCTATTTCAGTTCCAACATCATCTGTAAATTATAGAGTTAACACGTATATATGTCAACATGGCAGATAAGGCTATAGCAATTCATGAGAAAAATAATGCAAAGTCATATTGCTATTTCAGCACCACAAATACATTTAGACCCCACAAAAAATATCATGGCAAGAAATAAAATGCCCAGATACAAAACTGAGGGTGAGAGAGATTATTTAATAACCATTCATTGTTTAACCTCCATGCAGAATGCCTAAACATCATTAGTCACCTGCATCTTCTGCATCATATATCACATAGCTGACAAGAGATCAATGACCTGAAATATAAAAGGAGCAATACAGAAATACATAAACACATAGAATTCACCAATATAAGGGACCTCATAGGTATACATCCTCAGTACAATGTGCGTCTACGATATTCCTTGCGACACTGGAATCTATGTCATTGGACAATACTATACAGGCTATATACGACAGTGGAATACATCCTATTTATGTAATGGGCTCAATGACTAGGGCCTCATCTCTGGACATGTTAATTAAAGAAAACTTTTTAGTTAAAGAAAGCAATGCCAATCGATACTTGCGTTCAGTTCTCTTGGTTGTACTGTGTCCAGTTTATGAATCCAGCGGGCTTCAGTTTGTAGTAATCGTTTGTTCCTATCGCCACCACGACGCAGTTGCGGAATGTGATCAATCAACTGGAATCTAAGGTCTTTCACCGTGTGTCCTTTATGGGCAAAATGTCTCGCTACCGGTTGGTCGCTGTCACCTTTTTCTATGGCCGTGCGGATGGCACTCCGTTGGTTCGCCATCCTCTTCTTTATGTCATCTGAGGTCTAACCCACATAGAACAGCCCGCAAATACAGCTCAACATGTACACCACAAACGGGGTTGTGCATGTTAAGTAATGCTTTATAGGGTATCTTTTGTTGGTATGTGGGTGTTTGAAACTGGTCCTTTGAACCATGGAGTGGCAGGTGACACAACTGGGGCATCTGTATGAGCCTTTCTTTGTGGATTTCAGCCATGTCTGTTTCGTATAGCAGTGTTGTGGATCTGTCAATACCAGTAGGACACGTAAGCTCTTCCCACGTCTAAAGCCTACCCTTGGTGGTGCTTACTCCTGGTAAGGCAGTGATGGATCACTTTGTACAATGAGCCATTCTTGGTTCAATATCCCACCCATATTTCTTAGTTGTGGTGTGTAGGTGGTAGGGAAATTCATCCTCTTTGTGTCATCTTGTACTCTGGTTGTTGTCATGAGGCCCTTTTGTGTCACTTGTGTGGCTTCCATTTTAGCTGCTAGAATGTCCTCATTCTTATATCCTCTCACAGCAAATTTTTCTTCCATTCTTTGTATCTGTGCCATTTTTTGTTTGTCAGACGAATTATTCCTCACTACCCTCAGCATCTGTGATCTCTGTATCATTTTCACCAGTGATCTTGGATGGCTACTACTAGCATGTAGTATTGAATTTCTGTCAGTCTCCTTGTGAAACAGAGTCGTGCCGTAGATCCAGAAAGTGGATAGTGGTTTTACTGAATGAGATCTTTACCTTGGTTAGACAGTCTGAGTTATTGAAGGTTGTCAACCACTCATTCAAAGACATTTCATCGCTTTTCCATATTAAAATCGATGTATCGACGGTAGAAGATGATGTTTGGATGTGTGTATACCTGTAGTATGTTCTCCTCCACATGTTCCATATACAGGTTGGCAAATGAGGGTGCCAAGTTGCAAGTAGAAAAAAATTTCAAATCTGAAATAGTTATTTCTGAGACAACATGTCAGTAGTTGTAAAAATTCAGTCAGTGATCCCACATCCGGATATTTCCGTAGACATGTCAAGATCACCTGTATACCTTCTTCTTGAGGAATTACAGTATAAAGACTGTTAACATCCATACACACTAGTAGGTTGTCAGGTGCTACCTCTGTTAGTTCTGTCAATGTTTCCACCAAAGACCAGGAGTCTCTTAAATAGAAAGTCATGAAAATCCACCAAGAAACGATCATACAGATGCCCCAGTTGTGTCACCTGTCACTCTATGGTTCAAGGGACCAGTTTCAAACACCCACATACCAAAAGGGCCGGACTGACTCAGCCCCGCCCCTCCAGCTCAGCCACGCCCCCACTTCCCGCTCAAGGCCTAATCTGGCCCTGATAACTCTGTGCCAGTACTATAGTAAACAGTTCCCTTGTGAATATGGTCACCGTGCCAATAACAAAGCAGCGCTGCATAATGATTTATATGTACCGGATGTCTCAAATACAGATATATATACTGATGATAAAGCCATAAAAAGCCTTATTTCTTTCATGTAATTAACAAGAGTCCATGAGCTAGTGACGTATGGGATATACATTCCTACCAGGAGGGGCAAAGTTTCCCAAACCTTAAAATGCCTATAAATACACCCCTCACCACACCCACAAATCAGTTTTACAAACTTTGCCTCCAAGGGAGGTGGTGAAGTAAGTTTGTGCTAGATTCTACGTTGATATGCGCTCCGCAGCAAGTTGGAGCCCGGTTTTCCTCTCAGCGTGCAGTGAATGTCAGAGGGATGTGAGGAGAGTATTGCCTATTGAATGCAGTGATCTCCTTCTACGGGGTCTATTTCATAAGGTTCTCTGTTATCGGTCGTAGAGATTCATCTCTTACCTCCCTTTTCAGATCGACGATATACTCTTATATTTACCATTTCCTCTACTGATTCTCGTTTCAGTACTGGTTTGGCTTTCTACAAACATGTAGATGAGTGTCCTGGGGTAAGTAAGTCTTATTTTCTGTGACACTCTAAGCTATGGTTGGGCACTTTATTTATAAAGTTCTAAATATATGTATTCAAACATTTATTTGCCTTGACTCAGAATGTTCAACTTTCCTTATTTCCAGACAGTCAGTTTCATATTTGGGATTATGCTTTAAATTATCATATTTTTCTTACCTCAAAAATTTGACTTTTTTCCCTGTGGGCTGTTAGGCTCGCGGGGGCTGAAAATGCTTCATTTTATTGCGTCATTCTTGGCGCTGACTTTTTTGGCGCAAAAATTCTTTTCCGTTTCCGGCGTCATACGTGTCGCCGGAAGTTGCGTCATTTTTTGACGTTATTTTGCGCCAAAAATGTCGGCGTTCCGGATGTGGCGTCATTTTTGGCGCCAAAAGCATTTAGGCGCCTAATAATGTGGGCGTCTTATTTGGCGCCAAAAAATATGGGCGTCGCTTTTGTCTCCACATTATTTCAGTCTCATTTTTCATTTGCTTCTGGTTGCTAGAAGCTTGATGTTTGGCATTTTTTTCCCATTCCTGAAACTGTCTTATAAGGAATTTGATCTATTTTGCTTTATATGTTGTTTTTTCTCTTACTTATTGCAAGATGTCTCACGTTGCATCTGAGCCAGAAGATACTACAGGAAAACCACTGCCTGCTGGATCTACCAAAGCTAAGTGTATCTGCTGTAAACTTTTGGTAGCTATTCCTCCAGCTGTTGTTTGTAATAATTGTCATGACAAACTTGTTAAAGCAGATAATATTTCCTTTAGTGATGTACCATTGCCTGTTGCAGTTCCCTCAACATCTAAGGTGCAGAATGTTCCTGATAACATAAGAGATTTTGTTTCTGAATCCATAAAGAAGGCTTTGTCTGTTATTTCTCCTTCTAGTAAACGTAAAAAGTCTTTTAAATCTTCTCTCTCTACAGATGAATTTTTAAATGAACACCATCATTCTGATTCTTTGGACTCTTCTGGTTCAGAGGATTCTATCTCAGAGATTGATGCTGATAAATCTTCATATTTATTTAAGATGGAATTTATTCGCTCTTTACTTAAAGAAGTACTAATTGCTTTAGAAATAGAGGATTCTAGTCCTCTTGATACTAATTCTATACGTTTGGATAAGGTTTTTAAAGCTCCTGCGGTTATTCCAGAAGTCTTTCCTGTTCCTAATGCTATTTCTGCAGTAATTGCTAAGGAATGGGATAAATTGGGTAATTCATTTACTCCTTCTAAACGTTTTAAGCAATTATATCCTGTTCCGCCTGACAGGTTAGAATTTTGGGACAAAATCCCTAAAGTTGATGGGGCTATTTCTACCCTTGCTAAACGTACTACCATTCCTACGTCAGATGGTACCTCGTTTAAGGATCCTTTAGATAGAAAAATTGAATCTTTTCTAAGAAAAGCTTATCTATGTTCAGGTAATCTTCTTAGACCTGCTATATCATTGGCTGATGTTGCTGCAGCTTCAACTTTTTGGTTGGAAACTCTAGCGCAACAAGTAACAAATCGTGATTCTCATGATATTATTATTCTTCTCCAGCATGCTAATAATTTCATCTGTGATGCCATTTTTGATATTATTAGAGTTGATGTTAGGTTTATGTCTCTGGCTATCTTAGCCAGAAGAGCTTTATGGCTTAAGACCTGGAATGCTGATATGGCTTCTAAATCAACTATACTTTCCATTTCTTTCCAGGGAAACAAATTATTTGGTTCTCAGTTGGATTCTATTATTTCAACTGTTACTGGTGGGAAAGGAACTTTTTTACCACAGGATAAAAAGTCTAAAGGTAAAAACAGGGCTAACAATCGTTTTCGTTCCTTTCGTTTCAACAAAGAACAAAAGCCTGATCCTTCGTCCTCAGGAGCAGTTTCAGTTTGGAAACCATCTCCAGTCTGGAATAAATCCAAGCCTGCTAGAAAGGCAAAGCCTGCTTCTAAGTTCACATGAAGGTACGGCCCTCATTCCAGTTCAGCTGGTAGGGGGCAGGTTACGTTTTTTCAAAGAAATTTGGATCAATTCTGTTCACAATCTTTGGATTCAGAACATTGTTTCAGAAGGGTACAGAATTGGTTTCAAGATGAGACCTCCTGCAAAGAGATTTTTTCTTTCCCATGTCCCAGTAAATCCAGTGAAAGCTCAAGCATTTCTGAATTGTGTTTCAGATCTAGAGTTGGCTGGAGTAATTATGCCAGTTCCAGTTCCGGAACAGGGGATGGGGTTTTATTCAAATCTCTTCATTGTACCAAAGAAGGAGAATTCCTTCAGACCAGTTCTGGATCTAAAATTATTGAATCGTTATGTAAGGATACCAACGTTCAAGATGGTAACTGTAAGGACTATATTGCCTTTTGTTCAGCAAGGGAATTATATGTCCACAATAGATTTACAGGATGCATATCTGCATATTCCGATTCATCCAGATCATTATCAGTTCCTGAGATTCTCTTTTCTAGACAAGCATTACCAATTTGTGGCTCTACCGTTTGGCCTTGCTACAGCTCCAAGAATTTTCACAAAGATTCTCGGTGCCCTTCTGTCTGTAATCAGAGAACAGGGTATTGTGGTATTTCCGTATTTGGACGATATCTTGGTACTTGCTCCGTCTTTACATTTAGCAGAGTCTCATACGAATCGACTTGTGTTGTTTCTTCAAGATCATGGTTGGAGGATCAATTTACCAAAAAGTTCTTTGATTCCTCAAACAAGGGTAACCTTTCTGGGTTTCCAGATAGATTCAGTGTCCATGACTTTGTCTTTAACAGACAAGAGACGTCTAAAATTGATTACAGCCTGTCGAAACCTTCAGTCTCAATCATTCCCTTCGGTAGCCTTATGCATGGAAATTCTAGGTCTTATGACTGCTGCATCGGACGCGATCCCCTTTGCTCGTTTTCACATGCGACCTCTTCAGCTCTGTATGCTGAACCAATGGTGCAGGGATTACACGAAGATATATCAATTAATATCTTTAAAACCGATTGTTCGGCACTCTCTAACGTGGTGGACAGATCACCTTCGTTTAATTCAGGGGGCTTCTTTTGTTCTTCCAACCTGGACTGTAATTTCAACAGATGCAAGTCTCACAGGTTGGGGAGCTGTGTGGGGATCTCTGACGGCACAAGGAGTTTGGGAATCTCAGGAGGTGAGATTACCGATCAATATCTTGGAACTCCGTGCAGTTTTCAGAGCTCTTCAGTTTTGGCCTCTTCTGAAGAGAGAATCGTTCATTTGTTTTCAGACAGACAATGTCACAACTGTGGCATACATCAATCATCAAGGAGGGACTCACAGTCCTCTGGCTATGAAAGAAGTATCTCGAATTTTGGTTTGGGCGGAATCCAGCTCCTGTCTAATCTCTGCGGTTCATATCCCAGGTGTAGACAATTGGGAAGCGGATTATCTCAGTCGCCAAACGTTGCATCCGGGAGAATGGTCTCTTCACCCAGAGGTATTTCTTCAGATTGTTCAAATGTGGGGGCTCCCAGAGATAGATCTGATGGCCTCTCATCTAAACAAGAAACTTCCCAGGTATCTGTCCAGATCCCGGGATCCTCAGGCGGAGGCAGTGGATGCATTATCACTTCCTTGGAAGTATCATCCTGCCTATATCTTTCCGCCTCTAGTTCTTCTTCCAAGAGTAATCTCCAAGATTCTGAGGGAATGCTCGTTTGTTCTGCTAATAGCTCCAGCATGGCCTCACAGGTTTTGGTATGCGGATCTTGTCCGGATGGCATCTTGCCAACCATGGACTCTTCCGTTAAGACCAGACCTTCTGTCACAAGGTCCTTTTTTTCCATCCGGATCTGAAATCCTTAAATTTAAAGGTATGGAGATTGAACGCTTGATTCTTGGTCATAGAGGTTTCTCTGACTCCGTGATTAATACTATGTTACAGGCTCGTAAATCTGTATCTCGAGAGATATATTATAGAGTCTGGAAGACTTATATTTCTTGGTGTCTTTCTCGTCATTTTTCTTGGCATTCTTTTAGAATACCGAGAATTTTACAGTTTCTTCAGGATGGTTTAGATAAGGGTTTGTCCGCAAGTTCTTTGAAAGGACAAATCTCCGCTCTTTCTGTTCTTTTTCACAGAAAGATTGCTATTTTTCCTGATATTCATTGTTTTGTACAAGCTTTGGTTCGTATAAAACCTGTCATTAAGTCAATTTCTCCTCCTTGGAGTTTGAATTTGGTTCTGGGAGCTCTTCAAGCTCCTCCGTTTGAACCTATGCATTCATTGGACATTAAATGACTTTCTTGGAAAGTTTTGTTCCTTTTGGCCATCTCTTCTGCTAGAAGAGTTTCTGAATTATCTGCTCTTTCTTGTGAGTCTCCTTTTCTGATTTTTCATCAGGATAAGGCGGTGTTGCGAACTTCTTTTGAATTTTTACCTAAAGTTGTGAATTCCAACAACATTAGTAGAGAAATTGTGGTTCCTTCATTATGTCCTAATCCTAAGAATTCTAAGGAGAGATCATTGCATTCTTTGGATGTTGTTAGAGCTTTGAAATATTATGTTGAAGCTACGAAATCTTTCCGTAAGACTTCTAGTCTATTTGTTATCTTTTCCGGTTCTAGGAAAGGCCAGAAAGCTTCTGCCATTTCTTTGGCATCTTGGTTGAAATCTTTAATTCATCTTGCCTATGTTGAGTCGGGTAAAATTCCGCCTCAGAGAATTACAGCTCATTCTACTAGGTCAGTATCTACTTCCTGGGCGTTTAGGAATGAAGCTTCGGTTGACCAGATCTGCAAAGCAGCAACTTGGTCCTCTTTGCATACTTTTACTAAATTCTACCATTTTGATGTATTTTCTTCTTCTGAAGCAGTTTTTGGTAGAAAAGTTCTTCAGGCAGCGGTTTCAGTTTGAATCTTCTGCTTATGTTTTTTGTTAAACTTTATTTTGGGTGTGGATTAATTTCAGCAGGAATTGGCTGTCTTTATTTTATCCCTCCCTCTCTAGTGACTCTTGTGTGGAAAGATCCACATCTTGGGTAGTCATTATCCCATACGTCACTAGCTCATGGACTCTTGTTAATTACATGAAAGAAAACATAATTTATGTAAGAACTTACCTGATAAATTCATTTCTTTCATATTAACAAGAGTCCATGAGGCCCACCCTTTTTTGTGGTGGTTATGATTTTTTTGTATAAAGCACAATTATTCCAATTCCTTATTTTATATGCTTCGCACTTTTTTTCTTATCACCCCACTTCTTGGCTATTCGTTAAACTGATTTGTGGGTGTGGTGAGGGGTGTATTTATAGGCATTTTAAGGTTTGGGAAACTTTGCCCCTCCTGGTAGGAATGTATATCCCATACGTCACTAGCTCATGGACTCTTGTTAATATGAAAGAAATGAATTTATCAGGTAAGTTCTTACATAAATTATGTTTTATACTATTTCTCACCTCAGCTACAACCCCCACCTTACTAGCTAATAGAACATTCTTATAAGACCATGCCCCTGTACACAAAACTAATCACAGCAGTTGTCATATACAGTCATTTACCTAGCTGTCTCAAACTCTAACAAGTAGCCAGCACCACAAGAGTTAGCTAGTCCAGAATCCAGATCAAGGAGCTGCCTCTGGAGCAACTGTGATGGATGATGGGGGGCCGGGGTGGGGAGCCATATGAGAAAGTATGTGGGTGGGGGAGCCGGAGTCAAAAAAGTAAAGGCACTGCTAAGTTGCTGCTTGGTGGTGTGGTGTCACCCGTGATGTGGCCTGCTGCAACTGTACTCACTGTCCTGACGCAGCCGCTCCCAGGCTGAGGCTCCCTCCATTATCAATGTCACGTGATGAGAATGAGTCAGTCAACTCACTTGTGACGTCACGTAAGTCGCCGGCCCGCCCCACCTGACCCGGCCCGCATATGATTCCTGAGTCCTCCGACTCCTCCCTGGCCCAGTGTGGCCCTGGCCCTCGGATTGTGGACACTGCTGTGACAGAGAATGAGCCTGTGACTGTCTGTGTGAGCGACAGACAAAGACTCAGTCACAGTGTCTGGGTGAATGATTCGCTCTATAATTTGGCTTATTGCCTGGCTACTAGTTGCGGTAAGGTCTTAGGTAATAGCTTTTAACTAACTTTTGCGGAGGCAGCAGAGAGAGGGTTAAGGTTATAAGTACTTATAAGTTTAACTTTTACTAGACTAGACTAGACACAGAGTGCTGCAGCCTTAGTGGGGGCTAACTCTAAGTCAGTGTAACAGAGACTGATTACAATACCGGCCGCAATATCGCTACAAGCGAGCAAAAATATAATTTATACAGCAGCAGCCAGCCAGCCCAGCTGAGCTGCCGGCCGGCGGCTCACCGGGATTTTTCCCGGTATCCCGGATGCCCAATCAGGCCCTGCATACCAACAAAAGATACCCTATAAAGCATTACTTAACATGCACAACCCCGTTTGTGCTGTACATGTTGAGCTGTATTTGCGGGCTGTTCTATGTGGGTAAGACCTCGGATGACATAAAGAAGAGGATGGCGAACCATCGGAGTGCCATCTGCACGGCCATAGAAAAAGGAGACAGTGACCAACCGGTAGCGAAACATTTTGCCCATAAAGGACACACGGTGAAAGACCTTAGATTCCAGTTGATTGATCACGTTCCGCCACTGTGTCGTGGTGGCTATAGAAACAAACGATTACTACAAACTGAAGCCCGCTGAATTAATAAACTGGACACAGTACAACCAAGAGAACTGAACGCAAGTGTCGATTGGCATTGCTTTCTTTAACTAAAAAGTTTTCTTTAATTAAAATGTCCAGAGATGAGGCCCTAGTCATTGAGCCCATTACATAAATATGATGTATTCCACTGTCGTATATAGCCTGTATAGTATTGTCCAATGATATAGATTCCAGTGTCGCTAGGAATATCGTAGACGCACATTGTACTGAGGATGTATACCTATGAGGTCCCTTATATTGGTGAATTCTATGTGTTTATGTATTTCTGTATTGCTCCTTTTATATTTTGGTCATTGATCTCTTGTCAGCTATGTGATATATGATGCAGAAGATGCAGGTGACTAATGATGTTTAGGCATTCTGCATGGAGGTTAAACAATGAATGGTTATTAAATAATCTCTCTCACCCTCAGTTTTGTATCTGTGCATTTTATTTCTTGCCATGATATTTTTTGTGTTGTCTAAATATATTTGTGGTGCTGAAATAGCAATATGACTTTGCATTATTTTTCTCATGAATACTATAGCCTTATCTACCATGTTAACATATATACGTTTTAACTTTATAATTTACAGATGACATTCATAATTGTGGTGTTTAATTTTATTTGTGGAGCTGAAATAGCAACATGAGTTTGCATTGTTACTCTCATTCATTGCTACAGCTTTATCTGCCATGTTAACATGCATAAGTTCTAATTCTTTAATGTACATATGATGTTCAATAACTGTGATGTTGAAACATAAATGACACAAACTGTATCACATAACAGGTTAATGGCGGGCATAATACACTGAGTCACTGAATATTAAGTGCTGTAAATATCAAATCCTATAGTATAGAGGTATAAATGTATTATCATTATTGCAAATTTTAAAGAGTCATTCCTTAGTGTCTGACTAATATACTCTTTACCTACAACCTTGACTGTAACTAGGTTTTAGTGGTATCTTGAGAACTAATCACAGGGCACGTTAAGTATTACAAATAAACGGTATATCTCAACATCAAAATAACATACCAGAACCATTCACCACTGTAGAACAAGAAAAAAAACTAAAAGCAATGCGATAAACTATATAATATGGAGTAGCTTATCCAGTCATTTTAAAGAAAGGACAATGTGTCATCTATCTGACTCCTAGAACATGTAAACATGGATATATCAAAATTTCAGGGATCAGACCAAAAGTCCTCATATAGAAGTCCAGGAAAAGTACACATTTCCACAGTAGGAACAAAATATGCATCGGAAATGCAGCCGCCATTACCCAATGCCGGATCTCAAAAAATCCATAGTTTTAATTTTATGACAAGACAGGAGGCTCCAATTTTGCTTTACTTTCTTTACTTTCTAAACTCCAGCAGTAATACAAGTACAGAAAAAAAGAAACATATTATATCTGGACAACCAATCAGATCACAGTACACAGTAATAAAGCCAGGTTTTGGACAATTCACTTCCTCTTTCTTTACTGCTCCAGCAGCAAGGTGATGTAAACTTGTTCTGAATTAATTTTCAAATTGCATTGTATTTCTCTGTTTCTTGAGATTCTATCTATCTTTCCCTGACACTCATTCATTGAGAGTGGATTTCTCTTCTATATTTCTTTTCTATATTTTCTAACTAACATTTATCTTTGTTATATATTTATACTTTTACATTCGTTTGTGATTTAAAACTTGTCCAACTAATCTCTTAACACTTTGTTTTTCTATTAAAACGGTTTGTGTTTCTATATATTAAGAATAGTATCGTTGGTAGCGTAGTGGATCTAGGTTGAAGGCTTGCAATACCTTCTCTCAGTATCGCCGTCCGGGCGCACTTTTTACCGCCATCGGTGCCCCGGCGGCCATCTTGGTAGAGGATCTTTGCAATACTTGCTTGCTACGCACGCAACGTCACACCACGTGACCGTGGCCATCTTGGATTTTAATTTTTCCACTATACCACCAACGATAAACGTATTTGCAAGTGACTTATATCCAAAATAAAATGATAAACTTATTTAAAGTTAAATTGATGCATAGATGGGGTACTAATATTATATACAATCTTCAGATACGGATCAATTGCTAAATATCCCTGTGAATAATAATTAAAGGAAAAACAACAAAGAAAAAGTATCCTTTTAACAAAATAAACAGAAGTGTTTTCTGGCATTTGGCGGTACTCTCTGAGCTCCGCAGCAGGCAATACATGTACTAATCATATCATATATATATATATATATATATATATATATTTTATTCCTTAATTTAATAGTTAGATATCAAACTCCTGTTGACATACAGTCACTGGTTAATAACTCTGTGTCACAAGCAGTATCCTCTGCTCTATCAGATATTTCATCCATGGTTAAAAACATTATACAGGAGACCATTGAACCTCAGGCCCTGATGCATAACCCCTCTGAACCAGAGCCAAACACCAAGGGGAACCCCCCTTTACTAAGAAAAATAAGCCTGCCATAACCCCTATCCCTGGGGTAATAATAAGGGAAGACAATGACAATGATATTACCTCTGAACCAAATAACCCCATGTACTACCCTGATGGGTACCTATCAAGTCAGGAGTCAGAAGAAGAATGGCCTGAAGAGCCTCACGAAACACCATGTTCCCAAGGGGACTCTGACACCTACCCCGCCCAAACCATTATAGACCCCTTAGGTGAGCCCATGTTTGACCCTGACCAAATAAGACACCCACTAATCCCACTATGAATAAATTACGGGCCTAATGCCAACGATCCCTGCTCCCAAATAGGGAATCTTCTACCCCTGAATTCGACTCCACTATGGTGACTTTCCTCACCAAAGGTGGGGGAGACCCTAGAAGGGGTCTAGACAAATCACATACATCGGCCCAAGATAAATTGTTAGACATGGTGGGGCCTATTACACAAATTCTACAACTCGCTGATCAGGTGATGATAACTTCCCAATCCTTAGACCCTCAGCTGGTCAGAGAATGGGCACAACGTACAATTTGCCTATTAGGCAACACCAATGTAGCACTCTCTACTAAGAGGCGCAGGGCAGCTCTTGCCAGACTAGACCCTAAATTGGCTGATATGGTAAAGACAGAAGGCGGATCCTCAGCCAAAGGATTACTCTTCGGGGAGTCCTTTATTCGAGATCTGAATAGATTTGTTTCCACATTTACCTCTTTAGACAGAGCCCAGTCTAACATTCGCAGAGTACTCTATAACAGGGGGGGTGGGGGGTGTTGCCAGGGCTGGGCGTTTCAGGGGTCGTTCACCCAGCCAAGCAATGTTCAGAGGCTCCTTCCAACAGCATTATGCTACACAAATTAGACCCTTGTTTCCTACACAGGGCCGGCCCTTCCGAGCCAGAGGTCATCCACAAGCCCCTCCAGCTCCCACTAATCAAGGTGAGTCCTTCATTCTTTCATGCTTCCCCTATAGAACTAGCGGGCAGACTTGCACGTTATTTCCCAACATGGAACATCATAACCTCAGACCAGTGGGTTTTGCAAACAGTTTTAGGATTCCAGATAGAATTCTTCCAACTACCGTCGCAACCCCTCCCTCCCAACCCAATCCTGTTTCCTCATGCTATGCAGGAACTTATAAATTTGGAAATGCATCAGCTTCTCCGAAAAGGGGCTATAGAATGGGCCTCAGTACGAGGGTTTCTAAGCAACATATTTCCTGCAAGGGCAGGATTGGATGGTTCATGTAGATTTAAAAGATACATACTTGACAGTGACCATGCATGCAGCATTCTGCCATTATCTCCATTTCCTTTGGAACGGAGAACTCTGGCAATTCACATGTCTCCGCCTCAAACTCAGTTCAGCGCCTTGGTGTTTCACCAACATTATGAGACCGTTTGCAGCCTTCCTTCAAAACAAGGGGCATCAGGCTCATCCTCTATCTAGATGACATCCTCATTTTAGCACAAGACAAGAGCTTATTACTCAATCATTTAGCGTTCACAACGAACATCCTACAACACCTAGGTTTCGTGATCAATCATGACAAATCCCTCCTCTCCCCTGCCCAAACTCTAGAGTTTCTATAGAGAAATATACAAAAAGAAGGCGCCCATAGCTTACCTGCATACCATGAAGAGCTGCCTGCATACCATTGCTGTATACATTGTTCCGAATATCAGATATTGTGATCATAACACTATCAAGGAAAGAACCAAGAGACTTTGGGTTCCGTTATATCTCCCATTAGGGAACTTATCAATTTTGGGACTTTTGTATTTGCCTTTCGATATTTATTCCACTTTAGAATTGTGTCTAAATTGTGCTTTTTAGTGCTGCAAAATCAATTGTTATATAGTATAGTATCTCCTTTTTTCTCGCACCTATTCACTCTTCCTTGTGTTTGGTTGAGCTAGTTTTTTCATTTATTTCTAGAGTTTCTAGGTTTCACAGTGAATTCAATAACGTTTACCCTAGCCTTGCCACAGGCCAAACTAGTCACCATTCGAAAGGAACTCAGATCAGCTCTGAGGAAACCTCAGTTACCATTGCGACAACTTGCAAGGATAATAGGACTCCTATCCTCCTCCATTCAGGCAATTTTCCCAGGTTCCTTATACTACAGGGCCATGCAGAGATTAAAACACTCTTACCTACACAAAGACCCTTCCTTTGCCCAACCGGTAACTCTCTCCCCAGTGGTCAAACAGGAGATATCATGGTGGCTTCACAATATGGAAGCCTGGAATGGCAGGGCCATTTTCGGTTCGTCTCCGGATTTTATCATAGAATCAGACGCCAGCCTGATTGGCTGGGGTGCATCCTCCGATTTTCAGGCCACCGGGGGCAAATGAACTCCGGAGGAGTCCTCACTCTATATCAACTGTCTGGAACTCATAGCGGGTTCTTTTGCCATCCAATCCGTCAAGGATTCCTTGACCAATTATTGTGTCCTCCGTATGGACAGCATCTCAGCTGTCCAGTATATCAACAAACTTGGAGGTACCAGGTCACTGACCCTATCAAATTTAACTTGACAATTTTTCCAATTTTGCTTCGAGAACAATATATCAGTGATGGTGGAATATCTTCCGGGACAGTACAACATTGTAGCATACTGGTTTTCCAGGTACTGGAGAGACGCCAGCAACTGGAAACTGAACAGATTTATTTTTCTCAAAATACAAGCTCTCAGGGGACCCTTGTCAATAGACCTATTTGCGTCCTGCACCACTTACCAGCTCCCGACATTCTTCAGTTGGTTACCAGACCCAGAAGCCTTGGCCACAGATGCCTTTCTCCAGAAGTTGCCCCCATACGGCGCTTATGCTTTTCCCCCGTTCTCCATGATCTGCAGGGTTTTTTTGTTTTTTTTTTGCGTTAGAATATTGTATCATCACAATATTGCTTGCAGATAAACACACAGTTAATTCAACTTCAGAGCAACATATGTCTGTAGCCATCGATTCCCAGCTAGCTCTCAGTAAATTGCCGCTCCTAATCATATGTAGGTATGTTTTTCAACAAAGGATTACATTTGATAATCATCGTAAACTGAAAAGTTTTTTTTTTTTTTTTTTTTTCACATATTATGCATATCATTAGGAAGAAAGCAACCATGTCAATTAAAAAGTAAAAGTCTTTCTTTAACAAAACTCCTAGTTTATGCTGCTGGTACATTGTTCACAGTTGTTAGCGTGTTTTTTAAGCAACAGAGTTTTTCAGAGTTGTATCCAAATGTTAGGATAGTAAACTAGCTCGGGTATTTAGTTATACCCAATGAGAAGAGTGAGAAGATAGAGAGGAAAGAAGAGGAGGGGAAGAATGAAAATATAGAAAGACAAGTAGGGGGAGAAGAAAAAAAAAAAAAAAAAGGGGGGGGGGAGGGAGGGGGGGACAGGAAAGGAGAGGGGGGGGATGAGGTCCTGTTCTCAGCGTTCCGCCCATGCCAATTATTTTGAAAATCTTATTTCAGGATTCTGATCTCAATGTTTCCTGTATCTCACATTGTTCCATGGCCCTTTTAAATATGTGCACCTCCAGGGCCACACCCCCACTCCAGTTAGGTTAGCTATCTCCGTTTGGAGTTAAAACATTTTTCAAATATTTTTCCCTTCCCAGATTAAGGTCATATGTTCGTGTAAGTCAAGTTTCCCTATTTTAAGGTAGTGAAACCTCTCCAGACCGAGCAGATCTCTTACCCCATTTTTCCATTCATTAAAGTTGATCTGCAGGGTTTTAACCCTCATCTGCAGACTCCAGATCACTATTGCGATAGTCACTCCCCTTTGGCCAGCTCAAGCCTGGTTTCCAGCCCTCTTAGAACTAACGTGTCAGTACCCTCTACAGATATCTCCATTTCCAAACCTCTTGAGGAGCACAGAAGGCGACTATCACCCATTAATTCTAGACTAATCACTCTGTCTCCTAGTTTGGACAGTTTCAGGGGTTCCTGGGACCCCTCAAGCCTTTCGGACACAGCTCAGGGTCTCCTCAGAGATTCCTGGGCCCCTGGAACTCGACGGTCCTATCAATCCGCATGGTCGATCTGGGTTCGTTGATGCTTGGCAGAATGTACTGATCCCTTTTCAGCACCTCCGGTGATTATAGCTAATTTCCTTGCACATCTAAATGAACAAGGGAAAGCTTATCGTACTGTTAATCTCTTTCGCTCTGTCAGTATATTTATAAAAATCTTCAGTAGTGCTTTCCAAATAATATATCAGTCTATGGCAGGGTTATAACACAATATATTTAAATAATTATCCTTTAAAATAAACCCTCAATCAATATGCATCTACTAGAAACCAAAAAATTAATATAAATACCTGAATTCTTTTATTTAGTTAATATCTATGAGCATATTGGAATATATTTGTAATACCAGGATATGAAACAATATTATATGCGTTTAAAAAGACTATTAAGATATGCTATACTTCTTACAAAACTCATAAAGTTTACCTTTAAAACCAGCCTTATTTACAAATAGCCTTTCATTCAATTAACACAAAGGAATTCTAAGCAAAATACTCAGCTATTTACCCACACTTCACTCTAACACAATTCTACTTTAAAATATCAAAATTTTCACAGGTAATTTACTTAGCATCAATGATATATGTTTAACAATACACAGGCTTATGAAATACTAACTTGAAATACAAACTACTTCTTTAAATCTGCTACATACAGGAATAATAAATGTTTACTTTAAATATTTGCATACAAACAGGCAAGCTAAGTGCTATTTAAGGCTATGCAATACAGTTTAACACACAATTTGCTGTTTTCAATCTACCCACAATCTTTCAATACGTTACCAAGATAAACACCAATCGATATCCAATATCTTTCAGCAGGTTTAATCTCACCTCAGAAATATTAATAAGTATATTTGCAATCAATGAGAAAAAGGTAGATCAGCTTTGCCAAAGTAAAATGGTATCTCACGCCCAGCACCTAGTTACAAATCAGCTCACCACAATCTGTCTCCTTCTCTCCTTTGCATTGACTTATATAAGCTTTCAATCACTGGTGAGTTTGGAAACGCCCAAACGGAAACCTTGTCTCAGATTGGCCCTCGTGCTTGTCCCTGCTGATTGGATATCTGGAATATCTTATTTTTAACAGCCTAAAAAGCCTTCGGGCTGTAGTTCTCGCATCATAACACCAGGGAGCAGCGTGACAACCAAACACAGCAATACATGCAGCATGACAAACAAACACAGCAATACATTTACTACCCAACATTGAAAGAAAATATTTCTTTAAAATGTGTAATAAATGCCATCATTTCCTTAAATTAATAAGTTATAATGTTTATATGCATTGGGCTAGGTCACAATATTTATTCTGATTATTTTAATATGAAACATCAAATTCTTTTTAATATTACTTATATTAAAAGAATTATGCAGCTAATTATTAGCTTAAAGTCCATTACAATTTTTATCAGTATCCTGGCATTTATACATCTGTTATATGTATGTATCTACACAAATATAGCCTGTTCTACATCTCCAACAGTTCTGCCTGCATGCATTCCTCTATGGTCCATCTGAAAAATAGAAAAATTATGTTATATATATATGCACACACATGTATTAATTTCTATGCTGTCTTTTAACAATGGGTTTATTGTAATTTCCATTTAATATAATATGTTCCAGTTCCATAAATATATGGGTTATTTCAAACACACATGAACTATTGTCATTATTTCTTTTTTCAAAATGTATTTAATTTTACTTATGTCATACATGGATTGTAAATGCTAATTTGTCTGATCTCAGTAAATTTCAAAGTTACACCACAGCACATGTCCCTGCTGGCCAAGGTCTTCATTGCCCCACCCACATAGCATGGGGTCAATCCACGAGCTTGTGCTAATTATCAGTCCCTTTGGAAAATGTTTGCATTTTCAACGTCTCTCCAGACGGATCGGCACCCTTGTTGGCAGGAAGCCCCTACATGGGCATGTACTCTGATCTAGGCACCATGTGTATCTCTGTCTGAAAAAGATCTAATCTCATCAAGTGGTGAGGTGAGAGAAATTTTTTTTTTTTTTTTAATTTGTATTTCCAGCTAGGGAGCAAATGCTTTAGTGTCAAAGTCTCTGGAGACATTCTGTCTGCAATTTAGTATTGAGATGTGTATTCAAATTGTGGGGGTTTTGTGAATCAAATCCTGACATCAGAATTTCAACCCTATTTCAGTAATATTTTATAAAAATATGGTTTCATACATAAATACATTCCCTTGTCCTATTTACATATATATATATATATATATAATATATATGTAATTTACCTGTACCCTGACAGCTCAGCCATTTCAGCGGCTCACCTACCGGTTAATGGCCTACCGGGGGTAAAGGACCCTCTCATCTCTCGCCTCCTGAGGGGTATCTGTCTTAGGTTTCCCCTCAATCTTGTTATAAATCCTTGTGGGTGGTCTCAAAACTTCTGTCCTTATTTCAATCGTGGCCGGATATTTGCTCGCTTTCCATGAAACAACTGTCAGCAAAATTAGCTTCCCTGCTCTGTCTTCTCTCCTTTAGGAGGGCCTCTGATGTTCAGGCTTTTGATATAGATGGGTTTTCTCTATCTCCGTCAGGTTTACAGTTTCATATTAACAGGCGTACTAAAACCTCATCTTCTCTATCTTACCCTTATCTAGATTCGGAACCTCTACTTTGTGCAGCGAGATGCCTTAAAGAATACTGCGCTCTCACAGCTCCTTTCTGTACTTCAGATAAAGGCCCTTTACTGATTTCTTATGTTCAACCCTTTCGCCCCATATCGGTCCCTACTATTGCCAGATGGATACGATGGGTAATGTCACTAGCTCACATTCCGTCCTCCCTCGGAGCACATTCAGTCAGAGGAGCAGCAGCCTCCTGTGCCTTTAAGAAAGGTTGCTCTTTGCAAGACTTACTGGCTGCGGCAGACTGGTCTTCTGACTCTATATTTCGTAAATTTTATTTTAAACCTATTTCTCAGGTTGCTTTGTCACTGTTAGATACTAAAGCTTTAAAAAGCAAAATAGGAGCCTCCTGTCTTGTCATAAAATATGGATTATGATAGCCTTGGTGACTCTGCAGTCCCAATATTATTAAAGACAGGAGGCGAGTATTTTGCCCCCCCTTGGGTAAATTTCTTTCTCCCTTCCTATGTATGTGTGTATATTAAAAAAGTTATTTTGTGTTACTTTTATGCATTATATGTTTTATTCTAGTGTGAATAGTTGAATTTCAAGTTCAGGAAATTATCCTGGAAGTTATCTGTTAAGGAATCATGTTCTGGTTCCGTTGGAGACCCGTTGGTCTTATATTCTGCAGTTCCTGAGGATGGTTCGGTCCGGACCAGTAAAGAAAGAGGAAGTGGATTGTCCAGAATCTGGCTTTATTACCGTGTACTGTGATTTGATTAGTTGTCCAGACATAATATGTTTCTTTTTTTATCTACTTATATTACTGCTGGAGTTTAGAAAGTAAAGAAAGTAAAGCAAAATACTTGCCTCCTGTCTTTAATAAAATTGGGACTATAGAGTCACCAAGGCTATCATAATCCATATTATAGTTATACTTTCAGATCTCAAGACCGTCATTGATTAGGCACCTAACTTTAACCAGATCATTAGAGTTAGTTAGCCCACACCGGAGCAACAGATATAACGATCATCCCCAATACTCAGATCTTGACTTCCAAGGAGAGACAGTCCCATGTCGTGGTAGAATACAGAGAATATCGTTGCAGCACAAAGACCCCAGGTACCGGCCTTAGCATGGTTATCTGTAGGGGCCAGATTAAGGGGTAAAGCTCACACCTCCGGTCCTCGGTAATAGATGATGTAGTGACAAACAGCTAGTGACTTATCGAATCTCCATAGTAAGGGAGCTCCCCACTAACTGCTACTATCTGAGTATTACTATTTTCTGCAGCTATTGTCTCTCCCACCATGTCCATTGGATCTTCATGCTCCCTTCGTTCAGGGGTGTCCTGACTATTGAACGGAGTGTAGAATACTTCTGTAGTTAATGGCAGCTCTCCAGGATCATAAGAGTTCAAGTACTCTGCTGATTTGAGCCAGATTAGTGGCAGTTCCGTGTACACAATCATGGTTGTCCTGAGTAGTTATTGAGCGCTGGGGCCCCAAAGCGCTACCACATTTACTTGCTGCATAAGCAGGTTCCAGTTGGGTAATTGTCAAGATCCATAAGTGGCCTTGGGATTAAACACAATGCATAGTGTTTCATCAAAGGCAGCATGGTAGTCCATGAGTAAATGACTCAGCTCCTCCAAAATATTAACGGCACTCTCCAGACTGTTCCTCTGCATAAGATGTGAAGTAGCATGTTAAATGAAATTGCTGCAATATAAGCAGTGATTTGCAGTATAACACTGCAAGTAACGACAGAGATGTGAGGGTAACTCGGCACATTTACACATATGCAGAATGTCCTTCACTTAATTTACAGAAAAAAAAAAAAAATCACCACCAGATCCATTTCCATTGACTACCTTTGGGATATGAAACTCAAATTGTTTCTTTCATGATTCAGATAGAGCATGCAATTTTAAGCAAGTTCTAATTTACTAATATTATCAATTTTTCTTCATTCTCTCTGTATCTGTATTTGAAAAAGCAGAAATGCAAGCTTAGGAGCTGGCATATTTTTTGTTCAGCACCCTAGGTAGCGCTTGCTGATTGGTGTCTACATTTAGCCACCAATCAGCAAGCGCTACCCAAGTGCTAAACCAAAATTAGGCCAGTGTTCTATCAGATTTTGCTACCTTGTCAGAATCTGCTATCCTTGAGTGTATAAAAATTCTATACAAAAATTATTTCATTTATATCTTTTATTAGTATATATATATATATATATATATATACATCACTGTGACAAGTGATTGAACAGCGAATGCGTGCATTAATTGGCCGCAGCAAAATCCGACAGGACAACTTCCTTATCACAATGTGCTACCTCTCAGTTCGCATGCTGCTGATTACATAATCGCATTCTAAACATTCCTTTTTAACATATGTGGAGTGTGATTACGTAATACAGAGCATGCACACTCAAGGGTAGCAGATTCTGACAAGGTAGCAAAATCTGATAGAACACCGGCTCTTTAAGGGACATTAAACCCAAAAATCTTCTTTCATGATTCAGACAGAGAATACTATTTTAAACAACATTCCAATTTACTTATATTATCTAATTTGCTTCACTCTTAAGTTATCCTTTGTTAAATACATAGCAATACACATGGGTGAGCCAATCACATGAGGCAAATATGTGCAACCACCAATCAGAGGCTACTGAGCCTATCTAGATATGCTTTTCAGGAAGGAATATTAAGAGAATGAAGCAAATTAGATAACAGAAGTAAATTAAAAAGTTGTTTAAAATGGTATTCTTTATCTGAATCATGAAAGAAAAAAAAAATTGGGTTTAATTTCCCTTTAAGCTTCCATTCTGTTTTTCAAATAAAGATACCAAGAGAATGAAGACAAAGTGATAATAGGAGTAAATTAGAAAGTTGTTTAAAATTGCATGCTGTACCTGAATCATGAAAGAAAAATATAGGTTTTTATTTATATCCCTTTATGGTATGTTTTTTTTTCTTATAACATTCTATAATTTCTTTCATGTAAGGGGGTATAGCTCAGTGGTAGAGCATTCGACTGCAGATCGAGAGGTCCCTGGTTCAAATCCGGGTGCCCCCTTCAAACACCTTTTGTTTCACTAGATTTTGTTATTTCATCAATGAAATATGCTTTAGGTCATTCAAAGTGAATGCTTAAATAATTCATTATTATGTGAATGAATAGCATTAATCAGTTTCTTTTTAGCAGTGATTCTGGTGTTGTCACTTTCTGCCACCTCACCTGAGTCATGTGATAATTCTATTGCAAAGAACAGTTAAGGTGACAGCCATTCACACCCAGTGCAGAACTTTGCAACAACTATTGTCTTCTAGTCATCTGATTGTTTTACAGTCAAAGAGCTAAGAAGTGGAGGAAAAAATGTGGCACACATTTGATAGTCTTATTTCAATGTCTAACAGTTGTTCATTTATGTATTTATATGAATATATATATCTACAAACACCTATATAATACTGTAATTGTATGCAGAAAGCATTCAGTCGAGAGATCAAAGGCCCTGTTTTATCGGCATATTAAAGTATCAGCATATTTTTTTAACTGTCTTTGAATATGTGTGTGCGATGAATAATTGTGTAACCTTTTGTTTTCGTAACTCTGTTTTTCTGTGTATTTTATTGGAAAGTGCAACAATTAAGAATCTAATGCAAAATATGTTCCTGTGTTTGGAAGCGACTGCATTGCAATGTGCTGGTGTAAGTACACTTGGGTTTAATGTTTGGGTTGATTTTGTTCTTTCCTGCTAAACTGTGCACATTCTTCTGTATTAAACAGCTGATCTGGCCTTTTAACTTGTCACATGACACGCCCTGCGTTTCAAGCCTCTTTCTGGGATACTGTTCCGCTCGATTTGATGTCGTCATAATTCGGCGTTCAGAGAGATAGACTGTCTTCAATCCGAAGTGGGAGCCATGGGGGGAGGAGACTTGGTATAGTATAAACTAAATATTAGGATATAATATAAGATCTTAGGATAGGTTTAGCAAGTTGTATTTTTAATAGGATTTCTTAGCTACTTATAATAATTGATGTGATTATGTATAGTGCATACTAACTGCAGGATAAAATGACAAGTACATAAAGCTGGCAATGCAGTATTTACTAGATTATCCGAATATGCTTACCAGATGCGTTTTTTCTAAATATTTTAGACTCCATCTTAAATTGTATATTGTAAAGACAAGCAGCAGAGTATTGTGCTTCTGTTTAAGCCACAGTCAGTGTTATGTTTGATGCTTCTAAATACTATAGGCTGAGCTCCGACCTACACATTATTACAATAGATTCAGGTGGTGCTATGTATCTATGTAACGTGACATCTTTATTACTAGAGATCATCTCAGATTTCCAGTATCGGACTGGACAGTCAGTTACTGTCCAGTGTGTAAAATATATGTTAAAAAACTAACAAACGAGCATACAAGACAACCAAATATTTATGCTTTATTGTTTATTTACCCAGAAGGGTGCTCTGAAGCGTGTTGGTAAGGGGGTCACAAGTAGACCAAAGCCTATTTGACTGAAACTCTACTTCATAGCACATACTTGTGTGCCATTTATTATTTGAAAAAAAGTTCTGCCTTTGGTCAATTTCTGCAATGAGATTTTTGTAGTGAAACATTTCCTGCAGGTCACTTTGAAATTAAATTTTAATTTTAAATTAGGCTGTTTACACTAAGGCACCAGCTTAATTGCACTGTGATGATTATTTGGAGATTAAAGCAATTTTTAAAGTTTTAAAATACATTGTAGCAACTAAACAATTGCATTGCAGATTAGCTGCAGAACAAAAAGTGCTAAGTTTTTATAATGTCCCTTGAATACATTTTTGTTTCTTTTCCTCTTGGTCTAACATCACATTATAAGGTAAACATGTAGTAACAAAAAAAGTGCATTGCTCATAAGAATGTCTTGCCCTCAGAAATCACTGCTTTGCAGACTGAGAAAGGCTAGGGGGTGGGGTTGAAAAATCCCTAAGAGCCAGTCCACAATCCATGCGCCGCCACTTTGCACTGCTGCTCCATATTTGAATGTACTCTTCAAACAGCTCTGGCTGTACTTTGTTAAATTGAATGTAAACTTGAGCGTACTGAAGCCATAAAATAGATAGAATTTTAAAATTTTAAAATTAGTAAGACTTTCATTTATCAAATTGGTAATATATCCTGATCTTCTGAGATTTTTTAGCTTTTTAAGGTAAAACGATAAGCCCCGTTCTCCTCCCGTCATAGTCCTCAATTGATTGACAGATGACGAATCTGCAATCCACTAATCGTTGTCCCCCACCCCCTGGACATTCAGCCTCTTTGTACAAATGTCAAGCCCGGGGGGGGGGGGGGAAACGACGATTAGTGGATTGCAGATTCATCATCTGTCAATGAATTGACTATGGCGGAGGGGGAATGCTGCTTATCGTTATAACATTAAAAGCTAAAAATCTCAGAAGATCCTGATATTTTACCAATTTGATGAATGAAAATATCACTACTTTTTAAAATTCTATCCTATGACTTGAGCGAGTACGCTTAAATTTACATTCACTTTAAGGAAAACTTACACAATGCAGCCAGAACACAGCACTGTTTGAAGAGAAAAGCCTGATGTGGCGCAACACTGCAAAATTAATTCCCAATAAGATTTATGCACGTGTCCTGTTCTTGGGGATTATATGATGTAACATGGGTATGTGAATGGGAGGGACTACAGGTCCATGTTGGCTGGTCCCAAGGTCTGATATGGGCATGGAACTGGAATAGTCTGAAGACTCCTGGGGTCTAATCAGAGATTCTATGGGGGCATGTGGCTGACATACGGATTGCAAGACCTTGGAGGCCTGTTCTGAGGTCTTATGTGGAAATATGCCTAAAGGGGATGTATGAATAATGAGGGTTATGTGGCTTACATGAGTACCTGTCTGTGAATGGTTATTAGACACTGGTCTCATGTGGGATGTGTGATGTGGGCATATAGCAGACAGAGGGGATGCAGATTCTTGAGCACTGATGTGAGGTCCTTTGTGTGCATGTAGCACAGTGTATGTTCAGGAACATGGCATTCAATATGGGAATTTGGCTGAAAGACGCCATTGAAGTCAGATCTGGGAAGTGGCTTATAGTTTGTGCAGGAACATGGTGTATTATGAGTTCTGATTTGTGGGCTACAGGACTGGGGATATAATCAAAAGTCTGATGCGGCTAAGGGGCTGCTAGGTCATGGGGTTTGATGTGGACATGCGGCTGAGAAATGCTGCAAAGCCATTGGGTCTGATGTGGGCATGTGTGCTGCAAAGCCATTGGGTCTGATGTGGGCATGTGTGCTGCAAAGCCATTGGGCCACACCTTTTGTTACCTTACGGTTCCCAGTATTTCTGTGGAGGGCAACTGGCAAGCATATTCACCACATGCTACTAGGACAGACTCACTTTTCTTTTATCTAATCGTGTAAGCTGATTTCTTGGCTAGAAAATTAAACAGACACAGACAGTGCTGGAATTTAGAGTAGTTGAGGCTTAGAACTTGATTTTTTTTTGTCGCCTGTTCAGACTGTTCTGAACATCCTTGTCATTTTTATCTTTCTTGTCATTAGAATCTGAAGAAAAGTTGGCATCCACAAACTTTGAGAAATGTGGAAAAAGTGTGGAAGGCTGAACAGAAACATGAGGCGGAGAGGAAGAAAATTGAAGAGCTACAGCGAGAGCTGCGTGAAGAGAGGGCACGGGAGGAAATGCAAAAATATGCTGAAGACACAGGCGCTGTTAAGTGAGCAGTTAAATTTAGCTAAAAATTCATTATAGTAAATATATTATCTGCACTGACTGTATATATCATATTGTAATCCTGCTGCTAATTAATTTTTACATAAACATGACCTATGACTGGGCATCACTGTGCTAACTACTGAAACTGCGATTCCTTGCTGAACATGTGTTTTGCATTTCATAGGATCTTCACCATTTAAAGGGACGTGGAACCCAAAATGTATCTTTCAGGATTTAGAGCATACAATTTTAAACAACATTCCATTTCACTTCTATTAGTATCCTTTTGTTGAAGGAGCAACAATGCACTATTAGTGCTTTACTGTTCGTGAGCCTGTCTAGGTATGCTTTTCATTAAAGGATAGCAAGAGAAAAAAGCAAATTAGGTAATTAAGTAAACTGGAAAGTTGTTTAAAATTACATGAACTATCTGAATCATGAAAGAAAACGTGGGTTTCATATCCCTTTAAGTATAGCATATAATTTGTGGACACTTTTCTATTATCAAATTTACTTTTTTTTCTTGATATCCTTTGTTGAAAAGCATATGTAAATATCCTAAGCCGCAGCTGTGCACTACTAGAAGCTAACTAGTTATTGGTAGCTACACAATTTGTCTCTTATCATTGACTCTTCCAAGCTTCCTACAAAACTAAGTAAATTGGACAGCTGTTAAATAGCATACTTTGTCTCAATCAGGACAGTTCTAAAATAAATAGGTTGGACTTAAAGTGAAAGTCATTCCTAGCGTTTTACAAATGCTAGGATTGACTAATGAAACAAATAGAGGACTTTCATTCATGAAGTATAAGATACTTCATGTAGAAAGCTCCTTTATTTGTTTAAATCGATCTCCGTTCTCCGTGACGATTTCACCTCTTAGCCAATAGCCCTGCAGTAAATCCGGCTTGGCACCCATGGGAGCTGGATATACCGCATGGCTATTGGCTAAGAGGTGAAAGCGTCACCTCTTGGCAAAAATTTTTTTTTTTAGCCGTGGGCTGCTGTAGCAGCTAAGAACGGCGATCGATTAAAACAAATAAAGGAGCTTTCTACATGAATTATCTTATACTTCATGAATGAAAGTCCCCTTTATTTGTTTCAGTAGTCAATCCTAGCGTGTGTACAACGCTAGGATTAACTTTCACTTTAAGAACAATCACAGAAAATGCTAAAAACACACGTTTGATTAACAATGGTTGGCAACAACTGAGCTAGAAGTAGAGTGAACAAAAGTAAGTTGGCTACAGAGTTACACATGATATGCCTGTGTTTGTAGCTTGTACAACCTTGGATAAATATACATTTTTTTTTTTTTATCCTTTTCCCTAGTAAAATGCATCTATTGAAGAAAAATCTCCTAAATTACTATTTTGAATGGTTAAATCCTTAAAGGGCCGCATTTATACAGAAAATGCCTCCTTTCTATTAGTGTAGATAACTGTGGTTCTGCCTTGGGTTTAACACACAAGTAAAATACAATTTGGAGGCCACAAACATTGCAGGAAATGGCTGGTGGGTCAATCAGGAGTCGCTAGAGAGCTTAAAATGCAAAGTAGGACTTTATTGTTTGTTTAAATCCTTTGTAGTGTTTTAGACACATAGTTATCTAGGTTCAGTAATGCACAAATTACATGTTGTAACAAATATTATGTTTGCATTAGAATGTCCCTTTAAATTACTAAACCATTTTGATTGTACTAATTTGCCGTCTATGCCCAATATAATATGAGGGTAAAAAATGACATTGGGAAAAAAAAGATAAATGTTTTATTAACATTTAAAACTGTAATTTTCTTAGGTTTGCAGGGTTATGTAGTTTCACACCATAACACATTTACAGTATGTGCTTCAAATGTACATCAGTCCTAACCTGCGAAGCTCAGCGCTCTTCAGGCCACACATCTGTGCTTGGTAACACTGTTCCCTTGGGAACAAAGGCTCCTATCATCCGTTGCCCAGGAATTGGAAGCCTCACCAGCGCTCCCATAAACAGTACAGCAAGGATCCACTAAGTTCCTTGCATATATGAGTCATTGAGAAGGTTACGTGATCTCTATCGAAACACGTTTGTCTCTTTACCACCATAATAAAGCAACTGTTTTTACTTTTTTTCAGCCTAACTGGCTTGTCATTTCGAGTGCAAGGAACTTTGTGGATCGTTTTTGTGTAGTTTCACAGCAGACTAAGGATTCACCACTTCTGCTTAGAGCCAGATGTAAATGAGCTCTGAACCTATCAAGGCTGTTACCATCTAGCATGTAGGAGGATTTGAAAACCGTGTACTTTAAAAGGACGTTATAGTAACATTTCTGCCCCTAAGGGCTCGATTTATCAAGCTGTTCTCCTCCCTATGACTGCAGGTTCTCACAAGAGAACCTGCAGTCACAATTTATCAAGCAGCAGTCATCAGACCGCTGCTTCTCTACCCTCTTCTCCACCTCTTAGGTGGAGAATTTCAATCTCCCGGTCTCATCCGACTGGGGAGATTGACAGCTCCTGCCAGCGCGTGATTTTCTGTGTGCGGGCAGGGGGCAGGATTGCACTCGAGAGCAAAATAGCGCTCCTGTGAAATGTTACATTTCGGCAGTAGATTGCTGCTTGCCAGAGGAGAGCTTGGTCGGACAGGGGCGAATATGTACACCCCTATCTGCCCTTGATTGGTAAATTGAGCCCTGAAATGTATGATAATATTTTCTTTCCCCTTAGGGATGAAAAAGTATTTCTTGAAATTGTCTTTTTTCTATAATATACATATTTTTATACATCCATGGAGGATCTAATATAAAATTATGTAATTGTGATGCTTTAATTAGTTTCATTAGGGGTGGCATAGTTTAATATTTGTAGTAATTTATTTGAAACAGAAGTATTGTATCCTGATTGATGGCTTGGATATTGTACAATGTCCTAAATTATTTTATAACAATAGGCATAAGTAGAAGTTTAAGCAATGCCGTCAGAGAATTGTTAGGCTGGCTTTGCAATCTGCTCTTAATTCCTGGGCTTTATTATTTTATTTACAAATTGAACTATACAAAAACAAAAAATGAACTACTCAGTATATACAAAGCATTACATACAGCGCATTTTTCTATTTCCTCAACTTTCAGAAAGAGAGATGAGAAACTTGATTGGATGTACCAGGGCCCTGGTGGTATGGTGAATCGGGAAGAGTATCTTCTGGGGCGACCTGTGGATAAGTTCATCCTGGACAAAATGCAGGATCCAGAATCTGGACCTTCAACTGAGACTGGACTGCTTCCAGGATCCATTTTTACTCCATCTGCAGCAAGTTCCACACTGGATATAGCCAACAAAATCCGGGAAGATCCATTGTTCATGATCAGGTGACCAGCTTCTTGGCTTAGAATGCTTTAATATTTAATCCTAATTAAAAGTCAAATAGTGTGTTTGTAGGGGGAGAATACCACCCCCTGGGTTTTCATGTATAATGAGAATTTTTGCAAACTTGGTCTTGACAAGCATAATAGCCAAACAAAAGAAGCAATCTGTTTTTCACAATAAAAGTATACACATAACAATTTAAACTGTAATCTATATAATGTAGTCCCTCAAAAGACACAAACAAACATTCACTACTGACTTAGAAACTTTAAATAAAACCTATATGAGATTTGACGGGTATCATTACAAACTTGAATGTTTATCGATCCATAGTAAAAATCAATAAAGGTGTTTTGGTCCTGCACACCAACTGACTCGTTTCATGCCTCTAGGGACACTTAATCATGTGTGAATTTGATACTGCCATTATTTATATACAGTGTTCTTAAAGTGACATAAACAAAAAAGTCAAACATACAAGCTAACAAATATACCAAAAAACCGTAATAGCTATTTCCCCTATTCTATTTAGTAAGGTTCCAACATTTTGATAAAACTCGTATATTGTTTTAAAGGGACATTAAACACTTTGAGAGGGTAATATAAAATGATAATATATATATATATATATATATATATATATATACTCTGCATTATACTCATTATTTATTTTGTACCCCTTTACTGTAATTTCATTCTGAAGTTGTGAGCTTTTCAATTCTTGTTAGAAATGGACGTACCGAACACTTAAATTCCACACAGCCATTGATTGAACACTCTGCTGACCTTTTTTTAGACACTAAAACTTTAGACTTATTTTTTCAATATCAAAACAGCTAATGAAACTTTAAAAATATATCTACGTGTTATTCTCAGACTAATCTTTTCTTTGAATGCTTCATTCTATCTAGCTTTTCTTTAGTGTTTAATGTCCCTTTAATCTTTTCCAGCTATTATGCTAATAGGTCACCTACTGTTAGTGACTCTACAGTAGACAGAGCATAACATTTTAAACAACATTCCAGTTTACTTCTCTTATTAAATTAGCTTTATTCCCTTTTATATCCTTTGTTAAATGAACACTAATGCACTAATGGGAACTAGCTGAACACATCAGATGAGCCAATAACAAAAAGCATGTGTGCAGCCACCAATCAGCAGCTAGCTCCCAGCAGTGCATTGCTGCCCCTGAGCCTAACTAGGTATGCTATTCAACAAAGAATACAAAGAGAACAAAGCAAAATAGATAATAAAAGTACATGTTCTATCTGAAGCATGAGTTTTTTTATTTTGACTCTATTGTTCTTTAAGTCGCTCTACATGCTATAGACATTTTGTGCTGAGTCTGTTCTGATCATATATAGTAAGGATGATCTCTACATTAGATAGAAACCCTACTGCGGCTAAGCACGGCCTGCTATTTTTCTGTCATTGTTTAACATTTAAAACTATAAACACGTTGTTAGACTTTCATGATAACTAGTAAGGATTGCCACCCTACATAATACAGAAAAACAGCACTGGTTTAGCCTGTCTTGTTTATCTGTTTGTAGTGGATTCTACAAAAAATATTGTAAGGAATAATTGCATGCTGCAAATTTATATGTCAAAATAATATGATGTAGATGAAGAAGTCTTAAAGGGACATGAAACCCACATTTTTTTCTTTCATGAGGATTTGCTTCATTCTCTTGCTATTCTTTGCTGGAAAGCATATCTAGATAGGCTCTATTAACAAATCACTATTTTGTATTTTCCCCTTGATACAGAGTTTTACTTTATCTACACTGATTTAAATAACATTAAAGGGACACTAAACCCAAAATTGTTCTTTCATGATTCTGGTAGAGAATACAGATATGGATTACAAATAAAACAACTGATCTGGTGATATACAAACCCTTTTTAATCAGAGGCATGTAGTAGGTAGTGAATATCAATGAACAGCAACTTAAAGGGAAACTGAACCCAATTTTTTTCTTTCGTGATTCAGATAGAGCATGAAATTTTAAGCAACTTTCTAATTTACTCCTATTATCAAATTGTCTTCATTCTCTTCGTATCTTTATTTGAAATGCAACAATGTATGTTTAGATGCCGGCCCATTTTTGGTGAACAACCTGGGTTTTCCTTGCTGATTGGTGGATAAATTCATCCACCAATAAAAATGTGTTGTGCAGGGTCTAAACCAAAAAAAAACTTAGATGCCTTTTTCAAATAAAGATAGCAAGAAAACAAAGAAAAATTGATAATGGGAGTAAATTAGAAAGTTTCTTAAAATTGCATGCTCTATCTAAATCACGAAATAAAAAATTTGGGTTCAGTGTCCTTTTAACAAAAGTGATACATAATATATAAAATATGTGAAGCTTCACGAGTTTCTAATTACATAATATATAAAGCTACTACTGATGTCTGAATGCAAGCTCTATAAAGATGACACTCCATGTTTGCTGAAATGTAAGGATTCTTACAGACCAATGTTTTAATATCCTTCATATAGCTGCAAAGTGTTCTGGTGTCTTCGTAATGTTTATTATATGATTATGACCTATGCTTATGATGCAATGGCAAATCTCCAAAAGACTACGGTGACATTCACATTGCACAGAAATGTTGTGACAAGGAATGAATAAAAGTAAATAGCAGTTGATAAAAAAAGAAAATACAACTAACTAGATCATTCTCACAAGACTTTACTAATTCTTCTATTCCACGTAAAAAAAATAATTAAAAAATATATAGCTATGGAGAGAGAAACACACACGTGCCTCTATTTTTGAAGCAGCTAAGAAAAAAATAAAACTAAACTTAAAAACAGTTTTTGTAAAACTAACTGAAAAATAACTATAATTACCAAAAAAAAAAAAAGTTTCCTTTGTAATCCAGTCTTTATTAGTGTAGGGAATTCTGGAAAACCCCAATCTAATAAGATCTCCGACCTGTAGATGGCGCTGAGCAAGTAAGGTTATATACCGATTATGGCTGCTTAGAGATTTCAGAGCCCTGTGAGAGACTACTTTGAATTAAAGGGACACTGAACACAAATTTTTTCTTTCGTGATTCAGATAGAGGATGCAATTTTAAGCAACTTTCTAATTTACTCCTATTATCAGTTTTTCTTCTCTTGCTATCTTTATTTGAAAAAAAGGCGTCTGAGCTATTTTTTGGTTCAGAACCCTGGACATCACTTGTTTATTGGTCGGTTAAATTAATCCACCAATCGGCAAGAACAACCCAGGTTGTTCACCAAAAATGGGCCGGCATCTAAACTTACATTGTTGCTTTTCAAATAAAGATAGCAAGAAAATGAAGAAAATTTGATAATAGGAGTAAATTAGAAAGTTGCTAAAAATTGCATGCTCTATCTGAATCACAAAGGAAAAAATTTGAGTTCAGTGTCCCTTTAATCTTTGACAAAGATTCTGTTAAACCATATTTGTTGCATAAAAATAAAGGGGAAACGCCCACAAACCTTTACATACAACCGCAAAGCTTTCATTGACAGGAATACAAACTGTCCATAGCTAAGGATGAGGAATGAATAGGCATTTCAGTAGTATCGCTCTACATGGGGAGCAGATAACTCGAGCATCATGTTTGAAAGGTCTGCTGATATTAACTGTGTGCTATTCCCTTAGCAGGGGTTATATACAAGGCACAGTGCAATAATACAATGTTGTAAACACATTAGAGCATTTTCTTTTTGCACTTTTATGCACTATTACTTATACTAACTAAAACATAAAAAATATATAAAAATGAAATAGAATTTCTTCACAAAATAAAATCAATGCATTACAGCTCTACGGAAGGTTGTATCGCTATACAAATACATGATGAAAATAATAATGACTAAGACTTACTGAAGCTAAACCAAAACTTCCACTAAATGTTAAAAAAAAAAAAAAAGGAATTTGAAAATCCAAAAGTATTATAATCCTGTTAGGATATTGGCAATTCCTCATTTGTATGATGTTTCAACAGTTTATGGTAGTGTTTCTCAACTGTGGTCCTCACATACCCCCAACAGGCCAGGTTTTCATTATAGCTGAACTAGAGCACAGGTTAAATAATCAGCTGATGGGTGAGAGCAGGTTAGTAACCATGGTTACTGATCAGCTGATTATATCACCTGTGCTCTAGTTCAGCTATAATGAAAATCTGGCGTGTTGGAGGTACTTGAGGACCGCGGTTGAGAAACACTGGTTTATGGGATTTTCGTGGTGTCTACTGTTTTGTATGTAGTTTATGCTGGGATCCTGTTCATGAAGTAATAGTTGTAAAAAATGAACCCAGTCATATAATGTAAGTCAGTGTTTCTCAATTCCAGTCCTCAAGTGCCCCGAAAGGTCAGATATTCATTATGTCTTAAATAGAGCACAGGTGAAATAATCGCACACTAGTTCAGATACCATGAAAATCTGGCCTGCTAGGGGCACTTGAGTACTAGAGTTGAAAAACCCTGACTATATTATAACTTGATGATACATTTTACAATTTTTGTATTATCAGATCCGGAATGTAAATAATATTTAATTTTAGATTGACTTTAATTTATCCATTCTAATGAAGAAGCACTATAACTTTAATAAAGCAATGAAATTCTATTACCCCGCGCTCTAGCTGACCACTTCAAATGTAATTTTTTTGCGTGAGCTGTTGGTTTGAACTGTTCTTCAATCGGCACTCTAGCTAAAAAAAATTGTGTTAGTGCCGTATGGCTAGAGTGCTGATTGGAGAACAGTTCAAAGCGTCGGCACACAAAAAAAATTAAAAAAATTACTTTTAAAGTGGGTGGCTGGAGTGCAGGGTATTAGAATTCAATTGCTATATTAAAAAGTAAGTTATAGCGTATCTTCATTGGATGAATTAAAGTCCATCTAAAATATTGTTTCTATTCTGGATCTGATTATACAAATTGGAAACATTACTGTCAGTTTAATATTTATTATGTGTGTGTGTGTGTTATTTTGTAATATTATATTTAAAGCCCTGAAATGATTGCTGTAAATGTAAAAACAGCAATATAAAATAGTTTTTATGCTTGTGTGGCATGTCCATATACATCAATAAGGCAGTGCGGAGTTCTGTTTATCAGTCTGTGGGCAGTCATTTTTTTTCTTTTCTGTATTTAAAAAGGACATTGAAACTTTTTTTTTTTAAATGCACACATACATACCCTTCCTGTTAGCTTCAATAATAAAAAGCCCAGCATGGAAAAAAAAAATATATTTTTATTTATTTTTATTAAACAGGACAAAATATTCATATAAACATCTGACGTCATCAACATTCCAGTAACGTTTTCACATTTGTATACTTATGTTAACATGGTAAAAGAACATAATGTAAAAACAAAGTGAAAATAAACAAAGAACAAAAGTAACCCTTGCATCGAAAAGGGTAGATTTACCATTCTTATGCTTGTAGCAGTATGAGTCTCAAGGTAGTCCTTAAAGGGACAGTATACTGTAAAATAGTTTTCCCTTAATGTGTTTACAATTGCTTTTTTTACCAACTGTGGAGTAAAAAATGTATGAACATTAGCTTTTTAAGGTTTATTTGTGAATATTAAAGCTCTGATTTTGTGTATTGAAGCCACAACCTAATAAAATGGGTTGAGCTTGTAGGTGTAATCATATCTCATTACTTTATCACATTGTGTACATATACCTGCTTCTTTATCTTATATCTGTCCATAAAACAATCACCAGTACTTGGAGAGAACAATGGAAAATCAACATTGTATTACCTTATCTCTGCTATATCCTACTGGGAGTATAATTTCTTCTGCTGGCTGTGTTTACAAAGCTTATCTATAGCTGGGACCTGCGGCCACAAACTTTCAGAATAGGTGGGGATACCACATGCTAAATCAACTATTTCAAATGCCTATATAAGGGTAAAGGATCTACTTTTAAACAATTTAATACACTCCAGCAGGTAAAGTGGATCATTGGGAACAAATTAAAGGGGAGAAGATTTTTGAGTAAACTGTCCCTTTAATGGTCTGTTCGTTGTATTACATTATCGATTTGACTGTAATAGAAGGTCCATGGTACGGCAATAGACCTTTGCGAGATTTCTTTATTGTTGACCATCATGCTGTCTAAAGAGTGAGAAGGCTGAAAGGTGAAAAAATATTTTTAACGTGTCACTGCTCTTTTATATGCAGGAAAGCAATTTTTTACAATTCACTGTACTGACCCTTTAAGAAATTAAATGAACAGCAAACTACTCGCACACACTGTACACAGTATTACAGTGATGTATTGTAAATGTAGGTGGCAAAAACTCTTCTGCAAATCTTTTGTTTTCAGCTAAGAAACCTATGAAACCACTTCCTCCATAGTGATTACATGATACAGCACAAAACAAGAGCTATCTGTAATTGGTTCCTCTTTCTACCTCATTGTTTTGTTGAATATAGATTTTAGTTATGTTTAAAATGGAAGCGGATTGCTGTTTTCTATGACGTGGCTGCAATATATGATAATATAAGTTAACGATCTTGTCTCAAGGAAAAAGGAAGATGAACAGAAGAGAGAATTCCTCAAGAACCCAGTGAAGATGAAGATGATCAGAGAAATGGTGAGTAGTCACTCTGTACTTTATTTGTATAATTTGTTAGTTTAGTTTTAGAATAAGTGCTTTTGTAAAAGTATAGGTCTATCAGAGTCTTAAAGGGACTTGAAACCTCCATTTTTGTCCTTTCATGATTCAGATAGAACATACAATTTTAAACAACTTTCCAATTCACTTATCAAATTTTCTTCAGTCTTGTGGTATCGTTTGTTGAAAAAGCAGCTATGCATTACTGGGAGCTAGCTGAATACATCTGGTGAGGCTTGTATGTGTAGCCACTGATCAGCAGCTAACTAAGCTAAATAGTGCATTGCTGCTCCTGAGCCTACCTAGGTATGCTTTTCCACAAAGGGTATGAAGCAAATTATAAGGTATATTTAGTAGTAGTTTTTTTTTTTTTTCTCTAAACTGCATGGTCTTTCTGAAAATATAATTTTTACTTTATTATCCCTTTAAGGGACAGGAAGTAAGAGTGAACAGTGTGAGTTGGATGAGGAGATGATAGCTAAAACGCATGTTAAAGTGGGAAAACACAGTGCATGTTGTTTTATAAATGACTGGTATTAGGTTGAATTTTTCTTAACCATGGCCTTGATTAGTAGACTTACTTGTTTATCTCCTCTTATCCCCTTATTCATCAAACATTTTATATAAATAGTGTTTAATGTCCCCTTAAAGGGAAAGAGAGGTCAACTTTGAAAAGTGCATGGGTGCATTTTAGCTTGAAATATATTCATTTTTGCAATATACTTCCATTAGCAGAAATGCGTCAAATAAAAGTTTATTATAGTTTTTCTGCGGCATACACACATATCCTGTGAGGGTCTGTGCACCTATATTCAAACACCATGACTGTTTAGAGAGGTGTCGGTGTATTGTTTATCAAAACCTAATTTGTGTCATACAAGCTACTGCTGACACTCTGAAAAGGGGGTGTTTGATTACAGGTGTATGGACCCTCACAGGATATGTGCATATGCCGCTAAAAAAACAATAATATTTATTAGAAGCATTTTTGCTTATGGAAGTATATTGCAAATCTACTTCTATTTCAAATTGAAATGCACCTATGCACATTCCATTTTTGAAATCCCTGTAAAAATGTGTTTTGCAGAAGTATATTCTGTACTGCTACAATGGCCTAAAAAAGGCTAATTCAGCAGAAGAATATTAGTCTTTGTGTTAAACAATGATCAGATTTGTGTACAAGCTTTTTTTTTTTTATTTGTATTATGCTTAAAGGGACAGTGTGCTGTAAAATGTGTTTCCCCTTTAAAGTGCCATAAAACATGTTGAGATTTGTGCATATTCTAAAAAGGCTAATTAAGTAAAAAATAGTTTGCATGATTAAAAAAAAAAAAAAAAAAATTGCTGGCAAGTATTTTAAAATAATTTTTCAAAATAATCTAAATGACTTAAAAAGCTGTGCTTTCTGGAGTAGTCTGATCCACCCACCTTATCAGTGTTTATCTTCAGAAACACAGACATTGTATTTTAACGGAGTTCATAGCAGCTTATTTGCTTCTAGGCATGCTCCAGCAGATGAGTGTTAAAGTCTTGTATTCAACCAAATCAAAGGTGGATATATATGCAGCCATAAAAGGAAATGTGTCGGGGGAGTTAGAGCTGTACATTTCGGACACTTAACACTTTTTTTTTTTTTTTTTTTTTTTTTATGGCGAGGCACTGCAGTATAAATTTGCAGGTAAAGTAATTAAAGTACATATTATTATATTTGGTCTCTGTCCAAACTTGTTTTATGTCCCTTTTATGCGTTTCCAATTATTCATCTTACCTTTTTGAGTATATTAAAGTGTTAACAAATGCATATTCTACCTTTTATTTTGCCATTTGAAATAGTTGTTTTTGCCGGTTGCATCCCCACTTATACTATATGTAATTTCTTATGCTTGGTATGTTTATAGCTTTTCTATACCCAATACTTAATTATTGAAATTTTCAGTACAAGTGGGGATACAACTGGCAAAAACAGCTATTTTAAATGGCAAAATAAAGATAGATCTGTTTGTAACAATTTAATATACTCCAACAGGTAAGTTGGATCAATCGGAACACATTTAAGGGGAAACTAATTTTACAGCCAAGGCGGTGTAGTACTTGCTTGTGTCAATTAAATGGTTGAATTGCAAATAGTGAAACCACATTGTGAAAAAAAAAATTGCCCAGAGTTTCTAGGGAAGGCTTAAAGGAAGACTAAACACAGTGGAATAGCATAATAAAAAGACGAGTAGTAGATTTTCTTTTCTGACAAATTTCAAAATTAGTTAGATTTTCATTCCCAATGCATCATGTGAAAGCCATACACCAATCGCATAATGCATATATTTATATTCTCTTAATTCTTGCACATGCTCAGAAGGAAATATTGTCTCAGAAAGTTTGCCTATAAAAAGATTGTGCACATATGGATAATGGAAGTGAATTGGAAAGTTGTTCAAAAATGGTGTGCGCTGATTCATGAAAGTTTAATTTTGACTTTACAACATTCCTTTTATCTCTACGTTTTTAGAGTTCTCCAAAACCGCATATTTGGGGATTAAGGAATGCATATCTGTAATTTATCTAAGTATATATGAAAAATCTGGAGGAAACTCATGGTTTCCCAGGAGTGGTGTCAATGGCGATAGGACTGAAGATATAGCAGACTTTTTTTTATATATATATAATTGTAGACCTCAATTGTAAATTTACATTAGTGTTGGGAAAATGATTGATACTAGAATAATTAACAACATTATTGGACAGCCAACATTGACTACTTAAATTGGGTATTCTAGATAATCCATGTTCCAATTGAATTAATCTCTTATTCTTTTGATTACACCATTCTGTCTGTGTGGCTGCATTGAACTGAGCACTTTTGTGATTTTGCCGTTTACGTTATTGAAGACCTTCGGTGCAGCAGTTGGTTAGCCCGTGGGATCCAAGTGGAGCTCAGAGAGAAACTGTATGAATGGCCAGTTTAGAGCTCACAGAATTTTCGCGAGGCAGTTAACACAATGTTGGCTGTGCGTTCAGCCAAAAGAATTCTGCATCCAGGTGGATTCCGAAAATGGCAGGGTGGTGAAAGAATCCACCTGCGGTGGATTCTTTCACCACCCTGCCATTTTCGGAATCCACTGGGATGCAGCGAAGGCAAACTGAGCATTACAAAATAATTAAATAACCGCCCGCAATAAGTATTTAAAAAACCCAAAAAACTAACTGTCCGTAATAAGTATTTTTTTAAAAAAAAAAACCAAACAAACCGCAAGTATTAAGAAAAAACGAAAAAAAAATACCCAATAAAATTATTAACCCCTAAATCCGCCAACCACAACATCGCAAACTACCTAATACATCTATTAACCCCTAATCCGCCAACCCCCCACAACACATTAAAGCTAATTTAATGACTAAGCCCCCTAACCTAATACCCTCTAACCCCATATTACATAAAAAAAACACTACATTACAATTAAAAAAAAATAAAAAAAAATATGACATTACATTAATCTAAAATTACAGAAAATAAAAAGTCTTTACATTAAAAATAAACAGTCCCCCCTAACAGTAAAACCCTCACCCACCAAACCCCCCCAAAAAAACAAAAAAAAACCTAACACTAATAAACCTAAACTAACCATTGCACCTAAAGGGGCATTTACATGGGCATTGCCCTTAAAAGGGCATTCAGCTCTTTTTCACTGCCCTTAAAAGGGTTTTCAGCTCTTTTACAAATTGCCCAATAAACCCTAATCTAAAAAAACAAAAACCCACAAAAATAAAAAAAAACTAACACTAAAGCCCCAAATAGGTACTCACGGTTTCAGAAGTCCGTCAGGGAAGGTCTTCTTCAAGACAGGTCCATCATCTTCATCCACAGCAAAGGCAGTGCAGAGCGGAGGTCCGGAGCGGTCTTCCCAGATGTGGCGCTCCTCGATGGCGGTGGTCCTCGGCGAAGGCGCGGAGGTTCCTCTTTTTACCTTGCATTCCTATTTGCTGAAATTGTCAAAATCAGCCAGTAGGATGAGAGCTACTGAAATCTTATTGGCTGATTTTGAACAGCCAATAGGATTTCAGTAGCTCTAATCCTATTAGCTGTTTTGAAAAATTTAGCCAAGAGGAATGCAAGGAATCCCAAATTGATTGCGGTACCTTGCATTCAATATTCAGTATACGACACACATCGAATAAAGAGGAGCCTACATGCAGCCAAGAACTGCTGCCACAGATGACACCCGCAGAGGATCGCCACATATGGGAAGACCGCTCCGGACATCCGCTCTGTGCCGCCTTCGCTGTGGATGAAGAAGACCTCCGCCGAACATCTGAAACCGTGAGTACCTATTTGGGGCTTTAGTCTTAGGGTTTTTTTTTTTAATAATTTAAAAAAAAAAAAAAAAAATTAGGGTTCATTGGGCAATTTCAAAAGAGCTGAATGCCCTTTAAAGGGCAATGCCCATACAAATGCCCCTTTAGAGGCAATGGGTTGTTTAGGTTTATTAGTGTTAGGTTTTTGTTATTTTGGTGGGTGGGGGGTTTTACTTTGTTTTATTTTTAATGTAAAAGATCTGATTTATTTAGGGCAATGCCCTACAAAAAGCCCTTTTAAGGGCTATTGGTAGTTTAGTATTAGATTAGGGGGTGTTTTTATTTTGGGGGATTTTTATTTTTATAGGGGTATTAGTTTAGGTTTCATTTTATTATTTTGGATAGCTTTGTTTATTTTTTTTTTCTGTATTTTTACTTTTTGTAACTTGGGGGTTTGCAAAGAAAATAGTAGTCCCAGCACTGCTTAATCAAAGTGAATCCTTTTATTGAGGTGTAGAGGATAAAACACAGCAACGTTTCGGGGCTACATAACTTTTTTTTTTTTTTATACTCACACAAGTTGAGTTAATCCTTCTTAGAATAACACTACACTTGCAATCATAATTCAATATAAGCTGGTAACTATTATACAGCAAGAAATTTAACACATTTTATTTGTGCTGCTCAAAATTATTCAACCATTGTACTTCCTTACTGCAAAGGCTCCAACTATTACTTACAGTGGGGAAAAAAAGTATTTAGTCAGCCACCAATTGTGCAAGTTCTCCCTCTTAAGAAGATGAGAGAGGCCTGTAATTTTCATCATAGTTATACCTCAACTATGAGAGAAAAAATGTAGAAACAAATCCAGACAATCACATTGTCTGATTTGGAAAGACTTTATTTGCAAATTATGGTGGAAAATAAGTATTTGGTCAATATCAAAAGTAATGACAGAGGTCAAAGTTTTCTGTAAGTCTCATGGTTGTCACACACTGTTGCTGGTATATTGGTTGCTGGTATGTTGGCCCATTCCTGCATGCAGATCTCCTCTAGAGCAGTGATGTTTAGTGCTGTCGCTGGGCAACACAGACTTTTAACTCCCTCCAAAGGTTTTCTATGGGGTTGAGATCTTGAGACTGGCTAGGCCACTCCAGTACCTTGAAATGCTTCTTACGAAGCCACTCCTTCGTTGCCCGGGCGGTGTGTTTGGGATCATTGTTATGCTGAAAGACCCAGCCACGTTTCATCTTCATTGCCCTTGCTGATGGAAGGAGGTTTGCACTCAAAATCTCACGATACATGGCCCCATTTATTCTTTCATGTACATGGATCAGTCGTCCTGTTCCCTTTGCAGAGAAACAGCCCCAAAGCATGATGTTGCCACCCCCATGCTTCACAGTAGGTATGGTGTTCTTTGGTTGCAACTCAGAATTCTCTCTCCTCCAAACACGACGAGTTGTGTTTCTACCAAACAGTTCTACTTTGGTTTAATCTGACCATATGACATTCCCCCAATCCGCTTTTGGATCATCCAAATGCTCTCTAGCATACTTCAGATGGGTCCGGACATGTACTGGCTTAAGCAGGGGGACACGTCTGACACTGCAGGATCTGAGTCCCTGGCGGCGTAGTGTGTTACTGATGGTAGCCTGTGTTACGTTGGTCCCAGCTCTCTGCAGGTCATTCACTAGGTCCCCCCTTGTGGTTTTGGGATGTTTGCTCACCGTTCTTGTAATCATTTTGACCCCATGGGGTGAGATCTTGTGTGGAGCCCCAGATCGAGGGAGATTATCAGTGGTCTTGTATGTCTTCCATTTTCTAATTATTGCTCCTACAGTTGATTTCTTCACACCAAGCTGCTTGCCTATTGCAGATTGTCTTCCCAGCCTGGTGCAGGTCTACAATTTTGTTTCTGGTGTCCTTCGACAGCTCTTTGGTCTTCACCATAGTGGAGTTTGGAGTGTGACTGTTTGAGGTTGTGGACAGGTGTCTTTTATACTGTACTGATAACAAGTTCAAACAGGAGTCTCTTAAAGAAGAAGATACAGGTCTATGAGAGCCAGAAATCTTGCTTGTTTGTAGATGACCAAATACTTATTTTCCACCATATTATGCAAATAAATTATTTCCAAATCAGACAATGTGATTGTCTGGATTTGTTTCCACATTTTGTCTCTCATAGTTGAGGTATACCTGTGATGAGAATTACAGGCCTCTCTCATCTTCTTAAGTGGGAAAACTTGCACAATTGGTGGCTGACTAAATACTTTTTTGCCCCACTGTATATTTTAATTCTAGGAATGGCAGAGGCTGATCTACCGCCAGCATTTTAGTATTAACTTTACCCATTTTTTTTTATATTTTTCTAACAAAGTTTGATGTTTTAATTATGTTATCTCCTGTTTACATAGCTTTTCTGAAGAGCATACAAACATATTTTTAGTATTGGTTTTGGCAAACAAATGCAACTATTTCAAATTAAAAATAAAGGTAAAGTGGTTGTTTGCAAATGATTTAATATACTCCAGCAGATAAAATAGATAATTGGAAACACATTAAAGGGCAGTTCTCCCATGTAACATATGCATTTGTAGATCACACTGACAAACTTCACAAACAAGTAGACCCTGTATTACTAAAGTATAGGCATTCCTGCCCCAACTCAACAACCTTGACTACTGTGATAAGTTTAAGAAAAATACATTTCTTATGTCTATTTGTGTGTTTACAAATCCAAGTGTAAGAACATGTGATATTTTGTTTATATTGCTTTTAAAGATTAATCCTAAGTGAGTTCAGGAGTATGCACATATCTTTAGTCATCTGGCAGCAGTGTTTGTAACAAATTTGTCAAGCCCTGTTCTATAGAAATACAGCAGACGTGTCATATAATTACAAGATGGTTACTGTTATGGGGAATAAATATATAATATTGCTCTGTATAAAGATTTATACCAGAACCCTCATATTTCAATTAACTTTCACACCTTCACATTTTTAAGCTATTGTTATTTTTCTTTTTATTGCAGAGTAGTAATATCCCTATAACATTAAAGGGATACGAAACCCATTTTTTTTTCCTTTTCAAAGGTTCAAATAGAGCATGTGATTTTAAACAACTTTCTAATTTACTTCCATTATCAATTTTTCTTCGTTTTCTTTGTGTCTTTTGTTGAAAAGTAGGGACGTATGCTTAGGAGCCGGCCCATTTCTGGAGAACTAAATGTTATCCATTTGCTACATTTGCAAGAGCACTAGATTGCCACACTATTTCCTGTCATGTAGTGTTCCAGATGCATACCTAGGTATCTCTGCTCTGTCTGAATCACAAAAGAACATTTTTGGGTTTCATATCCCTTTTACGCAAAACACGATCCATAATTCCGATTATCCTAACTGGTGAAGGTATAATCTAGATTTTATTAAAGACACAGATACGAGTATTTTGCTTATCTTTTTTTTACTACTCATATGCAGCATTTAAAAGTAATGATACAGAAGTAAATTAATCAATGATTAAAACAATAAGGATAACACAGAGTTAACATAAGTAACCAATGAAATGGATGCTTTGGAAAACACAGAGAAAAAGGACCAATAAGATGAGTCATAGCGTCCATAAACCTAAAAATAACAGATGAATTTTCCAACATGAGAAGAAGAACCAACAGAAGAATCAAAATCCATCCGGAAATGAATAAACTTCTTTTAATCCCATGTTGAAGAGATGTACGAAGAAAACAGGAATCCTTGAACCAGGAGAAGAAATTCTGCAGACTGTAATGACTTGATTGAAGCGAAGAATGAAGAGGAATGAAACCACCTTTAAATAGGTCTTCATAACTGGTTGGTAACTGAAAACAAGTACATTATTGAGTAAAACAAGGGAGGGTAGAATAACAAAGGGAGGGAAAATACTAGTCTCTGTGTCTTTTAAAAAAATCTAGATTATACCTTCACCAGTTAGGATAATTGAAATTTTATTACAAGACCAGAGACTCATATTTTGCTAGTTTTAAAGCAACTAACAAAATATATTATTAGCTGGATGATGAATGGGTTTGAAATAAAACTGTTTGAAAATAGAGTCTGAAGACCAATCTGCGGAAATTAAAATTTGTTGTAAAGGAGCAGCTTTGGATGCTGCTGGCAGAAAAATTTGAAATATCAATACCAGCCTCTTTCATAACCCACTTCACCCAGCGAGAAATAGAAGTATTAGTAACAGGAGCATGGGAGGAATAAAGGAGATAAAAAGTTGATTAGAAGAAGATCTTAAAAGAGAAGTTTTAGACTCATACTCTTTTTAAGACATTTAACAACACAAAGAGAAGGTTCAGAAGGCAAGTACGGATAAAATATGGAAGAAGAAAAAGTTTTTGTTCTGCGAGATAAGAAAAAAGTTACACCTTCAGAAAAGAAAAGTTTAGAATTAAAATCTAAAGCACCAACGTCCGAAACCCTGTGAAAAGAGAGAAGACATAATAAGGTAGTTAGTTGTTTTAAAGAAAGTAAGTTATTAGAGGGCCAAGATTTGTAAAGGGAAAAAATCTTTTCCACATCCCAGAAAAAAATTATTTTTAGGAATAGGGGGACGTTTAAGTCTAATGGCTTTTAAAAGTCTACAAATAAGGGGATGTTGACCGATAGGGAAATTATTGAATAAAACATGTTTGGCCGAAATAGCTGAACGATACAAATTGACAGATCTGTAAGCTAAACCTGATTCAAAAAGGGACGTCAAAAAGTTAATAATATGACATATCAGCTGAAAGGGGATCCAAGTTCCTAACCATGCACCAGCTAGACTACTTTGACCATGCATAAAAATAGGATTTTTGGGTGCCTGGAGCCCAAGATTCTCGCATGAGAGTCTTAGCTCCTTCAGAAAGGCCTTCGATAGGAGAGGAATCCCTGGAATTGACCAAGCGATGAGACAAAGGGAGTCTTGAAGAATGAGATTGTGAAAATCTCCTTCTGGATTGGTTAATAAATGTGGAAGATGAGGGAGAAGAATGGAAATTTGAAGGACATTTCCAGAAGAACAGGATACCATGGTTGAGTCGGCCAAAGGGGGGTTATTAAAAGAAGATAAATTTTGTCTCTGCGAACCGCTGAAATTGTTCTCGAAATCGAGAAGGGGGAAAAAAGCATATGCTCCTTGAGGAGGCCAAAGTTGGAGAAAAGCATCGATTGTCGCTGCTTCTGGATCTGGTCTCCAACTGAAGTAGGGAAGAATTTGGAAATTCAGACGAGATGCAAAAATATTGAGAATGAAAGGCCCTCTGAGGTGAGACAGAGAAAGGAAGATATCTCTATCGAGTCTCCAATTGCTGTAATCCACGAGAAAACAAGAGCCCCAATCCGCTGCTGTGTTTGAAAGACCTGGAATATATTCTGCTTTCACAGAAATATTCCCGTCTAGACACAGATGAATGAACTCTTTGGTAATATTGGAAAGATCTCTGGACTTCGTACCCCCCCAAGCGGTTTAGATATCGAACTGCAGAGATATTGTCCATGTGGAGTAAAATGTTAAAAGGAGAAGAATTCTTCACAAAACTCTTGACAGCGAAAGATCCTGCTAGAAATTCTAAGCAATTTATATGGAACCGTTTCTCCTCCAGAGACCAGTTTCCTCCTGTGATGGAGGGACCGCAACGAGCACCCCAGCCGGACCTGCTGGCATCTGATTCGATTACAAGATCTGGAGCATTGCCGAAAATAGCTCCATAAGAGCCAACAGGAGAGTTCCTCCTTGGCCTCTGAAGAAAGTTGGATTAAATGAAAGTAAGAAAACCCTTTCTGTAAATGGCAGATTTTGAGACGTAATTCCCGATAGTGAAGAGGAGCATGAGATATAGCCTGAATAGAGGATGAAAATAACCCCACTATTCTGGCTTTATTCCTGATAGGAGTGAATTGAGTTGAGAGAGTACAAGATATTTCTTTCTTGATATTTTTTATTTTGTCTGGAGGTAAACTGAGAGTAGCTTTGGAAGTATCTCTATGGTGAAACCTAGAAAGACCAGAGACTGAGTAGGAGTCAGGACTGATTTCTGTTTGTTTATGATAAAACCTATATTCTCTAGAAGATGAATGGTAAGAGATAATTGATTTTGAAGAGAAGTGAAATTCTGGTTCATAATCAGAATATCGTCCAGGCAAATAATTAGATGGACTCCTCTGAGTCTTAACCAGGCCATAACTGGTTTTAACAATTTTGTAAAAATCCAAGGAGCTGAATAAAGACCAAAATGAAGACAAGTAAAACTCCAAAATTGGTCTTTCCATGAAAGTTAGAAATTTCCGATGTTCCGGAGCAATCGGAACAGTCAGATAAGCATCTGTCAGATCCATGCAAATCAACCAATCGTTTTCTCTGAGGCAATCTCTTAGCAGATATATTCCCTGCATCTTGAAATGATTATGGGAAACAAAAGCGTTTAAATCTCTTAAATTTATGACAGGGCGGAATTGACCGTTTTATCTTTTTTACCAGAAAAAGATTGCTGAGGAAGAAATCTTGTGAAAAAACAAAATGTATGCTTACCTGATAAATTTATTTATTTCTTGACACGATGAGTCCACGGATCATCATTACTGTTGGGAATATCACTCCTGCCCAGCAGGAGGAGGCAAAGAGCACCACAGCAAAGCTGTTAAATATCACCTCCCTTCTATCCCACCCCAGTCATTCGACCAAAGTAAAGGAGAGAAAGGAAGCACCAAGGTGCAGAGGTGTCTGAAGTTTATAAAATACTAACAACCTGTCTAAATAACAGGGCAGGCCGTGGGCTCATCGTGTCAAGAAAGAAAGAAATTTATCAGGTAAGCATACATTTTGTTTTCTTTCTAATGACACAATGAGTCCACGTATCATCATTAATTACTGTTGGGAATCAATACCCAAGCTAGAGTACACAGATGATAAGGGAGGGACAAGACAGAAAACCTAAACTGAAGGCACCACTGCTTGAGGTCCTTTCTCCCAAAAGCAACCTCAGCCGAGGCTAAAAAGTCAAATTTATAGAAGTTTGAAAAAGAGTGAAGAGAGGACCAAGTTGCAGCCTTGCAAAACGGTTCCATAAAGGCTTCATTTTGAATGCACAGGAAGAGGAAACAAGAGCCGTTACTCCCTCGGAAGGCTGCTGTCCAGCAGTTTCATAGAGAAGTAGCCGTAGCTTTCTGCCCCGTACGTTAAACAGAAGACTGAAGCAAATCCTTAGTCGCCTGTAAATAGAATTTTAATGTACGAACCACATCCAGATTGTGTAGAAGCCGTTCCTCCTGAGAAGAAGGATTAGGACACAAGGAAGGAACAACATTCTCCTGATTTAATGTTCCGGTCTGAAACTACTTTAGGGAGAAACCCTAATTTAGTACGTAAAAAGGAGACTCGTACTGCAATACCGAGAGCTCTGAAAATCTACAAACAGATGAAATAGCGACAAGAAACGAAACTTTCCCAGATAACAACTTAATATCTAAGGAATGCATCGGCTCAAACGGAGCCCCTTGAAGAACTTTAAGAATTAAATTAAGACTCCAAGAAGGAGTAACTGGTTTGAATAAAGGGCTGAGCCTGATTAAGACCTGACAAAACGATTGTACGTCTGGGAGTCCGTCAGATGTTTATGTAACAAAATAGACAAGGCAGATATTTGACCCTTTAGGGAACTTGCCGATAATCCCTTCTCCAAATTTCTTGGAGAAAGGACAGAATTCTAGGAATCCGAACTCTACTCAAAGAGTAGCCCTTGGGTTCACACCAGTATAGATATTTACGCCATATCTTATGGTAAATCTTCCTAGTCACAGGTTTATGAGCCTGAATCATGGTCTCAATGACCGATTCTGAAAATCCACGCTTGGATAAAATTAAGCGTTCAATCTTGAAGCAGTCAGCTTCCGAGAAACTAGATTTGGATGAAATAAGGGTCCTTGAATTAGAAGGTCCTTCCTCAAAGAAAGTCTCCAAGGTGGAAGAGATGACATGTCCACCAGGTCTGCATACCAAATCCTGCGTGGCCACGCCGGTGTAAGGAGGATCACTGATGCCCTCTCCTGCTTGATTCGAGCAATGACCCGAGGTAGAAGAGCAAACGGAGGAAATAGGTATGCAAGACTGAAATTCCAAGGTACCGTCAGAGCGTCTATCAATACAGCCTGAGGGTTCCTTGACCTTGACCCGTACCACGGAAGCTTGGCATTTTGCCAAGAAGTCATGAGATCCAATTCCGACTGACCCCATTTGAGAATCAGGTTGGAAAACACTTCCGTATGGAGTTCCCACTTCCCCGGGTGAAAGGTCTGCTTAGGAAGTCTGCCTCCCAGAGGTCCACTCCTGGAATGTGGATCGTCGGATAGCAATTGTGGATTTCCGCCCACTGAATGATCTTGGCTACCTCTGTCATGGCCAAGGAACTCCGAGTTCCTCCCTGACGGGTTGAGTAAGCCACTGAAGTTATATTATCCGACTGGAACCTGATGAACCGGGCCGAAGCTAATTGAGGCCAGGCCAGGAGAGCATTGAAGATTGCTCTCAAATCCAGAATGTTTATGGGTAGAACAGACTCCTACCGAGTCTATGTTCCCTGAGCCTTTAAAGGGCCCCAAACTGCTCCCCATCCCAGAAGGCTGGCATATGTTTTCACAATCACCCAAGAAAATCTGCAAAAGCAGGTTCCCTGGGAGAGATGATCCTGAGACAACCATCAGTTGAGATCCCTTGTCTCCTGCTCCAGCTGTAATCGCGGAGACAGATCCACAATATCTCCGTTCCACTGCCTGAGCATGATTAACTGCAGAAGTCTGAGGTGGAAACGGGCGAACGGGATGATGTCCATTGCCGCTACCATCAGCCCGATTACCTCTATGCACTGAGACAGAGGAAAGGACTGAAGTGCTAGGCAAGAATTAAAAATTCCTTGATTTCCTGACTTCTGTCAGAAAAAAATATTGATAAGGAGTCTATTATGGATCCCAAGAAAAACTACCCTTGTAGTTAGAACTGAGGAACTCTTTTCCAAATTCACCTTCCATCCGAGAGTTGAGAAAATTCTGGGAGCTGTGGCAAGGCCGAACGTAAGAGCCCCGAGCTGGAAGTGTTTGTCTAGGAAGGCAAACCTTATAAAATTGTGATGGTCCTTGTGGATGGGAACCTGCAAGTAAGCGTCCTTTATATCCACCGTGGTCATATTAACTGACTCTCTTGGACCCAAGGAAGAATGGAACGAATAGTTTCCATCTTGATTAGTCTCATGAATAAAATTGGTCTGACAGTTCTCTCCTTCTTGGGAACCATGAACAGATTGGAATAGAATCCCAGACCTCGTTCCTGCTTTGGAACAGAAACTATTACTCCCATGTCAGAGGGGTTCCGTACAAGTGTAAGAACGCCTCTTTTTGTCTGGTCTGCAGAAAATCTTGAAGGCAGAACTTGCCCCTGGGAGGAAAAATCTTAAACTCCAGTTTGCATCTCGAAACCAAGCTTGAACGAAGAAGGAAAGCCTGCCCCCCACAAGATCCGGTCCCAGATCAGAGGCTGGCTCTTCATGCTGTCTGATTCAACAGCAGGCTTTTTGGATTGCTTTCCCCTGTTCCAAGACTGATTGGGTCTCCAGGAAGGCTTGGACTGCTCACACTTGGAAGAGAGAGTAGAAGGATTTTCCTTGAAAATTCGAAAGGAACTAAAATTACTCTGACGTCCTTTTTATTTCTATTATCCTGAGGGAGGGAATATCCCTTACCTCCCGTAATATCAGAGTTATCTCTATCAAACCAGGTCCAAACAAGGTCTTTCCTTTGTAAGGAATCGCCAAAAGTTTAATCTTATATGAGACATCTGCAGACCAGGATTTTTAACCATAACGCTCTGCGGGCCAATATAGGAAGCCTGAAATCTTAGCTCCCAGCTTAATAACCTGAAGGGAAGCATCTGTAATAAAGAAGTTGGTTAACTTCAAGGCCCTTATCAAGTCCTGGATTCTTTTCAAGGGGAGTGTCTGTCCGATAGAAATAGACAACACATCAAACCAGTATGCTGCCGCACTAGTGACGTTAACACTGCAGGAAGCCATTGTAAACCCTGGTGTACATACATTCTTTTGAGCGACCCCTCTAACTTCTTATCCATAGGATCTTTAAAGAAACAACTATCCTCTATGGGAATAGTAGTCCTCTGACTAGCGTGGAAATTGCCCCTTCCACCTATGGAACCATCAGCCAAGACTCCTTAATAGAGTCTGCTATATGAAACATCCATTAAAATTAGGAGATGGAGAAAAAGGGATACCCGGTTTCTCCATTCCTTAGCCATAATCTCTGTAGCCCTTTCTGGTACAGAAAACACTTCCACCATGGAGGGCACGTCAAAATACTTGTTTAGTTTTACTGTACTTTTTAGGATTGACTACGCCATTAGGGACGGAGTCATCCAGGGTAGCTAAAACCTCCTTAAGTAACAAACAGAGGTGTCCAAGCTTAAACCTGGAGGAAACAACTTCAGTATCCGATAAAGGCATTACACTGTCTGAGTCTGAAGTTTCCCCTTCAGATACTACCAAAGTATCTTCCGCTTCAGGCTTCTGGGAAGAAAAATTCGGAATAGCCACTACTGTATTAGCAACTTTTATTCCCTGATGGAAAACATTTCCTCTTGCGCTCTCCCTGCAGCATGGGAAAGGCAGACAATGCATCAGATACCGCCGGTGACATTAGAGAAGTGATGTCTTGCAAGGTAACTCCAGGTGGAGTTTGAGAGGAAGCGCAGGGCACTGCATGTGTGGGCGATAAAATTTGGGACTCTTGAGGAGACAGTTGCGGCATTATTGAACATTGTCATTAGACTCCTGAACAGCATCTGCCTTAGGAGTTGGCTCAGAAAAAAAGTCCCTATAATTTTAAAATTCTCTCAACACATGAGGAACAGAAAGGGATTTGTGGTTCCACATTGGCATCAAAAACATAAGGAACAAGTGACACTTTGCAGGGCCTCTTGGTCCATTCTGACTCACAATGGATGAATTATTCAAATAAACTTCTTAAATGTTTTAATAAAAATTAAAACGGAAAAAAAGTTAATGTCTCTTTAAATTTTAAAACTTAACTTTTTTTTTTATTTTTGTGTGTAGAAAAGGTTAATTAGGTTCACAAATACTACAGAACCCCTCTACACCTCAGCTTAACTCTGCTGAGGTGCCTATTAGCCCTTCTGACACCAGTTGCATCCTGTCAGTAAAAGATCCGGAACTCAGCTGTAGCGCTGTCTGGTCCTAACACATGTGTAAGCACTCTGGGGACTCTGCTCCGTTTCTTCCGATAACAGGAAGTGCAAAGAAAGTAGTGCGCAGCGCAAATTGGCGCCACACATAGCTCCGCCTATCATGGGTGTTTCAAAAGGCAATCTCCCGGTCGCCATGTTTATTGTAAAGTTAAGCCACCGGGAATTAAATAAACATTCTGACAATCCTCTTTATAACCCTTCTGTAACTTGCTAGGCAGCTGCTTAGCCAGTGCTATATGTGAACAGTAAACCACCTCATTCTGAGCCAATCTCCCCAGCCCCAGTGATTTAAGCCACCATGAGCAGTGAAAAACACCTCATCTTGAGTCTATCTCCTCAGCCCCAGTGCCTGCCTAAAAAGTGCTGTTATATAATCCCCTCCTTTTATTTATAGGAGGCTCTATGTCACAGGTAAATAAAGTGCTCCACTTCCTCTGAGATCTTTTATTTCCCAGACCCAGAATAAAAAGTCAGCACTTACCTTGTAAATCTGCCAGACAGCAAGGCAGCTCACCAGGTTTGAGAGGTCCTCTCCCTCACATAGCCCTGTGGAGAAAAGATAAAGCCTGAGTAATCTTACTTAGGCTATCGGGATTAGGGCAGCATGAATTATGTCCACAAGTTCCCATTGCTCTAAAGCCACCACTTCTCTACTGAAGAGACTGATGTGGACTATGGCTACACCCCAGAACAAAGCAGCACAATCTTGTACTACTTAAATAAAAAACTCTTGATTGAAGAATCTTTTACTAACACCTAACTTTACCACTTCCTTGCTCTAACGTAGGTAAAGAGAATGACTGGGGTGGGATAGAAGGGGGGTGATATTTAACAGCTTTGCTGTGGTGCTCTTTACCGCCTCCTGCTGGGCATGAGTGATCCGTGGACTCATCGTGTCATTAGAAAGAAATTAGAATATTGAATGGCTTGTTTTTGAAAAAGAGTTGAAATTTCTGTTTGAACCAGAATTTGATCTTCTTTTGAAAATTGAATAGGACGGGGTCTTAATATTTGAACGGGAGGGGAAGAAAATTCTATTAAAACACCTTGAATTGCTTGAAGAATCCAAGGATCTGAAGTTACAAAACTCCAATTTCGAGCAAAAAGTGAGAGTTTGCCACCAAGATTTCCTGGGAAAGAAGGAAGGGAAAAAGGAAAACTTACTTGCAGGGGGGAGAGATCTTGCCCTGGATCGTAGACCCCTTTGGAACCACGGTCTGGAACGAGTCGGGAAGAAATGGGATGTAGAGGGATCTTGAAAAGATCGCTGGAAGTGTTGCTGGAACTGTTGTTGATATTGGAATTGAAGTCTTGATTGGTAATTTGTGTGGCCAGGAAAGCGACCTCTGCCTTTCCCGTCCCTGTCAGAAAAACTGTTAGGGTGAAAAATCTTACAAACTGCAGTTATTGCCTTATTTAAATTAGAACAAGTGTTAATATAATTATTTAGATCTTTTAGAAAAATGTGCCCAAAAAGAAGACAATTAGAGTCAGAATCTAATTCATTGACGGCATTGTCACAAATTTTAGGGTCAATTTTACGTACAATATTTTTTCTACGTTCAATAATCATAGCTGTGTTAGTATTTCCTATGAAAGAAAGAATTCTTTGGACCCATTCTGTAACCAAATAAGGGTCAAGAGAGGAATTCTCAATAACAGCCTGTTCAGAAATTTCAAAGAGTTTTGAAATAGGGCCAACAGAATCTAAAAGTTTGTCTTGCAATGTTTTCCTTGCCCTATCCATGCCTTTCTAAACCTTATAACCAGGGGCCCTATACATTTAATAATTATTGGATCAATTTCATGAGTAATACAGGCATTGTTGGGAAGAAGGGGACGAGGGCATTCTGCTCTCATTTTTTACGAGCATCTTTTTTGAGAGTATTCTTTAATTGGAAATCAATAAAAGTGGCTATATCTAAAGAGGGGGGCACCACTCAGAAGATCTGGGGTGATGTAAATCATCTGCACTAAATCTGGGATTACCAAGGCAGTCAAAAAATTTAAAATTTTCTTTTTTAAAAGATTTTGATTTTTTTAAAGAGATTTCTTTAATTTTTTTATGTTTAGGGGAATCTGAGTCCGAAGACAAATTATCAGATAAATCCTCAAAATCAGAGTTAGATAATTCTTCAGTAGAAGAATCAGAGTTAGATGATAATACCACTTTCTTAGGTTTTTTCATTGATAAAGTCTCAGTATTTTTTGATCCCATATGTAACCCCTTGGGATTAGGGGGAGATTTTGCAGATGTTTTTCTTCCTTTACCGCCAGGAATTGAAGTGTCAGCAAGAGTCTGACGAGACTTAGGAAGTAATTTTTTACTAGCCAAAACAGAAACAGAACAAGGTATTTTCCTCTTAAAAATAGTTTTAGGATTAGGCTGTTGAGACAGGAGATTTGACATATGAGACATCATTTTACCCATAGAATTATCAATCATAATTTGCACAGACTTACAGTTAAGGGTTCATTTGACTCAGTGACTTGAGACATATTATATGAAATAAATTAATAAAAATAGTGACAACAGTTAAGAACTTCAGTTAACAATAAAGATCTTTAAAAATGAATAACAGTCAAAATAAATATGAATTCTTTCTACAGACCGTTTATATGAAAAGTCTGCAAACATTATTAAAAATAAAGTTTTGCTTCCACCTAGTGGTGATAATACACTAAAATCTAACAAGTGTTTGAAAGGCAAAAAAATATACTAAAATGTATCCGGTTACAAACGCGGAGTAGAGAGGAGGAAACCACCCGTTGCGTGAGGAAGTAAATTCAACTACGTCAGAGGGCGGGAAAAAGGAGGCGGGAAGCAATAGTGAAGAAGGTGACGTCACAAGATGGCGGGCGGGCGCTCGAGACGGAGCTTACTGCCAGCAAGGAGGTAACAGAGAAAAGGGGAAGCGGGGGAAGTTAAACAATGAAATTACACACAGAAAAAGATGGGTAGTGTGGCGGTAGAACCAGAAACAATGCAGTGTAAATAAAAAACACAAAATAGGAAGGACATTTTTTTTTAATAAAAATAGAATAAATAAAGAACCGGAAATAAATAAACTGGAAGAATGATAAGAGGGAAAAAACAGGAGAAAATAAGACAAAGGGGAAAAACTTTAAATTTTGAATACAACACAAAAAATATATAATAGCAATAAATATGACTTAGCCTGCAGCGATCAGCAAAAGAAAGAGGAAGTTGGGGAATGCATTGGACAGTTTATGGACGCTATGACTCATCTTATTGGTCCTTTTTCTCTGTGTTTTCCAAAGCATCTATTTAATTGGTTACTTATGTTAACTCTGTGTTATCCTTATTGTTTTAATGTTTGATTAATTTACTTCTGTATCATTACTTTTAAATTCTGCATATGAGTAGTAAAAGAAAGATATGCAAAAACTGAGTCTCTGGTCTTGTAATAAAATGAACCTTCAATGCTCACCACTATTAACATTAACTGCTGCATATACTGCACTCTTAATTCCTGCTATTAGTGCCCCATTGTTTGCTAGACGTGCACTAAACAAATGCTGAAAATGGCTGCAGTCTGCGGTATTCGTCTCTTCAGCGCCGGATATATTGGTAGAAAAGCGCAGAACAAAAAAATCTGTATTTGCAGAGATTTTTTTTAACGAATATATGAAAAGAGCTCAGTGCCGCAGACACTGGCTATTTTTTGCATTCGTTTGGAGAACAAATGCACACGTCTTCTATTTACTTGTGAGTCCTTTTTTTCTGCAATGTAGCTTACTGTGAAGAGCATCCACAGTTCTATTTTATCAGTAGTATTACTATTTAATTTTTTTGTTTTTAAAGTATAGGCTAGTGTGTGAGTAAATGGAATGAGACGTTGCCATGGTGACAGCCAGAGACCTTATGCATTTGACTGTTATCTGTGTTCTTGAAACTACAGCTGCAAACTAGTCTGGACAAAAAAAGCAAAAAGAAAAAGAGGAAAAAGGAAAAAGAGAAAAAGAAGAAAAAAGAAAGGAGGAAGAGTTCCAGCAGTGAGGAAGACAGCAGCAGCGTTGAGGACGAAAGGGCCAAGCACAGCAGGTTAGAGTGAGTGGAAGAGGGTTATCTACAGAGGGTTATATAAAAGTCTTTTGTTTAATAATGTCCATATTGAAAACTGACAAGTCTTGAAATATACAAGCATAATAACTGGTATGACCAACAGGAAAACGGATGTAATGTGGTGAATTTTTGGTTTGAGAGGCTGTACGGGGAAGACATAGAAATGACAGTATTTATAGAACAATAATTCAGTATACCAGTTTTATACATACGTGAAATATATAGTGTCATCTGTTTTGTATTATACTAACAGGGGAATGAATTGGAAATGGTTAGTTTTATTTTGGAGTTTATCATTCTTTTATGTCCCTTTTTCAGGTCTCATAAGAAATACCCACGCTCTCCCTCTCCCCAAGCCCGACAGAAAGTTCCAGGCTTTGGTTTGCAGGTTTGTCTAAAAAAAATGTTTTTAGGATGGGGCAATGAAGGGTTAATTGCAATTACCCCAAAATTCTTATTTCATTTAATGAGTTTGAAACTTTACTAAAAATTCTAAATGATTCTGTTGTGGATCTCTGTCCCAGGTCCGCGAAGAAGATTATCGGAATAAGAGGAATGAACCCTCAGAGCAGGACCGGCACAGACACTACTCTCGCAGTCCACTTCGTGATTCTAAGGGGTGAGTATCTATCTACAAGACACAAATTATCCACATTCCACTATTGAACACAATGCTTTCTTAAAGGAACACTCAATACAGTAGAATTACATAATTAACAATTGCATAATAAAAAGGGAATTATTTAACACCTACTCTGAATTTCAAATAAGTAGTACATTTTTTTTTTCTGACACATTTTATTTTTTCTCCCATTTTCTGGCCCCTGTATCATATGGCAGACATCATCCAATCACATGCTAGTATATGTAAACCCTGTGAGCTTGTGCACATGCTCAGTAGGAGCTTGTTCCCCAGAAAGTGTGTGTATATAAAAGAGTAAACTGCATGCTCTGATTCATAAAAGTTTATTTTGACTTGATTGTCCTTTTTTAAAGGACCAGTAAATACAGTAGATTTGCTAAATCATCACATTCATAATAAAAAGACAATGTAATAGTGCTTAGTCTGAACTTCAAATGAGTAGTAGTTTTTTTTTCTGTCAAATTTCAAAGTTATGTCTATTTTCACTCCTCTTGTATCATGTGACAGCCATCAGCCATATACGTATATTCTGTGAATTCGTGCACATGCTCAGTAGGAGCTGATGACTAAAAAATTATAATAAGACTGCACATTTTGTTAATAGAAGTAAATTTTAAAGTATAAACTTGTTGAAAACAATGTTACAGCATACTTATAATTACATGGCTGTACAATGTTTAAAAGGCAATGCAAATAAAGATAGATGACGTAACTTTATTATTTGAAGGGCAACCAAAAACTCCTGAGTGATGTGTGTGAGCCTGGAACCTACATTTTGATCAATTTGCTATCCTATCCCTCGGTAACCCCTTAGTCATTTTCCTATGTATTGTATTCCTCCCATAGGAAGCAAATTGACAGATAATCATCTGTCTTTTTATTTTGAACATAGTGATATTTTTCTAATTGAAGAGCTGTGGACACTCTATCCTTCCAATAGTGTATATTAGATAAAGTACTTGTCTTCCAATGGACAGGAATTATGCGTTTAGCAGTGTTTAACAATATAAATAGTAGGGCTTGGCGTAATTGGCATTTTATCGGGGGCAATTTATTGAACAGGAAAATCCAAGGGTTCATAGGCAAGGAGATGGTTAGGGCGTTTTCAATCTCTTGCTTTATAGCTAGCCAATACTGATGTGCAATTGGACATGACCACCACAGGTATATAAATGTACCGCTATCTTCACATCCACTCCAGCTATTAGGTGAGTAGTTTGGGATCATGGTACCTAATCTAGCTGGAGTATAATACCATCTACATAGGAGTTTAAGGTTAATTTCCATAGTGGAGATGGAGGATGTAGATTTGCTCATTTGGGATCCTATGAATCTGGAATTATATGGGATAGCGGGAATGCTTGGTTGTCTAGGAGAGGTGTTACTGGAGAGTAGGGAGTTGAGTTTTTTCAAGGTTCCCATGTTTTGAGGGTTTCAAGTGGTAGGAGGGGTAGAGTTGGATAAAGTTTGTCTCTAGATGTCAGGAGCCAGTACAATCCTCCCAATTGTTTACATTGGGTCATTTCATGTTCAAGCAATACCCATTCCTTGTGAGGGGCTTGTTTACACCAGTCTGTGACTCTTGTCAAGAGTGTGGCTGTTCTGTAAAGTGACAGGTTCGGTACTCCCAGCCCTCCTCTATCTTTAGGACGGTATAATGTTTGTGTAGCAATGCGTTCCCCCCCCCCCCAAATAAAGGAGTTGATAAGTTTTTGGAGTTGGTGTAAGGTGTTAGTGGGGAGGGATATTGGTAATGTTTGTAGGAGGTAGAGAATTTTAGGTAAAATCATCATTTTGAAAGCATTAATTCTGCCGATCCATAAAATGGGTTTATGATTCCAGGTTTGTAAGGTGAACATTATGAGATTTGAGGGGGTCGTAATTTAGTGATACTAGTTTATCTAACTGTGGTGATAAGTGTATACCAAGATATTTTATGGCAGTTGGCTGATGTCGAAATTGAAATGATGTGAAAAAGTTAATGTCGGTGGTTGTTAATGCAATACCTATAAACTCCGATTTGGTTACATTTATTTTGAAGTTGGAGAATTTTCCATATTGTTTGAGAAGATGCATTAATGCTGGTATAGTATCTCGTATGTTTGTAAGAGTGAAGAATATCATCTGCGTATAGACAAGTTTTGCATTCTAGGGAGCCTATTTTAACCCTTTTGATGTCTGAATCATTCCTAATATAGTTTGCCAGTATTTCGATTGCTAAAAAAAAATAGGATGGGCGATAGCTGATATCCCTGTCTTGTTCCGTTATTTATATAAAAGGGGGATGACAGCATATTGTTTAGTTTTATTTTAGCAAAGGGGTTATTGTAAAGGACGAATATCTTGTGGGTAAAATGTTTATCAAATCCGAATTTTGATAAGGCACTTGGTGTTTCATGACATGGTCCGCAATGTTTAAGATCTTAGTAGTGTTATCTCTTGCTTCTCTAAATGGGGTAATTCCTGGGGGGCTAATTAGGGCATTTAGATCGGGTTGCTGATCTGTATTGAGTGTTGGGAGAGGTTTCTATGTTTGCGAGTTCATGGTGAGTGGGTTTAGTGGGGTGTAAATTGTATTATGTTGTGTAATCGTCATGGAATGCTTGAAGAATATCAGGGGTGGTTTTTAATGCATGTTGTCCAGGTGGGTGCAATTCGTAATTATGAGATTTAAGTCTTTTCTTCTCAAGGGCTCTAGCCAAAAGTTTCCTGCTCTGTTATTTTCATAATGGAACATACTATTAGTTTTCCGCTTGAGGACTTGATATTCAATATGCATTTAATCCTCATAAGTTTTCCTTGCTTCTGTAAGTTGTTCTAAAATGTTCTGGTTCGATGGGGATTTTTTTTTATATAACTAGTATAATTCTGAGAATTTGGCTGATAAGTCTTGATAAGTAGCCAATTGAACTCTTCTCAATTGAGCTTAAAGTTTAATTCGTCTCTTAATAGACATTGATGTGCCTCCCAAATAGCAACATTGCTGTCAGTGGAAGAGTTATTGATTTGAAAGTATTCTGTAATCGTGTCTCTGAGCTTTTGTATGATATTTGTGTTATTTATAAGGGAGTCGTGCAATTTCCATAGGTATGGGCCTGGGGGTTAATTTAACCAGGTAAATTGTAATTTCACTCCACTGTTATCTGACCATGGGGTGGGGGGATATTTCACAACTTGTTATGTTGGTTAGGGCTGTCTGGTCAGTGAATATGTAGTCAATCCTACTATAGGTCTTATTGGGGTGTGAGAAAAAGGTTTAGTCTTTCTTGTCTTGATGAATAAACCACCAGGTATCCTATAATTTATAGGTTTTTACATAGTAATGTTGCTGTCTTAGTGTTATGTCTGATATTAGGGCTAGTGCTATCTAATGTGGCCTGGATAGGGATGTTGAAATCTCCTCCTAGGTATATAGGGCCTTTGGAAATGTCCAGCAAGAGATTGAACATTGTGGTGAAAAATTGTTTTTGGTTTGTATTTGGAGCGTAGATATTTATTGGTGTAATGGGTCTCCCATAGAGGAGGCCGACAAGACCAAGAAATCTACCTGCTATGTCAGTAAACTTCTGGATGAGTGTGAAGGGATCCATTTTTTTTTTAATCCGAATACCGACGACTCCTTTCTTGGTGGGGCCTGAGCTGTGAAAGTGTTGGGTATATGTGGATCCAAAGTATTTTGTTTCCTTGTGATGTTTAAAGTGTGTTTCCTGGAGGAATAATATATCAATGTGGTGTTTTGCAATGTCGGATAGGGCTTTGGAACGTTTACACAGGAAGTAGGAGTAGGCATTTTGTGTTAGTAATGATAGTAATGATGGTGAGGTCTATCCGGGGTATGTGCCATGGGGGTCCCTGTATGATATGGGTGTTTCCTTAAAAAGTATATATGGATATTGTATATTAAGTTGAAGGAGTTCTATTACACACTAGTGAGCCTCTGTCTGATGTAAAATGTTGTAACCATGCACTTATTTGCATATAAACAAAACCAATGAATAACATTTGCAAATGATTAGTAATGAGAACAAATACAAAAACATTTCTCTTAGCCTAAAATAAGGCATAAAGAGAGACAAACAAATTGGGTCTGCAAAATGCTAGGGTCATATTTGAATGCACATAACTAAACCATGTTAGGTCAGTAATCTGTTTCTTTTCCTTTCGTGTAATTGAGGGGTATGGTTTGTGTTATATACCGAAGTCTGGGAATGGATAGACAAAAACTCTGAAACTAAAGTGTTTACAAACCCATTAACCCTTAAAGGGTGCCATTTTCATAGTATAATACCTGGTGGCTTCTATGGATCTCTAATCGTCCGTCTACTTCTTATCTCGATAGAGGTGATCAAAGTCCTGGTAGCTGTTTCTCTTCATCCTGGGTCACAACGTGACGTGGGTGGGGAACGATGAGAGATCGGAGGATTGGGTTGTGCGCCAGTCTTTGTTAAGGTTTTCCCTTTTTTGGGTGTGTTGGTGTGCCATTTCTCTTGTAGCTTGTGTTGCCTTTTAGTGGTGCCCGGTGTTTGAGTGGTGGAGCTGTCGGTCTCGCAGAGGGGATCTATTCCTATTTCTTTGCAGAAAGTTTTGAAGTCTTCTAGTGTTCTGCATATTAATCTTTTACTGTCTATAATGACCATACGTTTCATAGGAAATCCCCAGCGATACAAGATCCTTTTAGATCTCAGTAAAGTAATTAATGGGACAAAGTCTTTTCTGCGTTGCAGAGTTCTGGAAGAGAGATCCTGGTAAAATAGGACGCAGCCTCTGAACTTTATATTTCCTTGATTGGGCGGGATCATTTATTTTTCTTGAAATACTTTAATCTTATAATTATGTCTCTAGGAGGTGCGTTTATCAGACGGCCTTGGTCTTAACGCTCTATGCGCCCTAACCCAGAGGATGTTGTCTATATAAAGCTTATAAATATTCCGGTAGGTCTTGGGGTAAAACAGACTTAGGAATCCCTCTAATTCTCAATTTTTTCCTCCTACTTCTATTTTCAAGGTCGTCTATTTTTTCCATTAGTGTATCAATGGTTTCCTGTTGATTTGACAGTTTTTCATCAATATTCTGTATGTCTTTACAAACCTCATTATTTTCCTCCAGCATCTCCCCTCTGGACCCAATAGTAGACAGTTCTTGTTTTATGTCTGCCAGTTCTTCTCTGAGACAAGTTTTAAAAATGTCCATAATGTCTTGTTTGGAGGCTAGCTTTGAGAGTAGTGAGGTTGATATCTGTATATCACTGTCAGTAGGTTGTAGTTCTTGAGAGGTCTCTGAAGGAGGAATTTGTTCAGGTTTCCCTTTGTTGGTAGTGAGTGGGGTGATGTGGCCTGTTCCATATTTGTGAAATATGAGGGCATGGTGTTTTTTGATTTCCCAGTGGAGGGTTTTACCATTTTGTCTAGGTAGTCTTCTTGTAGTGATGTTCTCTATCCGCCAATTTTTCTCTCCTTATCTCTTGCTTAGGGAGCTATGATATTGATTTTAATGTATATATAAAGGGAGAAAGTCACTGCTGTAATATATAAATAGATGACTCTTGAAAGTTTGAATTAGAGCTGTTTGTTTCTGATTATTTCCCCGCCCTTATTTAAATTAAGGCTTATTTCAGTTGCAACCTTTTGGCTTATCACATAGGTGGCTGTAATATCCTTATCTGGGCATTTTGGATTAAGATATGCTTCAGGGGGTACTCTTTGCTTCTTTTCTCTGCAGTCTATAAGTGTTTGTAGGAGAGAATGCTTAATGTTTAAGTTAAATGTAGTAGCGTTTCCCTTGGGGCTTGTGTGCAACAGTTGTCGTAGTTTGGGCCTGTTAGGGTTTTCCCCTACCTTATTGCGTATCTTCACCCAGGCGTTAGAGCCCTGCGACAAGTAGGATTTATGGGCTATAGTTCCGTTCTTTGAAGGCAGTTTATTGCCGTCTAGGAAGCCAGTCCCTTGTCCAGATGCTCCGCTGTGTGAGCCCTCTTCATTTCACAAGTGCTATGTGTTGTGTAGGCAGGATGGCGCCTGCCGTTTTGCTGGAAAGTTTCCCAAAGTGAGCGATCCATATTTCCTAGGGTTGCGGCTCCCAGTAATCACCTGTAGAAGTTCAGCGGTTTGTGGTGCATCTTATAATATAGGCATCTTATGTCTGCAATGTTTTCTTTGCAGGGAAAATTTATTATTGCTGACCCTGTAAGCGGAGCTCCAGTTTTACACCGCCATCTTGGCCGCTGCCGGCTCTGCCCCCCCCTCTTTTTTGCATTTTTAATGACAATACTTTTTGCATGTTTTTATCATAAGTTTAATGAGTGTAGCTTCATTTCTTAAAGTGATGGTAAACGTAATCGTTTATTTTTTTATTTACAATATTTGTAATCATAAAGTAAAACGTTGGCGCTTTGTAAACACATTTTTTTTATTTTTTATTAATTACTCTCATGTTTTCAGATATTCTATTTCTTCAGTGACGATTCAGGCTGTAGCCAATTGTATTGTCCAGCAAGTAAATAACGCCCCTGGTTTTGGAAGCAAATTGACAATTAAAGTACATTGGGACGTTAACGTTGCATGCTCCTATCTAAGTCATGAACGTTTAATTTTTTACTTTATTGTCCCTTTAGTGATTAAATGTATCTAAATGTGTTTTCATAAAATGATGTAGTTGTTTAAAATAAAAATTACTGAAATAGTTGCTAGGCAACAAAACCTCCTAAAACCAACAATCTACTATCCTGTAGAGAAGTAGCGACACATTTGTAAAATTACAAGTTATGAGTTGTTTCTACTACTTGGCTTGCGCATAATTTGGCCACTAAAATAAATTTCTACAAAAGTCACTTTAGCACTCCTTTTTGTGTAGTGGCTTTTTTTCTTTCATAAGGTGGTGAGAGTCCACAAGCCTTGACGTGTGGGATTAAATTTCCGCCTCTAATAGGAGGCAAAGACACCCCAAACACAAAGAGCTTTTGAACCCTCCCACTTCCTATACAGCTCAGTTTTTTATTTGTTGACTCTGAGGAATGTACAAAGATTTGAGGTGCTCCATATTCTATGTTGAAAGTGGTTCTCAGACCTATGTGAGACCCATTACTTCCACGGGTGTCGCAGGGACCTGGCCCTAGCCTCCTCCTGCTGGGTCATCATTCCTCTTCAAAATCCTCTGCTGTTACTTTCTTAGCACTGGATGGGCTCTCTTTTGGGATCAGCTTTTCCTCAGCTGGTAAGTTCAGTGGAATGGGTGCCATTTAGGTAATTATAGTGCACTCACATAGCCCACAGGCTAGTTGTAATTAAATTTTCTTGTATAGTATAGCCAGGGGACAAATATGTTACACACAGTTCATATTTGATGCTACTACCAGGTTTGTGTAAGACATGCTTGATCAATACATACACATGTGGTATGAGTTTAATTCATTGGAAGATTGCTAATAAGACCAACTTTAAAATCACATCATTCCATTCAAAATGCCAAAGATCACATAATTTAACAGACATAAAATCATACTTTTGTATCGGCAAGGCCACTCTCAAAGGGAAATCGGCAAACAAACTGGATACTCCAGATGTGGTATTCAAGCTGTTATAAAGACATTTGAAGAATCAGGAGAGGTCAAGTAGAAAAAAAGGACTGGAAGGACAAGAAAACTTTAAAACTTTAAAAATCTGATGAGAAGTTTCTCAGAGTTTCTTCTTTGAGAGACCTGAAGAAGTCCAGCAAGGACCTGGCTCAACATCTGGCAGCTTCTTTGGGATACCAAGTTGAACCTTCTACAGTCCGAAGAAGCTTGATCAGGAATGATCTTTGCAGAAAGGTAGCAGCCAAGAAATCACTTTTTCAGAAGGGGAACATGGTGAAAAAGCTAAGAAATGCTAAAGCTCACAAAAATTAGAATGAAGGTCAGTGAGAAAAGAGTATTATGGAGTGACGAATCCAAGTTTGAAATTTTTGGGTCCAATCGTCGACAACATCTGAGAAGAAGAGTTATCGAGAGATGGAAGAATGAGTGTGTGCGACCTTCAGTGAAACATGGTGGATTGTCTGTTCTGGTTTGGGACTGCATATCTTCCAGTGGTGTTGGCAATATTGTCTGAATTGATGGGATCACGAATGCTGAAAAGTACAGACAGGTTTTGATTCATCATGCCATTCCTTCAGGAAAGCGCCTGATTAAAAATGGTTTTATTTTTCAGCATGATAACGATCCCAAGCACACTGCTAATGTGTGAAATCATATTTTGAGAGCAAAACAGCTGATAAAACACTATCAGTCATAGACTGGCCTCCACAGAGTTCAGACCTGACTATTATAGAGACAGTATGGGATTATCTGGACAGAGAAATAAATAAAACACAACCTAAATCTAAAGAACTCTGGGAAGTGCTGAAAGAAGCCTGGTTTAATATACCAGAAGATTATTTCAGAAAACTTTTAGGACAGTCTCCCCAAGAATTCAAGATGTGCTTAGTGCCAAGGGAGGTCACACTAAATACTGACTTTTGACTGAAGAAGCCATTTCTCTTGTAAGGTGTATCCAGTCCACGGATCATCCATTACTTGTGGGGATATTCTCATTCCCAACAGGAAGTTGCAAGAGGACACCCACAGCAGAGCTGTTATATATCTCCTCCCCTAACTGCCATACCCAGTCATTCTCTTGCAACTCTCAACACGCATGGAGGTAGTAAGAGAGAGTGGTGAAAAATAGTTAGTTTTTTTATCTTTAATCAAAAGTTTGTTATTTTAAATAGTACCGGAGTTGTACTATTTTATCCCAGGCAGTAAATAGAAGAAGAATCTGCCTGAGTTTTCTATGATCTTAGCAGGTTGTAACTAAGATCCATTGCTGTTCTCACATATGTCTGAGGAGAGAGGTAACTTCAGCGGGAGAATGGCGTGCAGTTTACTCTGCTATGAGGTATGTGTAGTTACAATTTTTTTCTAGAATTGGAAATGCTAGAAAATGCTGCTGATACCGGATTAATGTAAGTGAAGCCTGAATACAGTGATTTAATAGCGACTGGTATCATGCTTACTCTCAGGGGTAATACCCTTATAAAATTGCAATATAAAACGTTTGCTGGCATGTTTAATCGTTTTTATATATGCTTTGGTTTCCTGAGGCTTTCCACTGTTGTAGTATGAGTGGGAGGGGCCTATTGTAGCGCTTTTTTGCGCAGTTAAAATTACAGACTGAGACATCCAGCTTTCCTCAGAAGTCCCCTGAATGCTATAGGAGATCCCTGAAGGGCTCAAAGGCTTCCCAAAGTCGTTTATTGGGGAAGGTAGGGCCACAGCAGAGCTGTGGCAGTTTGTTGTGACTGTTAAAAAAACGTTTTTTGATCCGTTTTTTTAACTAAGGAGTTAATCATCCATTTGCAAGTGGGTGCAATGCTCTGTTAGCTTATTATACACACTGTAAAAATTTCGTTTGTGTAACTGCCTTTTTTCACTGTTTTTCAAATTCTGACAAAATTTGTTTCTCTTAAAGGCACAGTACCGTTTATTATATTTGCTTGTTAACTTGATTTAAAGTGTTTTCCAAGCTTGCTGGTCTCATTGCTAGTCTGTGTAAACATGTCTGACATAGAGGAAACTCCTTGTTCATTATGTTTGAAAGCCATGGTGGAACCCCCTCTTAGAGTGTGTACCAAATGTACTGATTTCACTTTAAGCAATAAAGATCATATTCTGTCTTTTAAAAATTTATCACCAGAGGAATCTGACGAGGGGGAAGTTATGCCGACTAACTCTCCCCACGTGTCAGATCCTTTGACTCCCGCTCAAGGGACTCACGCTCAAATGGCGCCAAGTACATCTAGGGCGCCCATAACGATTACTTTACAAGACATCGCGGCAGTCATGGATAATACACTGTCAGCGGTATTAGCCAGACTACCTGAATTTAGAGGTAAGCGAGATAGCTCTGGGGTTAGACGAAATGCAGAGTATACTGACGCTTTAAGAACCATGTCTGATACTGCCTCACAATATGCAGAAGCTGAGGAAGGAGAGCTTCAGTCTGTGGGTGATGTTTCTGACTCAGGTAGGATACCTGATTCTGATATTTCTACATTTAAATTTAAGCTTGAACACCTCCGCGTGCTGCTCAAAGAGGTTTTAGCTGCTCTGAATGACTGTGATACAATTGCAGTGCCAGAGAAATTGTGTAGACTGAATAAATACTATGCAGTGCCGGTGTGTACTGATGTTTTTCCAATACCTAAAAGGTTTACAGAAATTATTACTAAGGAATGGGATAGACCAGGTGTGCCGTTCTCTCCCCCTCCTATTTTTAGAAAAATGTTTCCAATAGACGTGGAGGTAGCAGTTTCTACTCTAGCAAAGCGTACTACTGTCCCTGTCGAGGACAGTTGTGCTTTTTTAGACACAATGGATAAGAAATTAGAAGGTTACCTTAAGAAAATGTTTATTCAACAAGGTTTTATTCTACAGCCCCTTGCATGCATTGCTCCTGTCACTGCTGCTGCAGCGTTCTGGTTTGAGTCTCTGGAAGAGGCTTTACAGGTAGCGACTCCATTGGATGACATACTTGGCAAGCTTAGGGCACTTAAGCTAGCCAATTCTTTTATTTCTGATGCCATTGTTCATTTGACTAAACTAACGGCTAAGAATTCTGGTTTTGCTATACAGGCGCGCAGAGCGCTATGGCTTAAATCATGGTCAGCTGATGTGACTTCAAAATCTAAGCTACTTAACATTCCCTTCAAGGGGCAGACCCTATTCGGGCCTGGTTTGAAGGGGATTATTGCTGATATCACTGGAGGAAAAGGTCATGCCATTCCTCAGGACATGTCCAAATCAAGGGCCAAACAGTCTAATTTTCGTGCCTTTCGAAACTTCAAGGCAGGTGCGGCATCAACTTCCTCTAATGCAAAACAAGAGGGAACTTTTGCTCAATCCAAGACGGTCTGGAGACCAAACCAGTCCTGGAACAAAGGTAAGCAGGCCAAAAAGCCTGCTGCTGCTTCTAAGACAGCATGAAGGAACGGCCCCCTATCCGGTAACGGATCTAGTAGGGGGCAGACTTTCACTCTTTGCCCAGGCGTGAGCAAGAGATGTCCAGGATCCCTGGGCGCTGGAAATTATATCCCAGGGATATCTTCTGGATTTCAAAGCTTCCCCCCCAAAAGGGAGATTTCACCTTTCACAATTATCTGCAAACCAGATAAAGAGAGAGGCATTCTTACACTGTGTACGAGACCTCCTAGTTATGGGAGTGATCCATCCAGTTCCAAAGCAGGGACAGGGTTTTTACTCAAATCTGTTTGTGGTTCCCAAAAAAGAGGGAACCTTCAGACCAATTTTGGATCTAAAGATCTTAAACATATTCCTCAGAGTTCCATCATTCAAGATGGAGACTATTCGTACCATCCTACCTATGATCCAGGAGGGTCAATATATGACTACAGTGGATTTAAAGGATGCTTACCTTCACATTCCGATACACAAAGATCATCATCGGTTTCTCAGGTTTGCCTTTCTAGACAGGCATTACCAGTATGTAGCCCTTCCCTTTGGATTAGCTACAGCCCCAAGAATCTTTACGAAGGTTCTGGGGTCACTTCTGGGGGTCCTAAGACCGCGCGGCATATCAGTGGCCCCTTATTTAGACGACATCCTGATACAGGCGTCAAACTTCCAAGTCTCAGACGGACGTAGTACTGGCATTTCTGAGATCGCATCAGTGGAAAGTGAACGAGGAAAATAGTTCTCTATCCCCACTCACAAGAGTTTCCTTCCTAGGGACTCTGATAGATTCTGTAGAAATGAAAATTTACCTGACGGAGTCCAGGTAATCAAAGCTTCTAAATTCCTGCCGTGTTCTTCATTCCATTCTGCGCCCTTTGGTGGCTCAGTGCATGGAAGTAATCGGCTTAATGGTAGCGGCAATGGACATAGTGCCGTTTGCACGACTACATCTCAGACCGCTGCAACTATGCATGCTCAGTCAGTGGAACGGGGATTACACAGATTTGTCCCCTCTACTAAATCTGGATCAAGAGACCAGGGATTCTCTTCTTTGGTGGCTATCTCGGGTCCATCTGTCCAAAGGTATGACCTTTCGCAGGCCAGATTGGACAATTGTAACAACAGATGCCAGCCTTCTGGGTTGGGGTGCAGTCTGGAACTCCCTGAAGGCTCAGGGATCGTGGACTCAGGAGGAGATACTCCTTCCAATAAATATTCTGGAACTGAGAGCGATATTCAATGCTCTTCAGGCTTGGCCTCAGTTAGCAACTCTGAGGTGCATCAGATTTCAGTTGGACAACATCACGACTGTGGCTTACATCAACCATCAAGGGGGAACAAGAAGTTCCCTAGCGATGTTAGAAGTCTCAAAGATAATTCGCTGGGCAGAGATTCACTCTTGCCACCTATCAGCTATCCATATCCCAGGTGTAGAGAACTGGGAGGCGGATTTTCTAAGTCATCAGACTTTTCATCCGGGAGAGTGGGAACTCCATCCGGAGGTGTTTGCCCAATTGATTCATTGTTGGGGAAAACCAGAACTGGATCTCATGGCGTCTCACCAGAACGCCAAGCTTCCTTGTTACGGATCCAGGTCCAGGTATCCCAAGGCGACGCTGATAGATGCTCTAGCAGCGCCCTGGTCTTTCAACCTGGCTTATGTGTTTCCACCGTTTCCTCTGCTCCCTCGACTGATTGCCAACGTCAAGCAGGAGAGAGCATCAGTGATTTTGATAGCGCCAGCGTGGCCACGCAGGACCTGCTATGCAGATCTGGTGGACATGTAATCCTTTCCACCATGGACTCTGCCTCTGAGACAGGACCTTCTACGTCAGGGTCCTTTCAACCATCCAAATCTAATTTCTCTGAGACTGACTGCCTGGAGATTGAACGCTTGATTTTATGAAAGCGTGGCTTCTCCAAGTCAGTCATTGATACCTTAATACAGGCATGAAACCCTGTTACCAGGAAAATTTACCATAAGATATGGCGTAAATATCTTTATTGGTGTGAATCCAAAGGTTACTCATGGAGTAAGATCAGGATTCCCAGAATATTATCCTTTCTTCAAGATGGTTTGGAAAAAGGATTGTCAGCTAGTTCCTTAAAAGGACAGATTTCTACTCTGTCTATTCTTTTGCACAAGCGTCTGGCAGATGTTCCAGACGTTCAGGCATTTTGTCAGGCTTTGGTTAGAATCAAGCCTGTGTTTAAACCTGTTGCTCCCCCATGGAGATTAAATTTGGTTCTTAAGGTTCTTCAAGGAGTTCCGTTTGAACCTCTTCATTCCATAGATATCAAATTTTTATCTTGGAAATTTCTTTTTTTGGTAGCTATTTCCTCGGCTCGTAGAGTCTCAGAGTTATCTGCTTTACAATGTGATTCTCCTTATCTGTTCTTCCATACGGATAAGGTAGTCCTGCGTACCAAACCTGGGTTTTTACCTAAGGTGGTATCTAACAAGAATATCAATCAAGAGATTGTTGGTCCATCCTTGTGTCCTAATCCTTCTTCAAAGAAGGAACGTCTATTACACAATCTGGACGTGGTTCGTGCTTTAAAGTTTTACTTACAAGCTACTACAGATTTTCGTCAAACATCTGCTTTGTTTGTTGTTTACTCTGGACAGAGGAGAGGTCAAAAGGCTTCGGCAACCTCTCTTTCTTTTTGGCTAAGAAGCATAATCCGCTTAGCCTATGAGACTGCTGGACAGCAGCCTCCTGAAAGGATTACAGCTCATTCTACTAGAGCTGTGGCTTCCACTTGGTCCTTTAAAAATGAGGCTTCTGTTGAACAGATTTGCAAGGCGGCGACTTGGTCTTCGCTTCATACTTTTTCAAAATTTTACAAATTTGATACTTTTGCTTCTTCGGAGGCTATTTCTGGGAGAAAGGTCTTACAGGCAGTGGTACCTTCTGTTTAAGTACCTGCCTTGTCTCTCCCTTCATCCGTGTACTATAGCTTTGGTATTGGTATCCCACAAGTAATGGATGATCCGTGGACTGGATACACCTTACAAGAGAAAACACAATTTATGCTTACCTGATAAATTTATTTCTCTTGTGGTGTATCCAGTCCAAGGCCCGCCCTGTCATTTTAAGGCAGGTAATTTTTTCAATTAAACTACAGTCACCACTGCACCCTATGGTTTCTCCTTTCTCTGTGTGTTTTCGGTCGAATGACTGGATATGGCAGTTAGGGGAGGAGCTGTATAACAGCTCTGCTGTGGGTGTCCTCTTGCAACTTCTTGTTGGGAATGAGAATATCCCCACAAGTAATGGATGATCCGTGGACTGGATACACCACAAGAGAAATACATTTTTCAGGTAAGCATAAATTGTGTTTTTGTTCTGAAAATTGTGGGGCTTTTTTATATTTTGAGTACATATTTCCTGTATTTTCTCTTTGTATCTTAATAAAGAGACCAAAAAATAAATATGGGGGAGGGCGGAGCTAGCCAGCCAAGGAGATGGCCGCGGCTTGAGAGAGCTCCTGTGCCCAAACTGACTGAGAGACCATTAGCTGTGAGAGTAGCCACCAAAAAGTGCATCAAAGGTGAAGGGCAGATGAGATGCAGATGACACATCTTGTAGGGGCACACAGAAAACTGCTGGAGGATCGCTAAAGAGACGGAAAGTGCCGTGCACGCAAAGGCCTAACATCGCCGGAACCCCCTTGACTCCCAAGGTAGACACAGCTGAAACCAAACTTCCATGACCTATGAAGGTAAGGGGTACCTTAACACATGATCTGGAGTGGAGTGGAAGCATAGAGGCGTATGATTTTGAAGAACAGGCATTATAGGCCGTTCCGGTGCTGAGACACATAGTAACTGCGCCACTAATCTGGAGTCTGCAAACGGCCTCACAGAGAATGTAAACAAGGCCAGAACAGGCTTAATAATAGGGGGTAGAAAAGGAGTCATGGACTCTAAAGCAACACCAGAGGCAATAAAGTGCTAATCTAAACCCCTCATTTATAATAACGGTTAGCTTGGAGTGCATTTGCAGCACTTGATGAAAAAGAGATTACATTATGCAACGCAAACAAGAGCAATAAAAACAAAATTTCTTTCTACAGCATGTGAAATAAGGATATTTCATTGATATCCCCATAGAGGTCATGAACATCAAGACTAGCCCAAAACATTTTCCACACATATAAGCAACAACTGGCACTTATTGCGCACGTGTCTTTCCATAACTCTGTGTCATAATACTTTTGAGACTTGGTGCAGTAAGCACAACTTAGCGATCAAGGCACAACTATGTCCCCAAAAAAGCCTAACAAAAATGGAAATGGCCCTAAGCGGAGGCACCACACGACCCCATCAGTAAATAATTTTTTTTAAAGCAGTGGAAGCTAAAGCAGCAGCACCTTCTGGCATGGATGACCCTGAATTTATAGCAGCCTATTCCTCCTCTGAGTCTGACTCAGAAACAACAATGGATTCCATAAAAGTTCCCAAAGCTTTATTTGAATCACTGCACTCCAAGAAAGACTTTGTCACTTTGGTCACACAAGTTAAACAATGTATTAAGGAGGAAATAAGTGAGCTCAAAAAAGGAGATATCAGAAATCGGCAGCAGGGTGGAAGCAGTAGAAAACACGCAGGAAACACAGACCGTAACACTAACAGACTTGCAAAATACCATACTTAAACAAAATGAAGTCATTCAAGACCTGGAGGAAAAAATGGATGATGCAGAAAATAGGGGCAGAAGACATAATATTAGAATTAGGGGGATCCCTGAGTCAGTTCCGGCCGCAGGTCTTGATCAGTATCTATAGGATCTTTTTAACTTCCTTAAACATGCTGAGACACCCACCAAAGTGGATATTGACAGGGCTCACAGAGCTCTCCGTCCCAAGCCCACAGATTCACAACCACCCAGGGATGTGATAGTTCGTATAACGAATTTTCAAGCAAAGGAAGAAATTGTGAAACAGGCCCGCGAACAGCAACCTATAAGATATGAGAATGCAGACATCCAGCTCTATGCTGACCTCTTGCAGAGAACACTTGCTAAAATAAGAGAGCTGAGGCCCCTTACTCTACTTCTCAGGAAAATGAACATCCCTTACAGATGGGGATTTCCCTTTCAACTTGTCATCATTGGGCAGGGTAGGAGACTCACATGTACTATGCCAGGTGACATACCTAAGATTTGCAAAGAATTAGCCATAACCCCACCGGAAATGGAGAATGTACCAGCAACACAGGATCAACCAAGCTCCGGCTTGAGTACAAGATCATTACCCCAGAGGAAAGAATGGCAGCTGGTCCAGCAAAGAAAGTCTCGGAGAAACAACACAAGCAACTTTTTACAGCCAGTTGAGAAGGGATGACCCATTATTGATGATAATGTATCCTTTTTCATGTTGGTTTTCTTCCCTTTAGCATTCTCCTACTCCCACAAGGGGAGACATGCTTGGAGGACTATTCCAGAACAATGTACTTAACAAGCTAGTTGTGCTTAGAGCTGTAATATTTAACTCAGAGAGCTAAAATGTTAAGCCAGAGAACTCAATGTTAAACATGTTTATTTGCTCTATGTTTAATTTTTTCGTTAGTTAAACAGTTGGAAGTTATTTATGTTATATATGTCAGTTTGTTGATGAGACCATTTCTCAGGTTCAGAACCAAAGGCCCATATGGGTCGCTATGTTCTTGTCATACAGAAAATAAACAATATGACAACTCTCAGTTAGTAGGGAGAATTTTTCTCCTTTAGTTTAGATGTATATGTTGACATCTCCGAATGTAGGTAGATGTAATAAGTAGTTAAGTTACTAAATGTGAATTTTGATTGTTTCTTTTTTTATCTTAATATTGATTGTTATTTTATTTTTTAATTTGTTTGCTATTTGGTCAAGTGCATCCAGAGTTTTCCTCACGAAGGTATTGTTTACTACAAAAAATACCTAATCTAGCTTTAACTACAAGAAATCATGATGAGTAGGGACACCCAACAGGAATTAACTATTTTCACACAAAATACAAAGGGTCTAAATAGTCCAAATAAGCGCAGGATGGCTATCCTAGACTTACAAAGGAAAGGGTGACACATCCTTAAGTTACAGGAGACACATTTTAAGTCTAAACACATCCCTAAATTCTTCTCAACACTCTATCCGCAACATTTCCATAGCACCAATCCTTCCAAGAAAGTAAATGGGGTTAGTATACTGATCCATAAGTCCATATCCTTTACTAAAATACATGTGGAAACTGATAAAGAAGGTAGATTTTTATGTGTTACAGGATTACTCTTTGGCAAACCAGTGACACTAGTTAACGTATATGCTCCAAACAGGCTTCAAAGTAAATTTATTCATACTGTCACCAACTCCATCATAGCTCAAATTAAAGGGTCATTGATCATGGCAGGGGACTTAAATATACCGCTCAACCCGGAGATAGATTGTACTAACCCGACCACACGACTTAGAATACCTAAGATGTATAATATCTGGCAGAATCTTAAATTACTAGGAGTTCATGATACCTGGAGACATTTAAACCCTCAAAAGAAGGATTTTACATTCTTCTCCATCCCTAACCATTGTTATTCCCAACTTGACTACATCTTTGTAGATTATTTGGTACTGTCATACTTGAAATCTGTAGATATATCCCACACCACGTGGTCGGATCATTCATTGGTTTCTTGCACGATTACATGGCCCTCAGACCCTCTTAGAACATTTCAGTGGAGGTTAGATGAATCACTAATAAAAGGGAAAAAGCAGATAAAAGCTCTAGCTAAACATATTAAAACTTATTTTGCTATAAATAATACTCCAGACGTCTCGGACACAACCTTATGGGAGGCCCACAAAAGCACAATTAGAGGTGAACTTATTAAAATCAAAGCACAGATAGTGAGGAGAAGGAGAGAGGAATTGTCCTCCATAGCTGAAGAAATAGCAGACCTAGACCTCTTACATAAAAAAAATCCAAATGATACGCTAATTCGGGATAAGTTAGTCATTAAAAGGGACCAACTAAATAAACTATTACAGATGAATTCCCAAAGGCAATTGCTTTCACTTCAACAAACATTTTATAGGGAAGGGAATAAACCGGGAAAGTGGCTGGCAAGAGCTTTAAAAAAAAAAAAAAAAAAGCAACAATGCACATACATACATTAGATCAAAACTGAATCAGGAAAGCAGGTAGAAGACACACATAAGATCGCTGAAGAGTTTAGGAGCTTCTATCATAGACTTTACAATTTGTTCCCAAACAGAAACACTCGGTTACACCAACATCAATGCCAACAGTACTTGGACCAGGTGCAAGTTTCGCAACTAAATGCTGAACAACAGGAGATTCTGGATAAACCCTTTAACATTACAGAGGTAATAGAGGCAATAAAAACCTTAAAATTGAATAAATCACCTGGCCCAGACGGGTTCTCTGGCCTTTATTATAAAACCTTCACAAGATACCTAGCCCAACACCTAACCTCACTCTTTAATCACGTAGCAGAGAGATCTGCGTTTCCTGACTCCATGCTGCAAGCATACATTACGGTCTTGGAAAAGCCAGGTAAAATTCCGGATAAGCCAGCCAATTTTAGACCGATATCCTTGCTTAACACGAATTTAAAGTTGTATGCCAAAATTTTAGCTTCCCGCCTAAATAAAATACTTACACAATTGATACACCAAGATCAGGCAGGCTTTGTGCCTACTAGAGAGGCCAAAGATAATACCGTAAAGGTACTAAATCTTGACAGACATTCCGACTATATTCCTCTCCACAGACGCCGAAAAGGCATTTGACAGACTAGACTGGACTTACTTACAGACGACTCTTCAACGGTATAATTTCCCCACTCAGTTCATACAAAAATTGATGGCTTTATACTCTAACCCAACAGCACAGATAAGGGTAAATGGGACATTATCGGAGGCTTTCGAAATAAGAAACGGATCCAGGCAGGGCTGCCCCCTCTCTCCTTTACTATTTGTGTTATCTTTAGAACCACTCGCAGTTAAGATTAGGGCAAACCACCAAATTCAGGGCATCCAAATAGGACTAAGACAACATAAACTCGCCATATATACAGACGACCTGTTACTGACCATGACGGATCCTTTGAACTCTTTATCTCACGCTGTGACAGAACTTACATCATTTGTAAATCATTTATAAAATATTTAGGAATATATCTTACACCGGATAGGCACTCTATACGTAAGCTTAACTACGGGAATCTAATAGGGGAATTTCATTCCCTGACCTCTTCCTGGCTATTGAAAAATATATCTTGGTTGGGCAGGATTCAGACAGCAAAAATGGTTTTATTACCCAAAGCATTATATATACTTCAGACAGTTCCTGTCCAGCAGGTATCAAAGGAGATAGACATTTTACAAAAAATAATGAATGATTACATCTGGTGACGTAGACCACCGCGCATAAACAAGAGTACAATTTACAAGACACCTGCTCAGGGGGGGTTGGGCATCCCCCATCTTAATTCGTATAAACTGGCTATCTCACTCCAGAGGGTAATAGATTGGTGCAGATATGGGGGGATCAGTCTAAAGGGTGGGTGCAGATAGAAACTCACTTAGCGGGAACAGAACACATGGGTAACAAATGCTGGAACACTGTAGCCTTAAAGTCCCAGATGGTTTCTCAATCATATATTGCTAATGAAACATGAAAGGATTGGGTGTACACCCTTAAGACCTTCCGAAACATCTCCACCAAATACTCACCACTCATGAATTTAATATCAAACCCTGAATTTCCACCAGGTTCTAAACCAGAGAAAGATACCATTTCCGCTTTCTCATCCTGGATCCAGGTACACGCATTGTTAGATAAAAACAAGCCAAAAATAAGACAGCAGATAGAATCACTCTCCCTCCCATTTTTCTCCACATGGTTTAATTTTCATCAGGCCAGACACTTTATACTTACACATAGAAATAAAGATGACCTAACCCGCCCCCTCACACAATTTGAACAGGCCTGCGTTCAAGATCTCAAGGCACCGAAATCGGTGTCGACTCTATATAAGTCAGTACTGGCGAATAGATTCGCAAAGCTACCATCATACACAACAAGCTGGGACAGGGAACTATCTACATGTACGGCCTCCAAAGAATGGCTTGATAGGTTTGGAAGACTGGCTAGGTCAGCACATTCCTCAGGAGCAAAGGAAACCAACATTAAAATTTCTTTCATGTAATTAGCAAGAGTCCATGAGCTAGTGACGTATGGGATATACATTCCTACCAGGAGGGGCAAAGTTTCCCAAACCTCAAAATGCCTATAAATACACCCCTCACCACACCCACAAATCAGTTTTACAAACTTTGCCTCCTATGGAGGTGGTGAAGTAAGTTTGTGCTAGATTCTACGTTGATATGCGCTCCGCAGCAGGTTGGAGCCCGGTTTTCCTCTCAGCGTGCAGTGAATGTCAGAGGGATGTGAGGAAAGTATTGCCTATTTGAATTCAATGATCTCCTTCTACGGGGTCTATTTCATAGGTTCTCTGTTATCGGTCGTAGAGAAAGTGTCGGCGTTCCGGATGTGGCGTCATTTTTGGCGGCAAAAGCATTTAGGCGCCAAATAATGTGGGCATCATTTTTGGCGCTAAAAAAATATGGGCGTCACTATTGTCTCCACATTATTTAAGTCTCATTATTTATTGCTTCTGGTTGCTAGAAGCTTGTTCACTGGCATTTTTTCCCATTCCTGAAACTGTCATTTAAGGAATTTGATCAATTTTGCTTTATATGTTGTTTTTTCTATTACATATTGCAAGATGTCCCACGTTGATACTGAGTCAGAAGATACTTCTGGAAAATCGCTGCCTGGGGCTGGAGCTACCAAAGCTAAGTGTATCTGCTGTAAACTTATGGTATCTGTTCCTCCAGCTGTTGTTTGTACTGTTTGTCATGACAAACTTGTTAATGCAGATAATATTTCCTTTAGTACTGTTACATTACCTGTTGCTGTTCCGTCAACATCTAATACTCAGAGTGTTCCTGATAACATAAGAGATTTTGTTTCTAAATCCATTAAGAAGGCTATGTCTGTTATTCCTCCTTCTAGTAAACGTAAAAAGTTTTTTTAAACTTCTCATTTTTCAGATGAATTTTTAAATGAACATCATCATTCTGATTCTGATAATGGTTCTTCTGGTTCAGAGGATTCTGTCTCAGAGGTTGATGCTGATAAATCTTCATATTTATTTAAAATGGAATTTATTCGTTCTTTACTTAAAGAAGTCCTAATTGCATTAGAAATTGAGGATTCTGGTCCTCTTGATACTAAATCTAAACGTTTAGATAAGGTTTTTAAATCTCCTGTAGTTATTCCAGAAGTTTTTCCTATCCCTAGTGCTATTTCTGAAGTAATTTCCAGGGAATGGAATAATTTGGGTAATTCATTTACTCCTTCTAAACGTTTTAAGCAATTATATCCTGTGCCATCTGACAGATTAGAGTTTTGGGACAAAATCCCTAAGGTTGATGGGGCTGTCTCTACTCTTGCTAAGCGTACTACTATTCCTACGGCAGATGGTACTTCCTTTAAGGATCCTTTAGATAGGAAAATTGAATCCTTTCTAAGAAAAGCTTACTTGTGTTCAGGTAATCTTCTTAGACCTGCTATATCTTTAGCGGATGTTGCTGCAGCTTCAACTTTTTGGTTAGAAGCTTTAGCGCAACAAGTAACAGATCATAATTCTCATAGCATTATTATTCTTCTTCAACATGCTAATAATTTTATTTGTGATGCCATCTTTGATATCATTAGAGTTGATGTCAGGTATATGTCTCTAGCTATTTTAGCTAGAAGAGCTTTATGGCTTAAAACTTGGAATGCTGATATGTCTTCTAAGTCTACTCTGCTTTCCCTTTCTTTCCAGGGTAATAAATTGTTTGGTTCTCAGTTGGATTCTATTATCTCAACTGTTACTGGAGGGAAAGGAACTTTACCACAGGATAAAAAATCTAAAGGTAAATTTAGGTCTAATAATCGTTTTTCTTTCCTTTCGTCACAACAAGGAACAAAAACCTGATCCTTCATCCTCAGGAGCGGTATCAGTTTGGAAACCATCTCCAGTCTGGAATAAATCCAAGCCTTTTAGAAAATCAAAGCCAGCTCCTAAGTCCACATGAAGGTGCGACCCTCATTCCAGCTCAGCTGGTAGGGGGCAGATTACGTTTTTTCAAAGAAATTTGGATCAATTCCGTTCACAATCTTTGGATTCAGAACATTGTTTCAGAAGGGTACAGAATTGGCTTCAAGATAAGGCCTCCTGCAAAGAGATTTTTTCTTTCCCGTGTCCCAGTAAACCCAGCGAAGGCTCAAGCATTTCTGAAATGTGTTTCAGATCTAGAGTTGGCTGGAGTAATTATGCCAGTTCCAGTTCTGGAACAGGGACTGGGGTTTTATTCAAATCTCTTCATTGTACCAAAGAAGGAGAATTCCTTCAGACCAGTTCTGGATCTAAAAATATTGAATCGTTATGTAAGGATACCAACATTCAAAATGGTAACTGTAAGGACTATCCTGCCTTTTATTCAGCAAGGGCATTATATGTCTACAATAGATTTACAGGATGCATATCTGCATATTCCGATTCATCCAGCTCACTATCAGTTTCTGAGATTCTCTTTCCTAGACAAGCATTACCAGTTTGTGGCTCTGCCGTTTGGCCTAGCTACAGCTCCAAGAATTTTTACGAAGGTTCTCGGTGCCCTTCTGTCTGTAATCAGAGAACAGGGTATTGTGGTATTTCCTTATTTGGACGATATCTTGGTACTTGCTCAGTCTTCACATTTAGCAGAATCTCATACGAATCGACTTGTGTTGTTTCTTCAACATCATGGTTGGAGGATCAATTTACCAAACAGTTCATTGATTCCTCAGACACAGGTAACCTTTTTAGGTTTCCAGATAGATTCAGTGTTACACAAAGATATCTCAATTAATATCTTTAAAACCGATTGTACGACACTCTCTGACGTGGTGGACAGATCACCATAGTTTAGTTCAGGGGGCTCCTTTTGTTCTTCCGACCTGGACTGTAATTTCAACAGATGCAAGTCTTACAGGTTGGGGAGCTGTGTGGGGGTCTCTGACAGCACAAGGGGTTTGGGAATCTCAGGAGGTAAGATTACCAATCAATATTTTGGAACTCCGTGCAATTTTCAGAGCTCTTCAGTCTTGGCCTCTTCTAAAGAGAGAATCGTTCATTTGTTTTCAGACAGACAATGTCACAACTGTGGCATACATCAATCACCAAGGAGGGACTCACAGTCCTCTGGCTATGAAAGAAGTATCTCGAATTCTGGTATGGGCGGAATCCAGCTCCTGTCTAGTTTCTGCGGTTCATATCCCAGGTATAGACAATTGGGAAGCGGATTATCTCAGTCGCCAAACGTTACATCCGGGCAAATGGTCTCTTCACCCAGAGGTATTTCTTCAGATTGTTCAAATGTGGGGACTTCCAGAAATAGATTTGATGGCCTCTCATCTAAACAAGAAACTTCCCAGGCATCTGTCCAGATCCAGGGATCCTCAAGCGGTAGCAGTGGATGCATTGTCACTTCCTTGGAAGTATCATCCTGCCTATATCTTTCCGCCTCTAGTTCTTCTTCCAAGAGTAATCTCCAAAATTCTGAAGGAATGCTCGTTTGTTCTGCTGGTAGCTCCAGCATGGCCTCACAGGTTTTGGTATGCGGATCTTGTCCGGATGGCCCTTTGCCAACCGTGGACTCTTCCGTTAAGGCCAGACCTTCTGTCGCAAGGTCCTTTTTTCATCAGGATCTCAAATCCTTAAAGGTATGGAGATTGAACGCTTGATTCTTAGTCAAAGAGGTTTCTCTGACTCTGTGATTAATACTATGTTACAGGCTCATAAATCTGTATCTAGGGAGATATATTATAGAGTCTGGAAGACTTATATTTCTTGGTGTCTTTCTCATCATTTTTCCTGGCATTCTTTTAGAATTCCGAGAATTTTACAGTTTCTTCAGGATGGTTTGGATAAGGTTTGTCTGCAAGTTCCTTGAAAGGACAAATCTCTGCTCTTTCTGTTCTTTTTCACAGAAAGATTGCTAATCTTCCTGATATTCATTGTTTTGTACAAGCTTTGGTTCGCATAAAACCTGTCATTAAGTCAATTTCTCCTCCTTGGAGTTTGAATTTGGTTCTGAGGGCTCTTCAAGCTCTTCCGTTTGAACCTATGCATTCATTGGACATTAAATTACTTTCTTGGAAAGTTTTGTTCCTTTTGGCCATCTCTTCTGCCAGAAGAGTTTCTGAATTATCTGCTCTTTCTTGTGAGTCTCCTTTTCTGTTTTTTCACCAGGATAAGGCGGTGTTGCGAACTTCTTTTAAATTTTTACCTAAGGTTGTGAATTCCAACAACATTAGTAGAGAAATTGTGGTTCCTTCATTATGTCCTAATCCTAAGAATTCTAAGGAGAAATCATTGCATTCTTTGGATGTAGTTAGAGCTTTGAAATATTAGGTTGAAGCTACTAAGAATTTCCGAAAGACTTCTAGTCTATTTGTTATCTTTTCCGGTTCTAGGAAAGGTCAGAAGGCCTCTGCCATTTCTTTGGCATCTTGGTTGAAATCTTTAATTCATCATGCTTATGTCGAGTCGGGTAAAACTCCGCCTCAAAGGATTACAGCTCATTCTACTAGGTCAGTTTCTACTTCCTGGGCGTTTAGGAATGAAGCTTCGGTTGATCAGATTTGCAAAGCAGCAACTTGGTCTTCTTTGCATACTTTTACTAAATTCTACCATTTTGATGTGTTTTCTTCTTCTGAAGCTGTCTTTGGTAGAAAAGTACTTCAGGCAGCTGTTTCAGTTTGAATCTTCTGCTTATATTTTCAGTTTTTTTCTTTATAAGATTTAAACTTTATTTTTGGGTGTGGATTTTTTTCAGCGGAATTGGCTGTCTTTATTTTATCCCTCCCTCTCTAGTGACTCTTGCGTGGAAGATCCACATCTTGGGTAGTCATTATCCCATACATCACTAGCTCACGGACTCTTGCTAATTACATGAAAGAAAACATAATTTATGTAAGAACTTACCTGATAAATTCATTTCTTTCATATTAGCAAGAGTCCATGAGGCCCACCCTTTTTTTGTGGTGGTTATGATTTTTTTATATAAAGCACAATTATTCCAATTCCTTATATTTATGCTTCGCACTTTTTTCGTATCACCCCACTTCTTGGCTATTCGTTAAACTGATTTGTGGGTGTGGTGAGGGGTGTATTTATAGGCATTTTGAGGTTTGGGAAACTTTGCTCCTCCTGGTAGGAATGTATATCCCATACGTCACTAGCTCATGGACTCTTGCTAATATGAAAGAAATGAATTTATCAGGTAAGTTCTTACATAAATTGTTTTTCATGCGCTGGTATTTGACCCCAGAAAAAATCAAACACATATATAAAAGAAGCTATGGGGCATGTTGGAGGGGATGTACACAGGTAGGACGTATGAAACACATTTGGTGGGAGTGTACGCATATCAACCACTTTTGGCATGAGTTATTCAGAGATATTAATAAGATTTTATCGACTCAAATAGACCCGAACCCCGAGGTGATTCTGCTGCAAAAGAATCCCCAGATAACATGCAAAATTCGTAAGCAATTATTTCAAATCATGTTAAATTCAGCTAAACAAATGATACCTAGAAACTGGAAATCTACTACAATACCCAGTGTGAATGAGTGGAGAAAGTTTAATGCTAGAAAGATTTCATTATCTCCAGTTAGGTAATCTTGACTTTTTCGAAGATATGCTCTTTATATGGGAGTCTTTTCTTTTATCTGGCTAATCCCTTTAACACCAGCTAGGAGCTAAATAAGCATATTTTATAGAATGGAGCCCACTCTGGTAAAATATCATCCGCATTTAGTATAACACACTGGTATAGGGATAACTAGGCTTTAAACCTGGATGCACAGGGCTTGGTTTTTCTTTTTTCTTTTTGATTTTTAATTTAGTTTATTTTACTTTATTTTGTTTCTCAATATCCCTCTTGGAACTGTGGATGTAAATTATTGTCAAATGCAGAGCGAAGTTCAATGTCATAAAAATATATGTCAATATAAAGAATGTTTTAACCCCGGAGCACAGTCTCACAAGTAGGAGGATGTACTCTTAGTCTAACAAAGATTTCAAGTTAAATTTCCACATACAGGTAGTCCAGAGTCATGAGCGCATATGAGAGGACTGCATAGCACAAAAACTGCGCTCATGGGACACAGAGACATTGTGGACGCCAGCTATCAGATGTATAATTACTAACAGTTCTATAATATGTGTAATTACAGTCATGTTGAATGTTATTGTTATGAAAAATATTTCTTCTGTTAAGTGTGATCAGTCCACGGGTCATCATTACTTCTGGGATATTACTCCTCCCCAACAGGAAGTGCAAGAGGATTCACCCAGCAGAGCTGCATATAGCTCCTCCCCTCTACGTCACTCCCAGTCATTCTCTTGCACCCAACGACTAGATAGGATGTGTGAGAGGACTATGGTGATTTTATTTAGTTTTATTTCTTCAATCAAAAGTTTGTTATTTTTTAATAGCACCGGAGTGTGTTATTCCTTCTCTGGTAGAATTTGAAGAAGAATCTACCAGAGTTTTTACTATGATTTTAGCCGGAGTTGTTAAGATCATATTGCTGTTTCTCGGCCATCTGAGGAGAGGTAAACTTCAGATCAGGGGACAGCGGGCAGGTTAATCTGCAAAGAGGTATGTAGCAGTTTTTATTTTCTGACAATGGAATTGATGAGAAAATCCTGCCATACCGATACAATATCATGTATGTATATTTTACATTTGAGTATTCTGGGGAATGGTACTTCACTGGAATTACACTGTGTATATAAACTTTAGCCTATTTGCAAGCAACAGGCTTTTTACTAATTTATGTTAAACGTTTTTGCTGGAATGTAAAATCGTTTTCATTTTCTGAGGTACTGGGTGAATAAAATGTTTGGGCACTATTTTTCCACTTGGCAGTTGCTTGATCTAATTCTGACAGTTTACTGATCTCTCTCACTGTTGTGTGTGAGGGGGAGGGGCCTTTTTTGGCGCTTTTGCTACGCATCAAAAATTTCAGTCAGAAAGTCATTGTTGTTTTCCTGCATGTTCCGGTTCATCTCTACAGAACTCAGGGGTCTTCAAAGCTTGTTTGAGGGAAGTAAACTTCACAACAGAGCTGTGAGATTGTAGTTGACTGTGATAAAAAACGTTTATTCTTAAAAAATTTTTTTTTTTAGGCCATCAGGGTTAGTTATTCTTTGCTAATGGGAACAAGCCTTTGCTAAAATTGTGTTTTGTTTTACAAAGTTTGATGCTGTAACCTTTTCAGTTTATTGATTTCAACTGTCATATATCTTTCTGTGCTTCTTAGACACAGTACGTTTTGCATTGTATTTTACTTGTATAATATTTCCAAGTTGCAAGTTTAGTTGCTAGTGTGTTAAACATGTCTGATTCAGAGGATGAGACCTGTACTATTTGTACTAACGCCAAAGTGGAGCCCAATAGAAATTTATGTACTAACTGTATTGATGCTACTTTAAATAAAATTGAACAAATTTCACCAAACAACGAGGGGAGAGTTATGCCGACTAACTCGCCTCACGTGACAGTACTTACATCTCCCGCTCAGGAGGTGCGCGATATTGTGGCGCCCAGTACATCTGGGCGGCCATTTCAAATAACATTACAAGATATGGCTACTGTTATGACTGAGGTTTTGGCTAAATTACCAGAGCTAAGAGGCAAGCGTGATCACTCTGGGGTGAGAACAGAGTGCGCTGATAATGCTAGGGCCATGTCAGATACTGCGTCACAACTTGCAGAACATGAGGACGGAGAGCTTCATTCTGCGGCTGACGGTTCTGATCCAAACAGATTGGATTCAGATATTTCAAATTTTAAATTTAAGCTGGAAAACCTCCGTGTATTATTAGGGGAGGTGTTAGCGGCTCTGAATGATTGTAACACAGTTGCAATACCAGAGAAAATGTGTAGGTTGGATAAATATTTTGCTGTACCAACAAGTACTGACGTTTTTCCTATACCTAAGAGACTAACTGAAATTATTACTAAGGAGTGGGATAGACCCGGTGTGCCGTTCTCACCCCCTCCGATATTTAGAAAGATGTTTCCAATAGACACCACCACACGGGACTTATGGCAAACGGTCCCTAAGGTGGAGGGAGCAGTTTCTACCTTAGCTAAGCGTACCACTATCCCGGTAGAGGATAGCTGTGCCTTTTCAGATCCAATGGATAAAAAGTTAGAGGGTTACCTTAAGAAAATGTTTGTTCAACAAGGTTTTATATTGCAACCCCTTGCATGCATTGCGCCGGTCACGGCTGCAGCGGCATTCTGGATTGAGTCTCTGGAAGAGAACCTTAGTTCAGCTACTCTGGACGACATTTCGGACAGGCTTAGAATCCTTAAGCTAGCTAATTCATTCATTTCGGAAGCCGTAGTACATTTAACTAAACTTACGGCTAAGAATTCCGGATTCGCCATTCAGGCGCGCAGAGCACTGTGGCTAAAATCCTGGTCAGCTGATGTAACTTCTAAGTCCAAATTACTTAATATACCTTTCAAAGGGCAGACCTTATTTGGGCCCGGTTTGAAAGAAATTATCGCTGACATTACAGGAGGTAAGGGCCACGCCCTGCCTCAAGACAGAGCCAAACCTAAGGCTAGACAGTCTAATTTTCGTTCCTTTCGGAATTTCAAAGCAGGAGCAGCATCAACTTCCACTGCTCCAAAACAAGAAGGATCTGTTGCTCGCTACAGACAAGGCTGGAGACCTAACCAGTCCTGGAACAAGGGCAAGCAGGGAAACCTGCTGCTGCCCCTAAAACAGCATGAATTGAGGGCCCCCGATCCGGGATCGGATCTAGTGGGGGGCAGACTTTCTCTCTTCGCCCAGGCTTGGGCAAGAGATGTCCAGGATCCCTGGGCGCTAGAGATAATATCTCAGGGATACCTTCTGGACTTCAAATACTCTCCTCCAAGAGAGAGATTTCATCTGTCAAGGTTGTCAACAAACCAAACAAAGAAAGAAGCGTTTCTACGCTGCGTACAAGAACTTTTGTTAATGGGAGTAATCCATCCAGTTCCACGGTCGGAACAGGGACAAGGGTTTTACTCAAATCTGTTTGTGGTTCCCAAAAAAGAGGGAACTTTCAGACCAATCCTGGATTTAAAGATCCTAAACAAATTCCTAAGAGTTCCATCGTTCAAAATGGAGACTATTCGGACAATTTTACCCATGATCCAAGAAGGTCAGTACATGACCACAGTGGATTTAAAGGATGCTTACCTTCACATTCCGATTCACAAAGATCATTACCGGTATCTAAGGTTTGCCTTTCTAGACAGGCATTACCAGTTTGTAGCTCTTCCATTCGGATTGGCTACAGCTCCAAGAATCTTCACAAAGGTTCTGGGTGCTCTTCTGGCGGTACTAAGACCGCGGGGAATCTCGGTAGCTCCGTACCTAGACGACATTCTGATACAAGCTTCAAGCTTTCAAACTGCCAAGTCTCATACAGAGTTAGTACTGGCTTTTCTAAGGTCACATGGATGGAAGGTGAACGAAAAGAAAAGTTCACTCGTTCCACTCACAAGAGTTCCCTTCCTGGGGACTCTTATAGATTCTGTAGAAATGAAGATTTACCTGACAGAGGACAGGTTAACAAGACTTCAAAGTGCTTGCCGCACCCTTCATTCCATTCAACACCCGTCAGTGGCTCAATGCATGGAGGTAATCGGCTTAATGGTAGCGGCAATGGACATAGTACCCTTTGCTCGCTTACACCTCAGACCACTGCAACTGTGCATGCTAAGTCAGTGGAATGGGGATTACTCAGACTTGTCCCCTTCTCTGAATCTGGATCAAGAGACCAGAAATTCTCTTCTATGGTGGCTTTCTCGGCCACATCTGTCCAGGGGGATGCCATTCAGCAGACCAGACTGGACAATTGTAACAACAGACGCCAGCCTTCTAGGTTGGGGTGCCGTCTGGAATTCTCTGAAAGCTCAGGGACAATGGAGTCAGGAGGAGAGTCTCCTGCCAATAAACATTCTGGAATTGAGAGCAGTTCTCAATGCCCTCCTGGCTTGGCCCCAGTTGACAACTCGGGGGTTCATCAGGTTTCAGTCGGACAACATCACGACGGTAGCTTACATCAACCATCAGGGAGGGACAAGAAGCTCCCTAGCAATGATGGAAGTATCAAAGATAATTCGCTGGGCAGAGTCTCACTCTTGCCACCTGTCAGCAATCCACATTCCGGGAGTGGAGAACTGGGAGGCGGATTTCTTAAGTCGTCAGACTTTTCATCCGGGGGAGTGGGAACTTCATCCGGAGGTCTTTGCCCAAATACTTCGACGTTGGGGCAAACCAGAGATAGATCTCATGGCGTCTCGGCAGAATGCCAAGCTTCCTCGTTACGGGTCCAGATCCAGGGATCCAGGAGCAGTCCTGATAGATGCCCTGACAGCACCTTGGGACTTCAGGATGGCTTATGTGTTTCCACCCTTCCCGATGCTTCCTCGATTGATTGCCAGAATCAAACAGGAGAGAGCATCAGTGATTCTAATAGCACCTGCATGGCCACGCAGGACTTGGTATGCAGACCTGGTGGACATGTCATCCTGTCCACCTTGGTCTCTACCTCTGAAACAGGACCTCCTGATACAGGGTCCTTTCAAACATCAAAATCTAACTTCTCTGAAGCTGACTGCTTGGAAATTGAACGTTTGATTTTATCAAGACGTGGGTTTTCTGAGTCAGTTATTGACACCTTAATACAGGCTAGGAAGCCTGTTACCAGAAGGATTTACCATAAGATATGGCGTAAATACCTATATTGGTGTGAATCCAAAGGTTACTCTTGGAGTAAGGTTAGGATTCCTAGGATATTGTCTTTTCTACAAGAAGGTTTAGAAAAGGGTTTATCTGCTAGTTCATTAAAGGGACAGATCTCAGCTCTGTCCATTCTGTTACACAAACGTCTGTCAGAAGTGCCAGACGTTCAGGCTTTTTGTCAGGCTTTGGCTAGGATTAAGCCTGTGTTTAAAACTGTTGCTCCGCCATGGAGTTTAAACCTTGTTCTTAACGTTTTACAGGGCGTTCCGTTTGAACCCCTCCATTCCATTGATATAAAGTTGTTATCTTGGAAAGTTCTATTTTTAATGGCTATTTCCTCGGCTCGAAGAGTCTCTGAGTTATCAGCCATACATTGTGATTCTCCTTATTTGATTTTTCATTCGGATAAGGTAGTTCTGCGTACTAAACCTGGGTTCTTACCTAAGGTAGTCACTAACAGGAATATCAATCAAGAGATTGTTGTTCCTTCTTTGTGTCCAAATCCTTCTTCGAAGAAGGAACGTCTACTGCACAATCTGGACGTAGTTCGTGCCCTAAAATTTTACTTACAGGCAACTAAGGAATTTCGACAAACGTCTTCTCTGTTTGTCGTTTACTCTGGTCAGAGGAGAGGTCAAAAGGCTTCTGCTACCTCTCTTTCCTTTTGGCTTCGTAGCATAATACGTTTAGCTTATGAGACTGCTGGACAGCAGCCTCCTGAAAGAATTACAGCTCATTCTACTAGAGCTGTGGCTTCCACTTGGGCCTTCAAGAATGAGGCCTCTGTTGAACAGATTTGCAAGGCTGCAACTTGGTCTTCGCTTCATACTTTTTCCAAATTTTACAAATTTGACACTTTTGCTTCCTCGGAGGCTATTTTTGGGAGAAAGGTTCTTCAGGCAGTGGTTCCTTCTGTATAAAGAGCCTGCCTATCCCTCCCGTCATCCGTGTACTTTTGCTTTGGCATTGGTATCCCAGAAGTAATGATGACCCGTGGACTGATCACACTTAACAGAAGAAAACATAATTTATGCTTACCTGATAAATTCCTTTCTTCTGTAGTGTGATCAGTCCACGGCCCGCCCTGTTTTTTAAGGCAGGTAAATATTTTTTAAATTATACTCCAGTCACCACTACACCCTTGGTTTCTCCTTTCTCGTTGGTCCTTGGTCGAATGACTGGGAGTGACGTAGAGGGGAGGAGCTATATGCAGCTCTGCTGGGTGAATCCTCTTGCACTTCCTGTTGGGGAGGAGTAATATCCCAGAAGTAATGATGACCCGTGGACTGATCACACTACAGAAGAAAGGAATTTATCAGGTAAGGATAAATTATGTTTTTTTTGCTTCAATAAAAAAAAAATAATAATAATAAAAAAAAAAATATATATATATATATATATATATATATATATATATATATATAAAAAAAATATGGATGGTCATTAAAACTTTGCTAAAATAACAAATCTAATGATGGCCTAAGACTTTTGCACAGCACTGTACATCCTGTTCCTGTCTCAGAACAGGGTCAGGGTTTTTACTCCAATCGGTTTATTGTTCCATAGAAAGAGGGAACTGTCAGGCCTATCCTGGATTTGAAAACTCCATTACCACCATAGGCCTAAATGGATATATATCTTCATTTCATATTCACAAGGTACATTATCAGTTCCTCAAATTTTCTTTTCAGGACAAGCATTTTCAGTGTGTTGCCCTTCCATTTGGGTTGGCCACTGCTCCCCGAATATTCCCAAAAGTTTTAGGAGCTCTGTTGGCTGTAATTAGATCTCAAGGAATTTCCATAGCTCCTTACCTAGACAATATTAACGTTCTCTGCCTCTGACAATTTCTCAAAGTTTCTGTCATTACTACACAGATAAATGTGCCAAAGTGCTCTTTATCACCCAATACCAAGTTCTGCTTTCTGGAGGTATCTATTGATTGTTTACAAAATGTGTGTTAGTGGTTTGGACTTCTGGTGGGGAGGACCTTGTATCGGCACGCAAGCTGTATGCTCTGCTCTGAAACTAAAGGGCCTGAATTCATCATCCCCTGCATCGATCTTCCGCTGTTGGAGGGGGATGAACTCCCTAGGAAGAATTGCTGTGACTGGGCGTGCACCCAGGGTCTATGGGCTCACAAGAACCAAAAAATTTCCTGCTATAAACCTACGCTTGGCACAGTAAATAACTGGCAAGTACAGTATCTGGATGGTGGAAGCTGCGGTGTATGGGATTGCAAAGGAGACTATCATCTCTAAATTCAGGTTGGAGCGGGCCGGGTAATACTGGAACCGCACTACTTGCCTAAGAGGTAGACGTAGAGATTGCTGACCACAGGAGCTACGCCATAAAAGAATGTACAAGTCATACTACCAGAAAAGCCAAATATAAACAACACATGGTGGGAACTATAAGAATGGTTAAAGCCTGAATGTGTTTTTAACAAGCAGAGGATGTTACATTTAATGTATTAATGTATTTATATATAACAAAAAATGGAAACCATGCTCTAGATTTGTATGCAGTTGAGAAGTTAACCTGTATATAAGAAGCTGTACTAAAAATGTAATTGCTGGAGAGAAATGTAAAAACCAGATGAAAAGAGAAGTATAAAATAAATAAAATCTATAAAAGATAAGAATAGAGAAAACATTCTTATGGGTTTGTAAGTTGCCTGGACGTTACTTAGCTGACATTATTATATGTCAAGAGGCTGTGGTTATTGAAAAAGAAAGCTGAACTATTGCTCTCTTTTTTTTAATACAAAATTTTGTAAGACATTTTGTAGATATGTTGTGAAGAACAAGGATCTAATGTGAAGAAGCAAGGTGGATAATGTTTCTTTGTATTTTATAATTGATGCTAAGTCTATATACAACATTTTAAATATGTAAGCAGAATTGGATCTTAGAACAGCTTTTTTGTTCGGTTTTATAACCCTGGAAGGATTCCTGTGAGATATACATAATACTAAATGGTGAGATATACACAATAGAAAGAAGAAAGAAAGGAGTAGGAGGGAGACAAAGTTTATAGAAACAGAGAGAAAAGGAAAGGAAGAAAAATAAGGGAAAGAGAGAAAAGAGATTTAAGCCCCTGTTTGGACTCTAGGGGTTATAACTTTAATTACTATTAAGAATAAAGCTGTGTTTTGTTTAATATGATGTGGCTTACATATATCTAACAGAAGGTTGAGGTTTCTCTGTACAATTGTATTACCAGTTTAATAGGTTCTTAATCACTATTATACACAGATACACATAAAAAATAGTTTCTATGTGCCTTTCTGCGCATAGTAAAACTTCAAAGGGCCTGTGCCAATCTTTGGTGCATGGCTTTGCCAACAGTAGCTCAATGTATGTAGGTTGTTGGTCTGATGGTAGCTACCTCAAACGCTATTCCTTTTGCTCATTTTCACTTACGTTATCTTCAGCTTTTGTGTGGCTAAAACTGGATTAGGAGTTACTATCATTTAGATCAAGAGATTGCTCTAGTTTCCACAGAAAGGCAATCTCTATCCTGTTGGATAGACCATTAGTCTTTTGCCCTTGGGGCTTCATTACTTTGAACATCTTGGAGCATAGCGACTACAGATGCCAGATGCCAGTCTTTTGGACTCGGGCAAGGTTTGGGGGTTTTGGCGAGTGCAAGCAGTTTGGTCTCCTCAGAAGGAGAGGCTACCAATCAACATCTTGGAGCTCCAGGCTATTTTTTAAGCTTTCCAATAGTAGCCTCTCCTGAAACAAGAAAAGTATGTTCGGTTTCAGTCAGATAACGTCAATCATCATTTACTAATGAAAGAAGTATCTCAGATTTTGTCCTGGGCAGAACAAAATCATTGTACCTTGTCAGCGATTCACATCCCAGGGGTCAAAAATTGGGAAGTCATCAGTCTCTGCTCCCAGGGGAGTGGCCCCTCAATCAAGACCTTTTCTATCAACTTGTTTACAGGTGGGGACTTCCAAAAATAGACCTGGAGGCTTCCCACCTCAATTTCGAACTTCCCAGATACTGTGCCAGATCCAGGGATCCTAGAGGAGAACTGATAGATGCTCTGGTGAGTCTGTGGTCATTTTGCCTAGCCTATATATTCCTTCCATTTTGTTTTTATTCCAAGAATTTTGGCTCAGATCAAGCAAGAGAATGCCTGTCATTCTGATTGCTCCAACCCTGTACCGCAAGACATGGTATGCAGATCTGATTAAAATGTCCAACTCTCTTTCATGGCTCCTTCCACAACACCTATGGTCTCAAGGTCCTCTATTTTTACCAAGATCTAAAAATCTCTAAATTTGATGGCGTGGCGGTTGAACACCTAATTTTGAAGCACAGGGGGGTTTCTGATGCTGTAGTTGATACTATTCTTAAAGGGACACTGAACCCAAAATTTTTCTTTCGTAATTCAGATAGAGCAACTTTCTAATTTACTCCTATTATCAAATTTTCTTCGTTCTCTTGTTATCTTTATTTGAAAAAGAAGGCATCTAAGCTAAGGAGCCAGGCAATTTTTGGTTCAGACCCTGCACAGCACTTGTTTATTGGTGGGTGAATTTATCCACAAATCAGCAAGAACAACTCAGGTTGTTAACCAAAAATGGGCCAGCATCAAAACTTACATTCTTGCTTTTCAAATAACGATACCAAGATAATGAAGAAAATTTGATAATAGGAGTAAATTAGTTGCTTAAAATTGCATGCTCTATTTGAATCACAGAGTTTCAGAGTTGTCTGCTCTTTCTTGTGAATCCCCTTTTCTCATTTTCCACAAGGACAAGGCTGTTTTACAAACCCAATATGAGTTTTTACCAAAGGTTGTTTCTTATGACAACATAAATCAGGAAATTGTAGTTCCTTCTTTGTGTCTTATTCCTGTGAATTCTACAGAGAGACTCCTTCACAACCTAGATGTGGTTAGGGCCCTAAAAATATTATTTACAGGCGATGAAGGAAAGTCCAAGTTTGTTTTTCTGGTCTTCGTAAAGGACAAAAGGCTTCTGCTGTTACACACTAGCTTCATGTTTAAAACAGGTGATTCACAAAGCTTACTTGGTGGTGGGGAAGTTGCCCCTAAACTAAAAGTATTACAGACCATTCCATTAGATCGGTATCTACATCTTGAGCCTTTAAAAAAAAAAAAAAAAAAATAGACTTCTGTGGAACAGATCTGCAAAACTGCAACGTGGTCCTCCCTACATAAATTCACTAAATTTAATAATTTCATTTTTTTTCCCTCCACGGAGGTGGCTTTTGGCAGAAACGTCCTTCAGGCCCGCAGTGTCTGGCAAATTGGAGCTGCCCTTTTTCTATTGTCCCACCCATTTTCTAGTGGATTCTACAGCTTGGGTATTAGATCCCACACGTCAAGGCTTGTGGACTCTCACCACCTTATGAAACAAAACATAATTTATGCTTGCCTGATAAATTACTTTTTTGTAGTGAGACCCCCCCCCCCCCCCAGTTCAATTGTATTATTTCATGACAGTATTTATTTGCACCTTTTATACCCTGCTTTGCCTTTTCCTCTACTCGGCAATACGATAAACTGAGTTGTACGGATAGGTGGAAGGGTTTAAAAGCTCTTGGTGTTTGGGGTATCTTTGTCTCCTCCTAGTGCCAGGAATTCAATCCCACTTGTCAAGGCTCATGGGTTCTTACCACCATGAAAGAAAGGAATTTATCAGGTAAGTACAAATTTATGTTTTAGCAGCTTGCATATGATGTAGGCCTATATGTTTAACATGCAAAGGGTCCACAGTGCATTGCTGCTCCTGAACAGTGCACAGACAGTGATTTGTAGCTGCTCATGAATGTCACTCTTGATTAACTCACTGGCTGTGTCCTACTCAAGAGTGACTTATATGTTGCAGCTGCTGAGCTCAACTTTAACTATTTGTTTAACCCCTTTGCAAGAGTTAAACACAGTTTAGAAGAAGCATGGATTCACTAATAAAATATTCTAACACATTAGATCATTCTTTTTTATTACTATAAAATGTCCCTTTAAGTGATGCCTTTTAGTAGAAATGTGCATTCAGCAGATTCGGCCACAAATGGGGAAGAGGGTGGCCACAAGCGGCATTTGACTCTTTTTGGACCTGGATTTCTTCTTGTGAAAGTGCAACACACTAAGATATGGATTTGCACAGATCTTAGTGTGTTGGGCTTTCACAAGAAAAAATCTGGCTCAGAAGAAAGCCAAATGCAGCTGGTGGCTGCCATCTTCCCCATTTGTTTGCAGCTGAAGCCTCTGACTGCACATCTACCTTTCAGTTATTAATTTATTTATTTTTGTAGCTGAATTTGAGATCTGTAATACTAATATAATTTTTCAAATGTAATGGGAGTTTATTCTACTTCTGTAGTTGTTGTCTTCCTGCTAATTATGAAGATTTTCTTCTAATTACATTTTCTTTGCATCTTCAAAAATATGAATGTTTTAAAAACAGAGAATTTAGAAGTTTTGAAGTGTTGGTAATTTACTAGTATTTTGCAACAGGAGCAAATCTAGGGAGGAGGGCACACACAGGCCATGTCCGAGGAGCTCACCATCAAGGCATGAAGAGCGGTACAGGCGGCAGCGGCCATCAGGATACACTAAGTAAGGATAATAAGTGTAACGCACCATGAAATAAGCTTTGTTTCTGTCCATAGACAAAAGGGTTCATTATTTGCAAAAGGAAAATTGCACATTTAATAA